>NC_056667.1:182137343-182466093 GCF_018350195.1 Panthera tigris
CAGTTTTTAAAATATTTTGTAGGTCATGTGTCTTTTTTCACTGGCTTATCTTTAGTTTTTGGCAGCTTCATTGTGTGTCTAAGCATGGATTTCTTTGAGGTTTTTATTTGTTCACTCTGCTTTTCTCTATTGTGGTAAATATATTTACCATTTTGCCATCTTTAAGTGTACTTTTTTAAAAAATTTATTTATTTTATTTATATTTTTGCCCCCAGCGTAGGGCTCGAATTCATGACCCTGAGATCTACCGATTGAGCCAGCTTAAGTGTATAGCTTACACTATAAAGGGGCCCTTTAAGTGTGTAGCTCTGTGGCATTAAATATATCCACATTATTGTGAATCATTATAGCCTCTATCTGCAGAAATTTTTTATCTTTAACAGCTGAAACTCTGTGTCCATTAAACAATAACAACTTTCCACTACTCCCTTCCCCCAGTTCACTCATCTTCTTGAATTGAGATTTTCACATATTCTTTGTATACCGAGTAATTTTGGATTGTATTCTGGACATTTTGAATATTATGTTGAGACTTTGGTCTTATTTAATCCCACAGAGAATGTTATTTTTGTTTTAGCAGGTATCTGACCTCGTTAGATACAGGTTGCCAGTTCCAGTGTTTGTTCAGATTTCAAATCTTTGTACTCTTCCTTGAATCTGTTCTGTGTGTACCAATCTGTGGTCAGCCTGGGTGGAGGTATATCTGTTAGTTCATTTCTCAAAGTCTGTCATATGCTAATTATGATCAGATCAATGTATGTGGGCATGCACAGACTAGGATTGAGCCCAGGAGTTCATAAACACCTTATGGGGTCACATTTCTGAATTTTGCTCTCTTTTTTTTTGAAAAATTTTTTTTTCAACGTTTTTAATTTATTTTTGGGACAGAGAGAGACAGAGCATGAACGGGGGAGGGGCAGAGAGAGAGGGAGACACAGAATCGGAAACAGGCTCCAGGCTCCGAGCCATCAGCCCAGAGCCTGACGCGGGGCTCGAACTCACGGACCGCGAGATCGTGACCTGGCTGAAGTCGGACGCTTAACCGACTGCGCCACCCAGGCGCCCCTGAATTTTGCTCTCTTTAATATCTCTCTGATACATTCTGGTTCCCTGGGGCCCACCTTTTTGATCTTCCAACCAGAAACCACTTACTAGAATTGTGCTGCAGTTGTGGGAAGACAAAGAGAGAAAAAGAAACAGAGTTTGATCCACCACCAAATGGAGAGGACAGTTTCTCTTCCTGAGAATTTTGTCTCTTGAATTTTTCTGTTGCCAGCTGCTTTTGCTGCCATTGTGGAAATGTCTTAGGCATAGGCTATGAAAGTGGAGAAAAAGCAGAGGGCAAAAAGCCAGCAGCTTTCTTTCATTCTTTTTGAGCTTTTAGGAGTACCATTTTCCACTCCTTGAGCCAGAACTATGTAGTTTCTCCTGGATCTTTTAGCACCAACAGAGCTCATTTTTTGGGTTGCATCCTATATTGAGTTTAGGCCAGGGGATACCAGAGGGGAAAAGAAGCATCACAACTTCACTGCGAGTTCAGTGATACTTTGAATCTGGTGTTCTTTCCAGCTCTTCTTTTTGATATTTGTTCTTCAGAGATCTCAAATTGCTATACCATGCATTCTGTCCAGATTTTATAATTGTGTACGGTGGGAGAGAAAAGTTGATGTGTGTTTACTCCATCTTACCTAGAACTGGAAGCAATAAAATGCTTTTGAATGGTATTTTACTGTTCCCAAATGATTTCTAAAAACTGCTTTAGGAAAAATCTTCTGTAAAACACCATACTAGATCATTGTAATTCTTAATAATTACAGCCCACAGGAATAAATCACTGGAAGGATATGTTTGTGCCTTTTTCATAACAGAAGGAAGAATTTTATGCCCCCCCCCCTTTTTTTTTTTTTTTTTTTTTTTTTTAAACTTAGTCCAGAAGTATGGTATAGTATATTCCTGTACTGAGGAGACTTGAAAGGCCTGGGAAGTAAGTATATACTGAGAGCATCTGAAATGCTAGTGAGCTCGATCAGGTGACAGTATGAAGTAGAAGTGGTAATACCTTTAGAAGCTACCTGAAAAAATTCTTTTCAAGAAATGGTGGTAAGTTAGGATTTTAAAGTTCTTGGAAGCATAAAGAACACTCTTGTGAGGTTGTTTTCTGGATTTTTCTTTGGTAGAATTTCTTAAAGAGTACAGAGCTAGTTTCTTAAATAATAGTTGTATAATTTACTCAGCTTCAAAACCTCTCTCTTAGCGTTAAAATTCAACAAAAGTTTTGTGTAGTTATGGTACTACTTTTCCATTTAACTGAATTACTAAATAACATAAAGATAATGTTGAAAATGTACTTAAGAATATTACAGCTTTTCATGATAGGGCCAATTCTTGCCTTTTTTCCCCATTTCATATTTGTGTATCTTGTGATGCACTTGAAAAAATTAATCCAAATTTAGATTTATACCACATTATGTGTGACAGGGACAGGATAGAGAAACATTACAGTTGTAAATCTTTAGTTTTCAGAGGTTTTGAGAATGATAAAAATAATTTTTCAGAATGAACAGAAATTGCTAATAGTACTAATAACTCAGAAACAATATAAAAATTTCTGTAAGGTAAACATTATATTTAGGGAGCATTAGAACATTTCTTTTTCTTTTTTTTTTTTTAATTTAATTAATTAATTTTTTGGTTTTAAATCTCTCTTTTTTTTTTAAATTTATTGTCAAATTGGTTTCCATATAATACCTAGTGCTCATCCCAACAAGTGCCCTCCTCCCTGCCCATCACCCACTTTTCCCTCTCCCCCACTCCCCATCTACCCTTGGTTTGTTCTCAGTCCTTATGGTTTGCCTCCCTCCCTCTCTGTAACTTTTTTTTTCCCCCTTCCCCTCCCCCATGGTCTTCTGTTAACGTTTCTCAAGATCCACATATGAGTGAAAACATATGGTATCTGTCTTTCTCTGCCTGGCTTATTTCACTTAGCATAATATCCTCCAGTTCCATCCACGTTGCTGCAAATGGCCAGATTTCATTCTTACTCATTGCCAAGTAGTATTCCATTGTATATAAAAATCACATCTTCTTTATCCATTTATCAGTTGATGGACATTTAGGCTCTTTCCGTAATTTGGCTATTGTTGAAAGTGCTGTTGTAAACATTGGGGTACATGTGCCCCTATACATCAGCATTCCTGTATCCCTTGGGTAAATTCCTAGCAGTGCTATTGCTGGGTCATAGGGGAGATCTATTTTTAATTTTTTGAGGAAGCTCCACACTGTTTTCAAGAGCAGCTATACCAGTTTGCATTCCCACCAGCAGTGTAAGAGGGTTCCCGTTTCTTCACATCCTCGCCAACATCTATGGTCTCCTGATTTGTTCATTTTAGCCACTCTGACTGGTGTGAGGTGATATCTCATTGTAGTTTTGATTTGTATTTCCCTGATGATGAGTGACATTGAGCATTTTTTCATGTGTCAGTTGGCCATCTGGATGTCTTCTTTGGAAAGGTGTCTATTCATGTCTTCTGCCCATTTCTTCACTGGATTATTTGTTTTTCGGGTATGGAGTTTGGTGAGTTCTTTATAGATTTTGGATACTAACCCTTTATCTGATATGTCATTTGCAAATATCTTTTCCCATTCTGACAGTTGCGTTTTAGTTTTGTTGATTGTTTTCCTTTGCAGTGCAGAAGCTTTTGATCTTGATGAGGTCCCAATAGTTCATTTTTGCTTTTAATTCCCTTGCCTTTGGAGGTGTGTCAAATAAGAAATTGCTGTGGCTGAGGTCAAAGAGGTTTTTTCCTGCTTTCTCCTCTAGGGTTTTGATAGTTTCCTGTCTCACATTCAGGTCCTTTATCCATTTTGAGTTTATTTTTGTGAATGGTGTAAGAAAGTGGTCTAATTTCATCCCTCTGCATGTTGCTGTCCAGTTCTCCCAGCACCATTTGTTAAAGAGACTTTTTTTCCACTGGATATTGTTTCCTGCTTTGTCAGAGATTAGTTGGCCATACTTTTGTGGGTCCAATTCTGGGGTCTATATTCCATTGGTTTATGTGTCTGTTTTTGTGCCAATACCATACTGTCTTGATGATTGCAGCTTTGTAGTAGAGACTAAAATCTGGGATTGTGATGCCTCACATTTTGGTTTTCTTCTTCAATATTACTTTGGCTATGCGGGGTCTTTTGTGGTTCCATACAAATTTTAGGATTGTTTGTTCTAACTATGAGAAGAATGCTGGTGCAATTTTGATTGGGATTGCATTGAATATGTAGATTTCTTTGGGTAGTATTGACTTTTTAACAATATTTATTCTTCCAATCCATGAGCATGGAATGTTTTTCCATTTCTTTGTACCTTCTTCAATTTCCTTCATAAACTTTTTGTAGTTTCCAGCATAGAGATCTTTTACATCTTTGGTTAGGTTTATTCTTAGGTATTTTCTTTCTTTTTTTTTTTTTTTTTTTTTTAAATATTTCTATTGAGAGAGAGAGAGAGCATGAGCAAGTGCAGGTGAGGAAGGGGCAGAGAGAGGGAGAGAGAGAGAATCCCAAGCAGGCTCTGCATTGTCAGCATAGAGCATAATGCAGGGCTTAGTCCCCTGAACCGTGAGGTCATGACCTGAGCCAAAATCAAGAGTCAGACACTTAACGGACTGAGCCACCCATCCGCTACTAGGACATTTACTTTTCTTAGCTCATTTAAAAAAATTTTTTTTAATGTTTATTTATTTTAGAAGGAGAGAGAGACAGAGTGTGATTGGGGGAGAGGCAGAGAGAGAGGGAGACACAGAATGTGAAGCGTGATTGGGGGAGAGGCAGAGAGAGAGGGAGACACAGAATGTGAAGCAGGCTCCAGGCTCTGAGCTGTCAGCACAGAGCCCGACCTGGGGCTCAAACTCACAAACCGTGAGATCATGACCTGAGCCAAAGTCAGATGCTTAACCGACTGAGCCACCCAGGTGCCCCTTTCTTAGCTCATTTTAGATGATAGCTGTCTCTCTTTCCATAGAAGTATGGAGGACTCACATTTTTGCTTTCTTTCAGAGTTAAGGATTTCTTCTGTTCTCTGTCTTTTTTATTAAGTTTTATTTATTTTTGAGAGAAATGGAGAGCGTGTACACAGACATGGAAGGGGGAGGGGCAGAGAGCGAGAGGGGGAAGAGAGACTCACAAGCAGGATCCGTGTCAGCACAGAGCCCATATGGGGCCTGAACCCACAAACCGCGAGATCATGATCTGAGCCAAAATCAAGAGCTGGACACTCAACCGACTGAACCACCCAGGCGCCCCTGTTCTCTTTCTCTCTCTCTCTTTTTTTTTTTAATTTTTAAATGTTTCTTTATATTAGAGAGAAACACTGGTGAGTAGGGGAGGGGCAGAGAGAGACAGAGACAGAATCTGAAGCAGGCTCCAGGCTCTGAGCTGTCAGCACAGCCTGTCGCAGGGTTTGAACTCACAAGCTGTGAGATCATGACCTGAGCAAAGTTGGACACTTAGCTGACTGAGCCACCCAGTCACCCCCCTAGGCGCCCCTGTTTTTTTAATTGTTTTACATGTATTATCATTAATAAAATCTAGATTCCCTGAAGATTGACAACTTGTACCTCTACTTATAAAAAATTGAATAATTTTGAGTAAATTCAGTTACTAAACATGTGGTTAAAGACTTAGTATTCATTATGAGCCAGCTGTATTGCATAGAATATATTTTTGTGTGCCTAACTACCAAACTCTTGGGGATCACCAGAGAATACTAAAGAATCAGTCTCCACCCCATTTTTGGTAAATTTTTTCATCCCTAATCCCCCATGGTTTTAACATTTCAGGTAAGTAGTATCTTTATCCTTGACTTCAAGTAATGTAGTTTAGGAAAAGACAGTGAAAATTTGTTAAAAACCTCCTATGTGCCAGGTTCTAATACTAAAATTTAAAACAAAACTGAGTCTCTGTTTTTTGAGGGAGATATTAAAAAATAAATAAATGCTATTTATTGAATAAAAGCAAAGACGAGTGTGTTGGGGGGAAAGGGAATTTGGAAAGAATTGTATGGAATTTGAGGTGGCCGGTGGAAAAGGTAAAGAATTTGGTTCTGTCTATTTGCGAGAATCAATTTCATGCAGAACTTTGGAACTTGAGATGGGGTCAGAAAACCAGGGAGAGTAGTTTAAACAGGCATTAGAGAATCATTAAAATCTTTTAAGCAAGCTTTTGACAGAGTAATTTTCAAAGAAAGGTTGCCTGAAAATAGGCAAAATACATTGGCATAACAAGGCCTCGTAGTTATTTCTGTAATTAGGTATCTTAGTCTTATTTAGCCTGTTCAAATTTTAGATTATTTAAATCATAGATTGCATGAAACATTAAAAAGATCTGAAATTTTTATTTAATTTTAAAAATGAATGTCCATGCCTTTTTTTTAACTTAGCTTTTCTGCTAGTCATTTTTTGTTTTTTAAACACTTTATTGGATACCACATACCCTAAAATCACCCATTTAAAATATACATTCATGGTTTTTAGTATATTCACGGGGTTCTACACTATCACCACAGTTTAATTTTAGAACATCTTCACTCCCCACCAAAAGAAACCTCATTCACATTAGCAGTTATCTCCATTCTCCTCTGTCTCCCCTTCTTTCTCCAGTCCTGAACAACTATTTTTTGTCTCCATAGATGTGCTATTCTGGATAATGCATATTAATAGAATCATGCATTATGTACCACAGTTATATGGTTTACATTTTATGTCCTTATGAAAATCATAGTTTCACTTTTGATCCCACATCCAATCCTGGTAAGTACCATATCTGCATTTATGTGATATATCTTACCCCAAAGGAGTTGAGTTGGAGAAGGTAAGGGTTACCTCCTATCTTCTGAATTACTTGATTTCCTGTTATGTGTATAACCTAAAAAAGTTGAAACATAGGAGCAATCATGGACTCAAAAATTAAATATATTTTAAGATTTACCATGTACTATAGTATGTTAATTAATTATGAGAACTTTTTTTATTATAGTATATTCAGCAGAACATAAGAGCAGATTGTTCCAATATTGACAAAATTCTTGAACCACCTGAAGGCCAAGATGAAGGTGTATGGAAATATGAACATTTAAGGTAAGTCTTTATAATATATCAAAATAGTAGTAGTATTTCTATTAGTAAAAATAACCTTTAATGCTGATGATTATGAATCATAAATAAAAATCATTATGTAATTGCAGACTAAAAAGCTGAATTCTAAAGCTTTTGTGTTTTTGGTATTATAAAGTTTTTAACTTTGTTATTCACTGATTTTTTTTTTCTAATTTATGGATTTGGGCATTATCTTTTTACACAATTTTTCTTTTTTTTTTTTTGGCAAAACTATTTAAAAAATTTTTTTTTAACATTTATTTATTTTTCAGAGACAGAGTGCAAGTAGGAGGTGGGGAAAAGAGAAAGGGAGACAGAATCCGAAGCAGGCTCCGGGCTCTGAGCTGTCAGCAGAGTCTGACGTGAGGCTCGAACTCACGAGCTGTGAGATCATGACCTGAGCCGAAGTCAGATGCTTAACTGACTGAGCCACCCAGGCGCCCATGAAAAACTATTTTTGAGAGAGAGAGAGAGATTGTGGGGGGGGGGGTGGAGAGAGAGAATCCCCAGTAGGCTCCACACTGTCAGCATGGAACCTGATGTGGGGCTCGAACTCCCGAACCATAAGATCATGACCTGAGCTGAAGTCGTATGCTTAACCAACTGAGCCACTCAGGCACCCCGCCCCCCTCCGCCCCCGGCCTTTTTAAGTAATCTCTATACCCAGTGTGGGGCTTAAATCCATGAACCCAAGATCAAGTTGGTAGCATTCTTACCACCTGAGCCATCCAGATGCCCCTACATAGTTTTTCTTAAACACAAATTATTCCTTAACCACAAATACATTGTTTCTATTTTTCCACTCATGATAAACTTTATTTCTCTATAAAGTTTATTTCACTATAAAGTAACACAAGATTCCAGTCTAAGCTTGGTGTCTGATGAGTTGCCTATTAACTACTGTGAACTGTGGTAAATAAAAATTAATTGTAATTCTGAAGGAGTTTGGGAACTTTTGATGATGCCCTTTGAATGAGAAAATTGAAGACTAGTGAATGACTAGTTAACAAGAATTAACTTTAAAAGCAGCTTAGGGGCGCCTGGGTGGCGCAGTCGGTTGGGCGTCCGACTTCAGCCAGGTCACGATCTCGCGGTCTGTGAGTTCGAGCCCCGCGTCAGGCTCTGGGCTGATGGCTCGGAGCCTGGAGCCTGTTTCCGATTCTGTGTCTCCCTCTCTCTCTGCCCCTCCCCTGTTCATGCTCTGTCTCTCTCTGTCCCAAAAATAAATAAAAAACGTTGAAAAAAAAAAATTTTTAAAGCAGCTTAATCCTAGGGGTGCCTGGGTGGCTTAGTTGGTTAAGCATTCAACTCTTGATTTTGGCTCAGGTCATGATCTTGCAGTTTGTGAGAACGAGCCCTGAATCAAGCACCATGCTGACACTTGCTGTCAAAATAAATAAAAATTAAAAAATAAATAAAGGCAGCTTAATCCTGAAGTTACTAAGTTATTTCTTGAAGTTGCAAGCTTCTCTGTAAACGGGAGCTGAGATGAGTTGGTAGGTTAAATATAAAGAATGTAGCTAGAGATAGATGTTCATTAGGGTTTGTAACTTTTTATTTATTTATTTATTTATTTTTTAATTTTTTTAACGTTTATTTATTTTTGAGACAGAGAGAGACAGAACGTGAACGGGGGAGGGTCAGAGAGAGAGAGGGAGACACAGAATCTGAAACAGGCTCCAGGCTCTGAGCCATCAGCACAGAGCCTGACGCGGGGCTTGAACTTAGGAACTGCAAGATCATGACCTGAGCCGAAGTCGGACGCTTAACCGACTGAGCCACCCAGGCGCCCCACGGTTTGTAACTTTTTAAGTTAATTTTTAAATAATAAGTGAAATTGAAATAGGACTTTCCCTGCATAAATTAGACCACTTTTTTGTGATGAGTCCCACAAATTGTAGACTGGGCACTGTTTTTCAGTTTGGTTTGGTTTGATCTGGTGTGTTTTTGTTTTTGTTTTGTTTTTTGCTACAGACTTGTTATATAGACATTGCTAAGACATAATATCTTGTCATAACAGTCCAGCAATTTCAGGATGCTAAGACTTCTTTGTACTCTGCTGATTTCTTAGACAAATCACTTGACTATTTGATCTAGTGTTTTTAGAGATTTTATTTTTAAGTAATTTCTGCACCCAACGTGGGGCTCGAACGCACAACCTTGAGATCAAGAGTCACATGCTCCAACAACTGAGCCAGCTGGGTTCCCCTGACATAGTTTTTTAAAAATACATCTCAGTGCATGATAATTGAAGGTATGAATATGTAGATATTTTCCCATTCTTATAAATCAAAATAGCACTTTAGATTCTCTGCTTTTTTTAATTTTATTTTTTATTAAAAGATTTTTTTTATTGTTTATTTATTTATGAGAGAGAGAGAGAGAGAGACAGTGTAAGCAGGGGAGGGACAGAGAGAGGGAGTAACAGAATCTGAAGCAGGCTCCTGGCTCTGAACTGTCAGCACAGAGCCTGATGCAGGGCCTGAACTCATGAACCATGAGATCATGACCTGAGCCGAAGTCGGACATTTAACCAGCTGAGCCACCCAGGCACCCCTCTGTCTTATTTTAATCAGCTTTGAAAATAACTACTTACTTACCTGTTAGGATTAATGATGAAAATAAGTGGGGATTTTTTTTCACTACAAGCATAATCCTAACAAGTGAGGGCTGATTTTAGCATATAAGATTTTAATTTCAGATCTAGGAAAACCTTTTCCTCCATATTTAATTAGACTATAAAATATGCAGTATACAAAACTTATAAAATCTTTCTCATGCATATTCCATTTGTCCTGGTGCTGTTATTTTTAGGTTTTTTTTTTTTCCCTGAATATTAGCCACTTTATTTTGGTTTCGTATTTATGTATTAAATATCACATATATATTCTTTTGTGTCTTCATCATAGTGTATATATCTTTATAGTTGACCAAGAAGAATTTCAAAAGTAGCTTTTTGAGTTTTTGCATGTACTTGATGTAATTGATTTGAGGCTTAATACTTGCTCTTATTGGTTAATATTGTTGATTATATTATGATGTTAATGGGACTTCATTCAAATCTCCCACTAGCCCATATGGAATCTTTGTAATTGGAAGAGATGCTCCTTCTTCTGAGTGGATGCAATCCTATGTATGATTTAAGAGATTAGAGCATAGGCTGGATTTCAGCTCTGGCTTGTCTCTTCAGCTGCACAACTATATGTTAGCCCTATATTGAATTAACTGGAAGCTGTTAGATTTGCACTGTGTGCCACAGATTGTACCCATAAACACTGCCAAATCAGTTAGCTTAGTTTTGCTGTTGGCCATACGTGAGTTAAAGTAGATGAGAAACTTATTTTTCACCACCTGTCTTTATTACCACTTAGTGGAAAACAACTTGAAAACTTGCATGCAGCCTATAGATACAGGGCAGTAGAGGGTGATGTGGTGATTCAGAAATAGTGTTATTTTTGTGATCTAAGAACTGCATAATTGTTAGGGATCTGGAAAGGAAATACATTTACAGAGAACTGAAAATTTGACTCCTTATTTGCTTTCTTCTATAGCTTTTCTTTCATATATGTGTGGGGTTTTTTGTTTTTTCCCTTTTGCGACTCTCCTTTATCTTCTAACTAAGTAGGTTTTAGTTTTGCATTTGTAGGGAACCACACTGTTCTCATTTGTTGGGGAAACATAATAGTGATTAATTAGGTAAGATTTTTAGAGGGGATGTGTTCAGTATTTTGACAGCTATTAAAGTAAGTTATCTTAGTGACATAGAGGATTGATGGTCTTTTCATATAAAATAACAAGTTTGTCTAAAAATGATCTCAATCTTACACAATTTCCTCTATTCTTCACTTATTAAAAAACATTTTGAACACTTACTATGTTCCAAGAATTGTTCTAGGCTTTATAATTCTGTTTGGCAGTTTTAGAAGAGTATCATGAAAAAATGCTACAATCTACTAAGTGACCAAAAAGCAAGATAAAAAATTGTGTATGATTTGGTCCCAATATAGTTTAATCTTTGCATAGAAAATCAAATTTGTATGTAAGTAATAATTAACTTTTGGGAGAGGTGGTAGAATTATGAAGGACCTTCTTATTGTACATTATATATTTGATCATATTTAAAGTTTTCATAAGGAACATGTTGTTTGTAATCAGAACAAAGTTTGTAGAGTATTCAGGTATTTAAAACATCTAGTTTTATGTTTGTATTCAGATAAATACACACATGATGTTTTACATAACTGGAATCTTACTGTAAATATAAATATATATCCTTTGTTTATGTATATACCAACATTTTGCTACTCTGCAATTGCTGATTATTTGGAATGTTTCAAAAAAATTTTATATTTTCTGTCAATGTCTTTATACATTTATCTGTATGCAATTCTGATTATTTTATTAGAATAGATTTCTAGGAGAATGACTTTGTAAATAAAAGTATATACTTCCTAAGCATTTTGGTAACTATTTCCAAATTCAGAAAAATTCTACCAATTTCCAGTGTATAATTATGATCAACTCACTGGAGGCTGATATTGAACATTATTAGGGTTGTTAGTTTTGGGTTTTGCATACTAATCTGTATGCCTTTGTACAAAATATGCCATGTAAATTCAGATGGTGTTGACAGTGGTGACGACAAAGGGAGGATGGTACTGATGGGATTCTGTTTTTACAGTTAGTATTCTGAAAATAATGTGGAGGATGGATAAGACTTTTCATTTATATATTTGCATTTTTAGGCAATTCTGTCTTGAACTAAATGGACTTGCTGTCAAACTTCAGGTAATATTTTCTTTAAGTTAAAGCTATTATTGAAAGTACTGATTTTTTCTGTTTTTGTAACATTAGGTGCTCCCAAAGACTTACCCAACATTTCTAATTATTCTGTACTTTTACATGGGAGTGTAGTAACCCAAATGATAGACTTTTTCATTGTTTTACATATTAAGAAGTGTAACTATTTCTAACAGAGTGAGTGCCATCCAGATACATGTACTCAGATGACTGCAACTGAACAATGGATTTTTCTTTGTGCAGCTCATAAGACTCCAAAAGAGGTGAGACATTATGAAATAGAATGCCTAATAAAATCATCATAACCTAAATCTCTCCATGAGAGTGGTCAATAAATTTTTAGTGTTTTAGTTCACTGTTTATTTTGCTGTTTGGTTTAGAGTTCTTTGAGTTTATTGCCCCAGTGCTATTTTAGGATTTATGATTATCATTTTTCATAATTGGATAATATCATGGGCTAGAACTCACTTTATGATTCATTGCCTATTACAGAATAACATCTACCATATGATGCTGATAGCTACTGTATAATGGATGAGATATACATGTTTAGTTTTTTGGTTCAGTTATAATTTTTTTAATGTTTATTTATTTTGAGAGAGAGAGCGTGCACAGCAGGGAGGAGCAGAGAGAGAGAATCCCAAGCAGGTTCCATGCTGTCAGCACAGAGCCCAACGTAGGGCTCAGTCGCATGAACCATGAGATCATGATCTGAGCTGAAATTAAGAGTCTGGTGCTCAACTGACTGAGCCACCCAGGCGCCTCGTAATTTCTTTTGATAGGAATAACTGTTGGTGATTACAAGTTGATGAGTTATCTATTAAAGAAATGTTGTTTTTGGGCTTTTTAACTTTATAGGTCAGTATTTTTTACCTACTTTTTTTAATATTTCTTTTTTTTTTTTTAAGTTTATTTATTTTGAGAGAAAGTGTGTATGAAAGTGGGGGAGGGGCAGAGAGAGAGGGAGAAAGAAAATCCCAAGCAGATTCCACACTGTCAGTACAGAGCTTGTCGTGGGGCTAGATCTCTCAAATCATAAGATCATGACCTGAGCCAAAACCAAGAGCCAGACACTTAACCGATAGAGCCACTCAGGCACCCCTTATATTTCTTACTATTTGTTTGAAACACACCATAATGATTTTCCTCTTCATAATTGGCCCTACATTGAAAAAGTTATTCATGTTGTTTTCTCCTCATTTAGTTTTTGTCATGGTGAGAGTATAGGAAGTAGCAATTGTTTATAGAACATTTTTAGTTATAAGTAATTCCTTTATATTATATAATATCCAGTACATATTCAGTTTTCCTTAGTTATTTCAAAAGTTGTAGCTAGTTTGTTTAAACTATGCATTGCATTTTCCTTGCTCTGCATTCCTTTTAATCCATAGTACTTTTTTTTTTTTTTTTGGATACTTAAACTCATTGAAAATAATTGGGGTTAGGCCAATTCTGCAGAATTATAGACTGTCAAATGATCATTTTATTGATAGACCTCTAAGGCTTAAAGACAAGTGACTTTCTGTTTGCAAAATTCACATCTGATGTTCTTTTATTTGAAAAGGCAAGTTCTGTGCTCGCTTCGGCAGCACATATACTAAAATTGGAAGAACGATACATACAGACTAGATTAGCATGGCCCCTGAGCAAGGATGACATGCAAATTCGTAAGCGTTCCATATTTTTAGAGCCTAAATGTCCATCAGCTGATGAATGGATAAAGAAATTGTGGTTTATATATACAATGGAATACTACTTGGCAATGAGAAAGGATGAAATATGGCCCTTTGTAGCAATGTGGATGGAACTGGAGAGTGTTATGCTAAGTGAAATAAGTCATAAAGAGAAAGACAGATACCATATGTTTTCACTCTTATGTAGATGGATCCTGAGAAACTTAACAGAAGACCATGGGGGAGAGGAAGGAGGAAAAAAAAAGTTAGAGGGAGGGAGCCAAACCATAAGAGACTGTTAAAAACTGAGAATAAACTGAGGTTTGTTGGGGGTGGGAGGGAGGGGAAAGTGGGTGATGGGCACTGAGGAGGACATCTGTTGGGATGAGCACTGGGTATTGTATGGAAACCAATTTGACAATAAATTTCATATTAAAAAAAAAAAAAACGAGAAGGCAAGTTCTCCAAAATAAGAAGTATCTGGCATTTGTCTAAGCAAATAGACAAGTTGACTTACTGGATGACTTATTTGGATGACTAATTTCATTCAGGGTGTTACTCTTTTTGTGTTAGTTAATTAAAGCAATATTAAGATTATCATTTTATATATGGGAAAATCCACATAGCAGTTTTATTGATAATTTATTGAAGTTGGCTACATAGTATAGTGAATTATGTGATAATTGCAATTAGGAAACTGAATCAAGAAGGCTAGTTTCATTTTGGCAAATAGTAAAGATGCATTATTCTCACTTTAGAGTGGAAAAGATACCCAGTTTGTGATGTATTATGAGATTTATATGGACTGTCATTGTCATATTTGCTTTTTTTCTTGATTAGTAATAAATATAAGATAGGATGATTATCAGCATTAGGTCTTGTGAATGAGTCTCAGAATTGTAACATTGTTTGCTGAAGACCAGCTCCATTGAATTGTGTCAAGGGAGGATGAATGATGGTGGCATTTTCAAGTGGTAAGTTGTATGCAAAGGAATTTCTGTAAAAATACAAAAGAAAATCTTGAAAGGACACTTTATGAACTCTTAGAATAATTGTGTAGTCAGGAAATAATAGCAACTAACAAATTAGGAACTAAGAAAGTTGTTCTTACAGATGAAAAGAACAGGGAAGATTGTAAAGTAGAAGAGGCAGGGTGCTCAGCACCAATGGTGATTTTACTCAATGTTCTTGAGAATTAAAGAGTCATTGCAACAGATAGAGTTAATTGTACATAGTGACTGTAAGTGACAACTTGTTAACAACAACTTGTTATCATCTGCTAGCCCTTTCAGTCACATGCGGACTGCAGTAGCATTATAAATATATATTTGGCAAAATAGAATTTATAAAAGCCTGTGAACAAATTGCTTCTTATTTTGTAACCTTGTATATTTTGCTAACTTTTTGCTGTTACAAATGATACAAAATAGGATTAGTTAACTGAGAGTTAATTGGAGAGAGATGGAGGGAAGCAGCTAAAACAAGATAAAACCTTTCCCCCAACTCCAAAAAAGTTTTTTTTTTCTTCCAGTAACCAATCAAAGATCTAAATTTATGCTGATACAATAGTAGTCATGAACCACATGCAGCTACAGAGCATTTAATGTTGGTAGTCCAAACTGAGATATGCTCAAAGTATGAAATAGAATACCCTTTCAAAGAGTACAGAAAGACAACATCAAATATCTCATTAAGAGAGAACTAGGTAATCTGTATACAAAAGAATGAAGTTAGACCCTTAACTCACACCTTATACAAAAATTAGCTCAAAATGATTCAAAAACCTAAATATAACAACTAGAATTATAAAACTCTTAGAAACATATGTGTAAATCTTCATGGTCTTGGACTAGGCAATAATTTCTTAGATATGACCCCACAAACACAAGTAATAGAAGAAAATATTCAGATTTTATCAAAACAAAATTTTTTTTGCCTCAAAGGACACTGTCAAGAAAGTGAAAGGACAGTCTATGAATGGGAGAAAATAAATCATATCTCCGATAAGGGTCTGATACCCAGATACATAACTATTGCAACTCAGCAATTAAAAAACTACCTAGTTGGGGTGCCCGGATGGCTCAGTCAGTTAAGCATCCAGCTTTTGATTTCGGCTCAGGTAATAATCTCGTGGTTTGTGAGTTCGAGCCCTGTGTCAGGCTGTGTACTGATAACGTGGAGCCTGCTTGGGGTTATCTTCTCTATCTTCCCTCTCTACCCCTCCCCTACTTGCATGCACTCATGCACATGCTGACTCTCTCTCTCAAATAAGTAAACTTAAAAAAAATGAAGATTACCCAGTTAAAAATGAACAAAGGATTTGTATAGACTTTTCTCTGAAGAAGATAAACAAATGGCCAATAAGCACATGAAAAAATGCTCATTAATCATCAAAACCACCATGAGTGGATAACTGGAATGTACAGGATGGAATATCATTCAGCCATAAAAGAGAGTGAAGTTCTGATAACATGCTACAGTGTTTATGAACCTTGAGGACATTATGCTGAGTGAAATAAGCCGGACACCAAAGGGTAGATGTTACATGATTCCACTTACATAAAATATTTATAAAGAGCAAATTCATAGATGCAGAAAGTACATTAGAGGTTGCTAGGGGTTGGGGGATAGTGGACATGGGACATTATTGTGTAATGGTTTACAGAGTTTCTGTTTAGGATGATGAAAAACCTTTGGTTGGAAATACATAGAAGTGATGGTTGCACAGTGGTGAATGTAATTAGTGCCATTGAGTTGTACATCTAAAAAAAGGTTGAGACGGGAGGGGGCACCTGGGTAGCTCTGTCGGTTCAGTGCGTGACTTCAGCTCAGGTCCTGATCTCATGGTTGGTGAATTTGAGCCCCACATCAGGCTCTCTGTTGTCAGCATGGAGTCTGCTTGGGATTCTGTCTCTCCCTCTATCTTGGTTCCCCCCCCCCCCCCCCCCACACACACTGTCTCAAAATATAGAAACTTAAAAAAAAAAGGTTGAAATGGCAGAATTCATCTTAAATGTATTTTACCACTTTTTTTTTTTAATGGAAAAAGAAAAGACACACCCCACAATGGGGTGATGAAAGTTTTCAGGAATGTAGTTGATGATGGTTGCATAAATTTGTGAATATATTAAAAACTTCTGAGTTTTTATTTTATTTATTTCATTTCATTTCATTTCATTTCATTTCATTTCATTTCATTTTATTTTATTTTATTTTTTAAAGGTTTATTGTTGAAAGAGAGAGACAGAATGTGTATGGGGGAGGAGCAGAGAGAGAGAGGGAGACACAAAATCCAAAGTAGGTCCAGGGTTTGAGCTGTCAGCACAGAGCTCAACATGGGTCTTGAACTCATGAACTGTGAGATCATGACCTGAGTTGAGGTCAGATGCTTAACCGACTGAGCCACTCAGGTGTCCCTGAGTTGTACATTTTAAAAGAGAAATTTTACCAGGGCCCCTGGGTGGCCCAGTCAGTTAAGCATCCACTCGGGTCGTGATACGAAGCCCCACATCGGGCCTCAGTGTGGAGCCTGCTTGAGCCTCTCTTTCTCTGTCTCTCTCTGCCCCCTGCTCCCCAAAGCAATAAACATTTTAAAAGAAATTTTATGGTATGTGAATTACATGTTTGCTAATTTTTAAATACCCCAAAGTTCATTAATAATTTTTGTATCAGTTATATGTTGACATAATTTGGGGTAGATAGAGAAATAAATTATATCATTAAAATTAATTTCACCTGTTCTTTTTTAATGTAGTTTTGTTGTAACATTAAATTTTATAGTCATTCTGATATTGTAAGACGTTTTTCTTCAGACATGCTCATGTTTCTGGAATAAGACAAGTATTTCATAACAGACCTCATGCAAGAGGTAGAGCTCTATGTTGATGCATTTTTTATATCCTTTCCTTTATAGTGTCCTGCAATAGACTATACTAGACACACACTTGATGGTGCTGCATGTCTTCTGAATAGCAATAAATATTTTCCCAGCAGGTAAATAAAACTTGTAAACATGGTGTTAAACTTTTTTGGATTTGATTTAAAAGGTTGATGTTTTTATTAAAACAAACTAGGTTGCTGCTTAATGAATTGTGTTCTTTAAACTTTTTTTTTTTTTTTTTTTTTTTTTTAGCTATTTTATATTTAGCTAGTTGAGAATTACTCAAATTTTGAAATTAAGGTTGTGGTTAAACTAAAAGCAACAGGACTTGGCTCGCAAAGCTCACAGGCCAGTTTTGTCAAGGGTACTTCCTGCAGAGCTGTCCCTCTTCTGCTTTAGAGTTGTGGTATTTACACACTTAACTTCTTGAATCTGTGATAGAGCTAGCCTCCTCTTAGACAGCATGCCTGAAGAGCACAATTTCCTAAGTTGGACTGGACTGCTTGTTTTTGAAGGATTCCTTATCCTTGCTTACAGATTTTTAAGATCTGGGAAGAAGGCTCTGCATATTGTAATATATTATTAGTGAGGTTTGTTACTGGCCTTTTATTCTGTGAAGACACTTGTTATCAGATGGATAGATTTGGAGATTCCCCCCCGCCGCCCTAAATATCAACTTCAAAGAGCTCATATAAAATATGTTAAAAGATACTATTTTTTGCTTCAGTATCCTGTATATATTTTTTAATATCAAAAATATGCAAGCATTTTTTATTTGAAAAAATCAAATTCTGTACAATAAAGCAATAATTCCTTTTAGTAGTTTTAATCATCTGTAGTGTACAAAGTGTTAATGTGGTAAATATTATGTTCTAGGAAATTTTGATTTGTTGGAGATTTAATTGCACTGAACTTTCATAAAGTCTCAAAGCTTACAATACTGAGTATCTTAGGCACTGTGGTTATGTAGAAAGAGCACTGGCCCAGGAGTAAGGAACAGGGAGGGGTCCTGGTCCTGCTCTTGCCACTTATTAGCACTGTGACCTTGCACTGGTCACTTTTTTCCCCAAGGTTTAAGTCTCCACACTTGTCAATTGAGAAGATTAGACAACATTGTTCCTAAGATCTGTCCAGCTCTATGAATCTGATTTCTTTTCTATTTCTAGGGTTAGCATAAAGGAATCATCTGTAGCAAAACTAGGATCAGTATGCCGTAGGATTTACAGAATATTTTCACATGCTTATTTTCATCATCGGCAGATATTTGATGAATATGAAGTAAGTATATTTCACTAATTATCCTGATGCATTCTTAATCAGAATGACAGTAATATACATGGATATTACATGTAGGCTTTTTTGGTTTTGAATAGTAAAATATCTTTTTTTCTTCCTCCCTACAGAATGAAACATTTTTGTGTCATCGGTTTACTAAATTCGTGATGAAATATAATTTGATGTCCAAGGATAACCTGATCGTACCAATTTTAGAAGAGGAAGTTCAGAATTCAGTTTCTGGGGAAAGTGAAGCATGAAGGGAATCATACAGAAAAAAATGTACTGATCACATAATTAACAATAATTATGTACTGTATATATATCGTTTAGACACATCAATCATGTATCCATATTATAGTTTCTTTGTTTAGTATAGGTTTTTGTATGCTGAGTGTTGCCTTTTAAAACGGGAAATACTTTTTAAGTTATTCATGAGCTGTATATTCACCAGTGTGGCACTCATGGTTTTTAAATAAGATTAGTATTATCTGTTTATAATGCCTGTTAATAAAAGAATTTACAGTTTGGTAAAATTGCTGCTAAACAATCATTGGATCACAATCCTCATTAGATAAACCTGTCTATGAAAAGATGAGTGAGCTTGAGGTTTCGCACAAGCCATTTACTAAAGAAATAGTAATATTTTCCTTTGGTTTTACCCCTAGTTTAGATATTCTAGAAAATTCTGTAGTACATAGTTCAGTCTTAACTGTTAACTTTTCAAAAATGAGATGAAAGTGTTTTCAAATTCTGTTTATAGTTTTTGATACACATATATGATTATGTGTATAATCCAAATATAAATGCAAATGAAGTATTAGTAATACCTAAATAATTTTACTGTGCTACATAAAGTATATTCTAGACCAGCATACTTGGAAAGGACTTACCTTTCTGCAGCAGTGGACTGTTAGATACAAGATGATGATAATGATAAGGCATGTAAATGATGTTCCCACTGGAAACCTGCCCTGCCCTTCTCATTTCCCTTAATTCCTTACCCAAACTACATTAGCTGGGAAGCTTTTCACCAGACTGTGATTTAGTGTGGCTTATACCTATTTATATTTGTATTAATTGCTTACAGATTATACCTCATATTAGCAATTACATTACACTACAGGAAAAATGTATTGGCATAGGCTCTTGCTTATCTTTGTTTTGCAAAATTGTTCTAATTACTTGGAAAGCACTCTTTAAGATAGTTTGATTCTTCCTGTTAGTAATATTAATCTTTTCATTTAACCATCTAAGAAACATTTAAGAGTTGAAAAATATTGTAGTATTTATTTTACATCCCTTCCCCACAAAGTTTATGTTTGAATTATATGCACATGTGAGTCTTTTTTTGCAATAATTCACAGCTTCCAAGGGTGTTGAATGGTCATACATTTTTTTGACTTTGTTATAATTCAGTATCTTGAGAAAGATCCAACTGCAGATTTTACAACCTTTTCATCTACTGAATGCAATTTTTAACAAAGCACTGGAGGTCTTATTGCTAAACTGGTTGTAATGAGGCACTAAGATAGGGCAAAAAATTATACATGTAGTGAAGAAAATATTTTAAATCCATCTCTTGAACAGAATTAACAAATGAGAACTTTTTCATTTAAAGGGGTTATTTTGAAATGAAGATGAAAATGTGTTCATCTTGATTTTTTTTTTCAAATTTAGGAAAATAATTTATACCATACTATACAACAAAGGACGTGTAGCAAATATGTAGGAAATAGCAAACTGAGTGTGTATGTATATATTTATGCCTTTCCAAGCCTGGCAGTGTATTTGGTCTTGAACAGTGCTATCCCAGCAGCCAGTCGTTACTTTAACTCACAACTAACTATCTTTTTAAGAAGTTTTGTGTTCATAGTGAAAGCAATGTTGACTTTGAAATTATGCATTTATATTAATGTCACTAGAAACCAATGGGAGTAGTAATTTTTACACAAACTTGCTAAATATTGAGAGACTAAACTACTAAGTTAATAAATTATATATAGCAATGTAGCTGTTCTCTCTAGATGGTGTCTCACAATGGATTTCTGTTGCTTGATTATTTTCATAGTAAACATTTGAACTAAGGCCGTGGCTGGGATTGGTGATCTGGCTAAGTATATTGAAACACATTCTGAGTAATATGACTTGGTGTTAACGGGGAAATAAAGTATGTTTTTTCTTACTCATTCCATTTTCCCTGTATTGTGTGTTTGGAATTGATCATAAAAAAAAAAATACCCCAAAAAGAAAACATCAGTTTGTAGGCTTGCTTTTGTATTCACATTGAGGTCTTACTCATACTCATTGTACCATGAAATTGACTCATTGTACTAGTTATAGGACCTAAATGAAAGTTACTGTTTTTCCTTAATACTCTTTACAGAATTTTGAAAATACACATGTATGTACATAAGTGGTATTAAAAAATTAACCTGACAAAAGATTGATTTATACAGTAAATCTAAGAAAGGAGGAAAAGAAAACTCGCAGTTCTGTGCAATAAGGAAATTAGGTTGCACTTTTTTTTTTTTATTATCCAATATAGATCCCAAAATTAAAACTTTCCATGAATTTTGCTCCTATAGTCAACTCACTCTTAACTCACTCTTTCTCCTGTCATAACTGGGAAAGTAGCTAACTTTATGTTTCTGTAAGTATCCTAGTTCCCTTGTGTGTGTACATTTTCCCTGACTTGAGGTGTTAACTTTGCATTTCTCAGTTAAATTCTTAATGAGTTAATGCTTTTTAATAGAATCAAATTAGAAATCCGTGATTACATAGGGCAGCTGGGTGGCTCAGTTGGTTAAGCGTTCAACTTTGGCTCAGGTCATGATCTCATGGTTTGGTTTGTGAGTTTGAGCCCCATGTCAGGCTCTGTGCTGACAGCTGGGAGCCTGGAGCCTGTTTGGATTCTGTGTCTCCCTATCTCTCTGCCCCTCCCCTGCTTGTGCTCTCTCTCTCTCTCTCAAAAACAAACATTAAAAAAAAATTAATCCATGATTACATTGTTAGCAAGGATAATGTTAGTTTTTTTAACTTTTATTTTTTATTTTTAAAAATTTACATCCAAATTAGCATATAGTGCAACAGTGATTTCAGGAGTAGATTCCTCAGTGCCCCTTACCCAAATTTAGCCCATCCCCCTCCCACAACCCCTCCAGCAACCCTCAGTTTGTTCTCCATATTTCTGAGTTTCTTCTGTTGTCCCCCTCCCTGTTTTTATATTATTTTTGTTTCCCTTCCCTTATGTTCATCTGTTTTGTCTCTTGAAGTTCTCATGAATGAAGTCATGACATTTGTCTTTCTCTGACTAATTTCACTTAGCATAATACCCTCCAGTTCCAACCACGTAGTTGCAAATGGCAAGTTCATTTCATTCTTTTTGATTGCCGAGTAATACTCCGTTGTATATATACACCACATCTTCTTTATCCATTCATCCATCGATGGACATTTGGGCTCTTTCCATACCTTGGCTATTGTTGATAGTGCTGCTAGAAACGTTGGGGTGCACGTGTCCCTTCGAAACAGCACACCTGTATCCCTTGGATAAATACCTAGTAATATAATTGCTGGGTTGTAGGGTAGTTCTATTTTTAGTTTTTTGAGGAAACTCCATACTGTTTTCCAGAGTGGCTGCACCAGCTTGCATTCCCAGGGTAATGTTACAGTTTTAAACCCACTAACTGATGTTAAATTCATTGTAATAGAACTAATTTGTTTTTTCCCTGGGTATTTTGCCCCGTGATGACAGCTTTTTGCCTGAAGGCTTCCTATAATTTTATTTGCACAAATTCTACATTTTATTTATATACCTTTTGAATACTTCTTAAGTGTAGTTAAAAGGTTTCTTGGTGTTTTTCCTTGCTATGCAAATGTTTTAGTAAAAGTTGATGTTCATTTCTTGGATGCAGCTAATTGTTGACAAAGACACTACTGATGTTTAACACATTTAGCTACTTATTTGAGATGGTCTAAAGATCTAAATGTGGCTTCTGAAAAAATAGGCATTATTAGTGTGGTATACACAATAAAACCAGATAACTGCCAAGTGAAACCACTAGAGGGTTAGATTACTCATCTAAAAGATTTGATTAGGAGCCTCACTCTTAACATTTGGGGATACCTGGTATTTTATGTGGACTGGAAATCTAACTGCTTCATTTGTTTGATTTTTTCTGCTATTTACATTTATTTTTATAATACTCAAAGCTTTATATCAAATGGGAGAACCTAATATAATTAAGCAGAGAATACTAATTTTGACAACCTACATTCCCAAAAGTTAAATACAATTGACATCCTGCACTTCTATCCATGAAGTTAGTAAGAAAATGTTTATTATTATTATTTTTTAATGCTTTATACATTGTTTTAAAAGATATTAGGGGCGCCTGGGTGGCTCAGTGGGTCGCATGTCCAGCTCTTGATTTTGGCTCAGGTCATGATCTCAGGGTTGTAGCCACACATCAGGCTCTGTGCTGAGTCTGGAGCCTACTTCGAGATTCTCCTTCTGCCTCTCTCCTGATCTCTCTCTCTGTATCGCTCTCTCATACATTTTAAAAAGTAAGAGGTTGGGGTGCTTGGGTGGCTCAGTCGGTTAAGCATCCGACTTTGGCCAAGGTCATGATCTCACTGGTCCCAAGTTCGAACCCCAGATCGGGCTCTGTGCTGACCACTCAGAGCCTGGAGCCTGAGATTCTGTGTCTGCCTCTCTGCTCCTCCCCCACTCACACTGTTTCTCTCTCAAAAATAAACATTAAAAAAAAATTTGTTTTTAAGTAAGTTTAAATCAAGTAGGAATGACGGGATTGTGTCCTCATATTTTTCTGTCATATCCCTCAGAGATAAACTGGAGGAGTTAAAGGAATAGTAAAACTCCTAAGATGAGAAAAGGGTGGGTATGGTCACTATTACAAATGAGATCCAATTCCGGTAACTTATTTATTTATTTATTTATTTATTTAGAAAGAACAAGCATGTGCATGCGTGCATGGGTGCCTGTGAATGAGGGAGGGGCAGAGGGAGAGAAAAACTCAAGCAGGCTGCATGCACACCCAGCTCGGAGCCCAACAGGGGCTCAATTTCAGGATCATGAGATCATGACCTGAGCCAAAATCAAGAGTCAGGTGCTTAATGGACTGAGCCACCCAGGTGCCCCTTCAGTAATTCAATGGAATCCTTTTGATTTTTTAGGGAAATCCCTACTTCTCTGCCCCCCCCCCCCAAAGTTACAGTGTTTTTTGTTGTTAATATAATTTATTGTCAAATTGGCTAACATACAGTGTGTAAAGTGTGCTCTTGGTTTTGGGTGTAGATTCCCGTGATTCATTGCTTACATCCAACACCCAGTGCTCATCCTAACAAGTGCCCTAAATGCCAGTCACCCATTTTCCCCTCTCCCCCACTGCCCCGATTAACCCTGTTTGTTCTTATGTATTTAAGAGTCTCTTATGGTTTGCCTCCCTCCCTCTCTGTTTGTAACTATTTTTTCCCCTCCCCTCCCCCCATGGTCTTCTGTTAAGTTTCTCAAGATCCACATATGAATGAAAACATGATCTCTTTCTAAGTTACGGTGTTTTAAAACCAGGTGTGCATAGGAAAAAATATATGCTTGCCTTGATTTGGGTAGTATTTAAACCACTTTAAAAATACTTGGTGCTTCTGGTTTTTTTAAACATAATTTTGCAAAGCAAATGCAGATCTTGGATTCTGATCCTTGAGATAACCATTAGTCAGTGATTGTATTAATTTTTGAAGTCTGCTGTAGTAGATTTAGTGGCTTAATATAAATTTCTTCTCTTACAGTTCTTGAGGTCAGAAGCTTGAAATCAGTTTTATTAGGGCTAAAATTAGGTTCCTGTTTCTTTTTAGAGGCTCAGGGGAAAATCCATTCCTTGCCTCTTTTATTGGCTGGAGGCTGCTGGCAGGCATTCTCTGGCTTGTGGCCACATCATACTACTCTCTCCTTCCATCATTACTAATGCCTGCTCTTCTGTAGTGATCTCTCTGCTTCCTTCTTCTCAGGACATTTGTGATTATGTCATTGGGCCCACCTGGATAATCCAGGATAATTTCCCCAATGCAAAATCCTTAATCACATTTGCAAAGTCCCTTTTGTATACAAATTAATATTCACAGGTTCTGGGATTAAGAAGTGGACATTTTAGTGGACTTTAATAAAGTGGACTTTATTCAGCCTACCACAACAATCTTTCAAATTCATTGTTAATTCTCCATTTTATGTGCTTAATTTTTAATCTGATTATGGTACTTTTTATTTCTTGTATGTTATGTACTTGAGATGAACTTGGAATTTCTGCAATGGCAGCAATCTGACTCTGTAAGCAACCAAACATTCCAGGCCTGTTAAAATTTACCTGGTTTTCCTCAATCAAATCAACCCAAAATGCAAGAGGGTTATCCTCTCTAATGCCACAGTTAAAAGTTCTTGTATTAGTGTCATTATAAAACAAGGTTTTTGAATTCCACCAAATTATAAGATTCAACATGTTTCAAATAGGCTCTCACATTTATTTATTTAATTTTTTTTTTTTAACGTTTATTTATTTTTGGGACAGAGAGAGACAGAGCATGAACAGGGGAGGGGCAGAGAGAGAGGGAGACACAGAATCAGAAGCAGGCTCCAGGCTCTGAGCCGTCAGCCCAGAGCCCAACTCGGGGCTCAAACTCACGGACCGCGAGATCGTCACCTGAGCTGAAGTCAGATGCTTAACTGACTGAGCCACCCAGGCGCCCCAGGCTCTCACATTTAAACAAAACAAGGTAACTGCCAACTCTTGCAACAAAGCTGTTTAGAGGGAGGTCAGCTGAGGGCTACCCTTTTTCTCTGTTTTCCTCTTTATGTAGCTTTCATCATCCTCTGTGACCCGGGGAAACGCAGGTGGTATGTCCCAACCCCACTCCTTCCTCTAGGAACTTACCCAAAGTGAATGTTGTTGCTGTCACCAGATTTATCTCCCCCTCAAGAAAATATTTAACAATTACTGTTTATTGATTTGAAAGAAGTGTACCTTTTACCTCACCTCCTACATTTCCCAGTGGTTTCCCAAATGGATGGCATATCAGAGTCATTTGTGAAGCGTTTACAACTCACGTCTTCCAAAAAGAAAATCTAAACTGCAATTTCCTCTATCCCCATACGTGAGTGTGCCCCATACCTGTTGGTCTGGAATCTTTAGGAAACTTAGTAGGGCCATCAGGTGTGTGCAGTCTTGCTTAGCATATTCTAGACCGAGGAACGTATTTATCTATTTGGGAGCAACACAGACATTGAATCAGCCTTCATATCACCACTTAATTTGGGTGATTTGCTTAATTTTGGGAACTGAATCTAAAGTAACAGCTCTTGTTAGCACAACCAAAGGGCTCTGTGGTGCTGGTATTAACAAATCCCAAGGAGAAAGATGAGAAAATATATTATTTAGAGCTAGAAAAGAACCTTAGGAATTACTGAGTTGAGCCTCCTTTTTCTTGTCCTCTTGTTTTATCGATAAAAAAACAAAACAAAAAACCTCAACAAGAAACCAAGGCCACAGAAATTAAATACTTGTTCAGAATTTCCACAGACAGATAGTGCAGAGCTGGGGCCTCAGATCCCTCAACGGTGTGGAACTTAATGTAGAAAAGACGAAGAGGGGCGCCTGGGTGGCTCAGTCGGTTAAGCGGCTGACTTCGGCTCAGGTCATGATCTCACGGTCCGTGAGTTTGAGCCCCGCGTCGGACTCTGTGCTGACAGCTCAGAGCCTGGAGCCTGTTTCAGATTCTGTGTCTCCCTCTCTCTCTGACCCTCCCCCGTTCATGCTTTGTCTCTCTCTGTCTCCAAAAAAACCAAAAAAACAAACAAACAAAAAAAAAACGTTAAAAAAAAGAAAAGACGAAGAAAGGAGAAAAGTTCATCTGATGGGATCTAGGAAACCAGCATCCCCTGCCACATGACTTCTCAGTAGTACAGTACCATAAACATGGGCCATCAGGTGATTGCCATTCTTAAAACACCCAAGTTAAAGTGCATGTTAGGATTCTCTAGCTGGGTCCTAAAGTACTTCTTGGGGCCAGAGCTTAACAAGGCAGTCTTTATCTTAGTCTCTGGGAGCAGGTTAGAGTCAGGGAATTGTGTGAAATTTTTTCATTTAATAGAGTATTTGGTACATCTGAGTGTAGTACACTAAATAGTTGGGAGGTTTGGGGGCTTCCAAAACCCCTGATCTATTTCCAGGGCATATCTTAATGACTACTGTGATTTGGGCTGATTATAAACAGCCCCTTCTCCTGCTTACAATTCTAAATTAAAAGTAGGTCAGTCATCAACTGGCTAAAATCCCATTTGCCTTCAGCTTTCACTAGCTAATTTACAAGTATGCCAAAAGCTTCACAATGTACTCATTCTTCCCAAGGGCTTCCTATACAACCAACCACTAACCTGATGGATCTCTCAAGTTCGACCAAAATGTGCTTCTTTGAGTTAGAATTGTACATTGCAGGTGTTGTCACTTGGCTATAGCCTTCTCTGTTTACGTAGCAAGTGATTTAATACAAAATACGGAAATTCAAATCATCACCCTTCAAAAATTCAGTCTATGATAATCTAGATCCAGTTGAGTGAATAAGCTGAGATGTTGTAAGCTATTAATGCAGAGGACATATTTCATGAGTGGTTTCTCTTAAAAGAAGCCCTTTTTTTCTGGTGAAAAATACATTTGCATCTGTCTAGGTAAATGAACGCAGCATTCTAAGGACTGTATGATCTTGAAAGCAAATTATAAAATAAACTTTAGATAACAGCTATGTAAACAGCACAGTTTTTGGAAACCAGAAATGAGACTGCTGGAGAAGAAAGAAAGAAAATGTGAGATGTCTGTGACCTTCAAGCATAGAGGAGTAAGTTATAGAAAATTGCATCTTTAACTATAGATATTCAATTTCTCCCTTACTAAATTTGGATTATCTTATAATATATAGTTTTTTAGTTCTACATTCTAGCGTTACTTTGAGAAAACTGCCTTTATAATGTTAAAAAAATTTCACTGAGTAGGGGCACCTGGGTGGCTTAGTCGGTTAAGTATCCGATTCTTGGTTTCAGCTCAGGTCATGATCTCACAGTTCATGGGTTTGAGCCCCAAATCGGGCTCTGCACTGACAGCTGGAAACCTGCTTGGAGTTCTCTCTCTCTCCCGCTCTCTCTCCCTTTCCCTCCCCCACTCTCTCTCTGTCTCTCTCAAAATAAATAAACATTAAAAAAATTTTCACTGAGTATCTGAAGGTCCTCAGTCTCATAAAAAATTTCAGTGAACATGCAAATTTTGTGTGTGATAATACAGTAGTTCTCCCCCACCCTCACCCCCACCGTATCTGCGGTTTCGCTTCCTGCAGTTTCACTATCCTGGGGTCAACTGCAGGCTGGAAGCAGATGATCCTCCCGACATCTTCAGAAGGTCATTAGTAGCCTACTGCTGCATCACAGAGCCTATGTCATTCACCCTACTTCATCTCATTATGTATTTTATCTTCTCACATCATCACAAGAAGGGTGATTACGGTGTAAGAGGAGACCCCATTCACCTAACTTTCATTACGGTGTACTGTTATCATTATTTGTTAATTGTTGTTAATCTCTTGCTGTGCCTAATAAGTTAAACTTTATCATGGGTATATATGTATAGGAAAAAAATACACTACATAGGGTTCAGTACTCTCCATGATTTCAAGCATCCACTAGGGCTGTTAGAATGTATCCCTTGCAGATAAGGGGGGGCTACTATAATGGCTTATACTAATGTCCTATCCTGTCTAAAAAGGCTAGGACTTGTCAACAACCTCTGTTAAAATATTTTTGCTTATTCATATTAATAGGAAGTTTTTTCTAACCTATATTCATACCTTGTCCATTTATCAATCAATTTTCTTGGTGGTGTATTTATGTATAGTTATTTTTAACATCTGAACATAGTTAAATTTGTTAATACAACAGGATTTAAAATAACTAGTGATGATTTAGGGGAATTAGGAGGAGAGGGAGTTTTCAAGCATTGCTTGGGGCAAGGGAAATATGGTGTGTGGCAGAATGAGCTTGGTGGTGAGAGCATTATGGAATGAATGGGAATGAATGAGGTTTGCTGTTTCTGATTGAGATATCCACCTTTAGGGCAAGGGTGGAGACTAATAAGTTTTTATTATTATAATTCAATACGAGTTCCAGATATAGAGCAATCACTCTGAGAAGAACCCATCAGTACAGAATGGACACCTCAGATTTAGCAAGATAATAGCAAGTTGAATGTAACTATATTGATCGATGTCACATTTCTGGGGCATGAGGAGAGGCCTGTCTGTGAAGTAAGGGGTTAAGTGGCAGAAGGGTGGGCCTCATTAGAAGGAGTTGCCTCTCAAGGGTGTCTTTCTGGCTGTCAGGGCCCTCCAAATGGAAGGCATCATTATCTCTGCCACTTCTCAGACACCACTCAGTTGCAAGATTCAAGGGCTCACCAGTACCCTAGAGCTTATTATGTACTCATGCAAAAATAAAAATCATTGCTTAGCTGGAATCAAAATGGAGTGTGAAAAGTGGTCAAAGATGTGGCCCGGAAATGTAGTGGTGATGGTGAATGGGATGCCAGGTGGATATCGACAGGACTAGACTTCTCCTGATGTCAGTGTCCTCTCAACCTGTGAGTTCCCGATTGCCTAGTCTCTTCCAGTGCCTGTGACATCCTGTATCTACTGATAAGGGCCCATCTGTAACCCCTAATCTCAGGTCCTGACACAGCCATGTGCTACTTTGCATGGTCTGAGATCCTGTGCCCTGAACTTCTGAAGACCTTAAAATCAGAGAATTTTAAGATCTTTGTAGGTTAATAGATTCTACCCTGCACAAGACCAAATAAATTAAAATGTAATCCCATTTCAAATTAAATGCAATTTTTATATTTAAAAATATAAATTTGAACAGCTTTTTGTAATTGATTTTAAGAATTGGGCTCTCTGTTGGTCACTTAGTTACAATAGGCTGTGGTTTCTCATCAGTAATCACACATTCTCTGGGATTTCTTGGAATTGAGAAAAGCTAATTTACACATTATTTTCAAAATTAATGACATTTTTATGAATATGAAAGGAAATAATGTTGCTAAATTTCATATTTTATAGCTGTTTAAATATTTTAGTTTTGCAGTTTTATTTTTTGAGCCATCATATTTTTTTAACTGGTTTCAAACCTTTTTTGGGATCCCTGAAAAGTTCATAAGTCTTCATGTTTAAAATGATCTGTTTATAATTTTCTAACACAAACACAGGGTATTATTAGAAATATTGTCATTATTTCATCAAGTATCATTTGCTTAGGGAAGCCTTCCCTGACCTTGAATATGTTAGGTTTGTCTGCTATATGCTCTCCTAGCAAATTTTGCTTTCTGTAAGAGTTATTTCCTTCCATCAACTACAATTATATGATTATTTCTATTATTATTCATCTTTCTCCTCTGCTACCCTGCTGATCCCATAAGGGCAAGACTGCCTGTTTGTTCTCTAGTCCCTAGCATGGCACCTGACCAAGAATCAATAAATATGAATGAGTGGATGAAAGCGTGAACCTGCAACTTCTTACAGGGGTTCTGTTTCAGGAGGAGGGCTTCATCGCTGACAAGGGCCTGAGCACTGAAAACTAAAAAGCATTCTTAAAATATATCCTCCTCCATCTTTTATTAAAGATGTCTGCCTTTAACAGCACTTGTTCTTGGCTGCTTGGCGTCCGGCCCTGGATATCTGGCTCTTCTGGAGATCCTGAGAACTACCTCATATACTTGACAAAGTAGTGAAGAAACTTTTTTTTTTTCAAAAAAAATTTTTTTTTTTTAACGTTTATTTATTTTTGAGACAGAGAGAGACAGAGCATGAACAGGGGAGGAGCAGAGAGAGAGGGAGACACAGAATCTGAAACAAGCTCCAGGCTCTGAGCTGTCAGCACAGAGCCCGACGCGGGGCTCGAACTCACGGACCGTGAGATCATGACCTGAGCTGAAGTCGGACGCTTAACCGACCAAGCCACCCAGGCGCCCCAATGAAGAAACTTTTTATTAGCTACTTAGAAATATATTTAAATCCTTGGGGATATTTAAAATTTAAAGATGCCCTATGTTTATTCTGGAGTTTCCTGGGAGTAATCTTGTTCACCACACTAAAAGGAACTTTTTTGAAAACTTAAAATTAGACATTAAAAAAAAAATAAGGATTTCAATTTATTGAGCACGTAACTAGGTGTCACAAACTGTGGTAAGTACGTTCCCACATGATCCCACTTAATCTTCATACAATTTAATTTGTTTGTTGCTCTCCCAATTTTACATACAAGTAAACTGAGCTTCAAGGTGGTTGTTCAGTGTATACAGGAACAGGTGGTAGGGCCAGGATATGAACTCAGTCCTGGCTCCAAAGCTCAGGCCTCTCCATTTTGCTATGCCAGCTCATATGTTTCTGAGCATTGCTGCTACCATTTTTGGAACACCCCGTTAGTCCTGTTTGAGTAGGATCGCATTAGGCAGTATGTGTTGAAATGGAGTGACTTACCCAAATGAGGTATTGCTTTTCTTTGTAACAAGCCCGCGGGTCAGCAGTCCTAGACTAGTGCAGCGGCTCCCAGTCCTTCATCCGTGTCCCAGGCTCCTTCTTTCTATCCCTTCATCCTCCGGGCCTGCATCCTTAAGGCTAATTCACGGTTTCTCCGCGAGAAGGCTGCTCCTTTCCAGGCTCCACACGCTGGCCTACACTGGGCATTATCAATCTTTTTAAGACTCTGCCAATTCAGTGAGAAGAAAAATGACATCTTTTGGGCGTGTTTTGCAGTATTTTATTAGTGAGTTGAAATCATCACTTTTTTTTGTTATTTATGCTTTTTTTAAACTATTTGTTTTTGTGTTTGCATTTTTTTTTTCTATTTGGCTCTACATCTGTTTTTTTTTTATATATGTCATACCGTATTTATTTATTTATTTATTTTAGTGGTTCATTTCTTTAATTGAGACATAATTGATATACAACATCATATTGGTTTCAGGTGTGCAACGTGACAATTCAATATTTGTATCTATTACAAAGTGATTGCCACACTACGTCCAGTTATCTACACACAGTTACACATTTTTTTTCTTGTGATGAGAACTTTTAAGATTTATTTTCTTAGCAACTTTCAAATATATAATACAGTATGTCAACTATAGCCATCATGCAGTACATTACATCCCCAGGACTTTTTTTTTTAATATATATATAATTTATTTTCAAGTTGGTTTCCATTGTACATCTGTTTTTTATTAACATCTCTTTGTGTATTTAGAATATTGGCCCTTTGTCACTTGATCATTTCTTGATTCCAGTTTTTTGTTTACCTTTTGATGTTGTTAATGGAGTGTTTTTCTGTGTAAGTTTTAAATATTTAGTCTTGGCATTTACATAGTCTTTTCTGGTTTTGAATTATGCTTTAAATATTTGCTCATATATGTGCTTTTATAGTTTTGTTTTTTACATTTAAATCTTTAATTCATCTGGAAGATATTTTGGAATAAGGAATGAATCTTGTTCATTGTAACTTGGTCTGTAGACATAGCTTTTTACATAAAGATGTGGGAAAAAAAAGGAGGAACATACACAGATTGTCAGACTGGCTGTATCATTAAAGCTGGACATTTAAAAAAAAAATGGAGGGGCGCCTGGGTGGCTTGGTCGGTTAAGCGTCCGACTTCGGCTCAGGTGATGATCTCACGGTCCGTGAGTTCGAGCCCCGCGTCGGGCTCTGTGCTGACAGCTCAGAGCCTGGAGCCTGTTTCAGATTCTGTGTCTCCCTCTCTCTCTGCTCCTCCCCTGTTCATGCTCTGTCTCTCTCTGTCTCAAAAATAAATAAACGTTTAAAAAAAATTTTTTTTTTAAAAATTAAAAAAATAAAAAAATAAAAAAAAATGGAATCCTAACTAATACTTTTGGAGGGGATTAAAAAATAAAAATTTTGAGGGGCATCTGAGTGGCTCAGTTGGTTAAGCCTCTGACTCTTGATATCAGCTCAGGTCATGATCTTGTGGTCTTGGGATCAAGCACTGTGTCAGGCTCCATGCTGAACAAGCCTGCTTGGGATTCTCCCTCTCTCTCTGCCTTTCCCCCATTTGTTCTCTCTCTCTCTCTAAATAAATAAACATAAAAAAAAAAGAATAAAAATCTTGAGACATATGGTTTCCCAGAAGAACAAATTCAAAAGAATGATACGTGGTTAAGGAACTAATGTTTTCAGAAAAAATACTGAAATGTTAACACCCACTTTTCTATGTATAGTGTAAACATTAAACTATGCCTCTAGTCTGGGAAAGAAAAAGGAAATGTAAATATCCAAATTTGGTGTGTTTCAGTTTTATATTAATTACTGAAATGAAAAGACATGCTTTAAGAAATTAAAAGTCACTGTGCTAACCACATCTATTACAGTGATGTGAGTGGTTCTCTATTTGAAATTTTAACATGTTGAAAACAACTTTGTCCCTGATTAGCATGCCCATTAAATTACATGTGTGTATTTAGTAGTTTTTTTCTCATAACCAACAAAAGAAATTCTTACATTAGAAATCCTGGACTTCAGGTTTCCCAGATGTCTATTTGGGTGGGTCTTGGCCAACCCAAGCCAGGGAGCCAGGTCTACCTGCCCAAGGGCAGCAATGATTAACTGTGAGGGCATAATGAACACTCGATTGAAACTTGTTGGTCCAGTCAAACTTTCTTTCCACACAGGCAAGTCTTTTTTTAATTCCGCCCCAGAAAAAGTTCATGAGACAGTGTAGCAGCAGCGCCTCAGGGATTATGGGAAATCACAACACACATCTGGCACCAGGCTTCACCCCCAATGACCTTGTTCCAGCACCAGCGAATGTGGCCGTTTTCTGGGGTCTGCTGGGCCCAGGTGGCCTCACAGCCTCTACCAAATGTCCTTCCAGCGGTGGAACTGCTTCTCCCCATGTGGCCCAAGAACCTCCTGGACTCCACTCTGCTCCTGGGGATTTGCCCTTCCCACCAGAGCACCGCCAGGTATCGAACTGTGGAGTTTCAGACTCTGCACTCCCCCTGTTTACAGTCTTAATGGAATTTAAATCCTCTCCTTTCTCCCCTTTTAGTTCACTCCCTGCGGCTGTTTCCAATTTTCCACTTTCTCTCCAGCTGCTTTTTGGAAGGCGTGTTTTCCCGTATTCTCCACCCCCCCCCCCTCCCGCCCCCAGGCTCCATCCTCTCTCCACACGCAAAAGCAGCTCCCTGCCCTCCTCGGCTTCTCTCTCCCCAAGTTCCCCTCTCCACCCCACGTACCTGCTGAATTCTGTGGTTCAGGTTGTGCAGATTGTTGTGTTAATCCTCAGATCAGTTTTCTAGGTGTGCAGGATGGCTTAGTGTTGGTCTGGCTGTATTTCATAGATGTGAGGCACACAAAAAACTTCCATGCTGTTCCACCATCTTGGCTCCTCTTGGGAGAGAGAGCATCTTAAGCAGGATTTGTGCCCAGTGGGGAGCCCCATGAAGGGCTCAATGTCAGGAACCCACGAGATCATGACCTGAGTCAAAATGAAGAGTGGGATGCTCAACTGACTGAGCCACCCAGGCATCCCTCTAATCACTTCTTAATGATCAGTGGACTTGGAATCAAGCCAAGTTCTGAATTCTAGTTTCCCTACTTCAAAGCTGTGTATCATTAGCAATTTGCTGTAACTTTCTAAGTCTCAGTTTTCACATCTGTGAATTGGAATCAACCCCAATTTAGGTGATTGTGGTGAGGATGAAACCACCTGATCTGGTAAATATAAGCCCCTTAACAGTTTTAGTCTCTTCCCTTCCTTTAGGGCTTGACATCTTTTGGTAGAAAATTTTAGAGGCTTTAATACAAATATTTTATAGCATTCTTAATATCCTTTTAACATGCTGTAAGAATTCTGGGTAGAATATGCAGGATCCTTAACTAAATTGGTAGAGAGGATAAGCTTTATCTAGCCATCATACCAGGTGTTAGTCCCTAAGTGAGGCCCATAATGAAGATCTTCTGAGTCATGTGTTTGCTGTTTTATAGTGACCATCACTGAAAGCTACTATTTGTAGTAATCATGTGTTATGTTTTCTGGCTGACTGGACTGGCATCTTTTCTTTCTTTTTTTCAAACTTTTTATTGGATACAATTTCAAACTTACAAACAAGTTGCCAGAAGACTAAAAAAGAATTCTCTCTCTCTCTCTCTCTCTCTCTCTCTCACACACACACACACACACACCACAACTCATGGGGGCCCCTGGTTGGCTCAGTCAGTATACCCTGTGACTCTTGATCCCAGGGTCATGAGTTTGAGCCCCACGCTGGGTGTAGAATATACTTTTTAAAAAAATGAACTGTTGCATACTCTTTATCCAGACTCACCAATTGTTTACATTTTGCCCCATTTGCTTTGTCAAACTTTCCATCTCTCTGTCTCTGTCTCTCAACATAGATACACACATACTTTTTTTTTCTGAACCATTTGAGAATAAGTGGCAGGTATTAGTCCCTTTGTACCTAAGTATTTTTGTATTTCATAAGAATTTTTTTTACACAGCTACAGAACTATAACCAAAATCAAGAAATTTAACATTGATAACAATATCATAATCTAATCAGCAGTCCATAGTCCCAGTTATGTTATGTAACTTTTGACTGACGCACCAGCCACCCCTCCTCTCCATCTAGGATGCAGTCCAGGGTCATGTATTGCAATTAGTTATTATGTCTCTCTAGTTTCCTGGAATGTGGAACAGTTCCTGTTGTCTTTCATGTCCTTTGACCTTGATATTTTTTGTCTTTCATGACCTTGACATTTTTTTAAACTATGTAGGCCAGTTTTATAGAATGTTTGGGTTCATGTGGCATTTCCTAATGATTTCATTCAGGTTGTGTGTTTTTTGCCAGGAGTACCGCAGAAATGATATTGTGTCCTGTGTCAGGGACGTTGGTTTGTTCCATTATTGGTGATGTTAACTTTTGATCATTTGCTTCAGGTCCAATCAGAGTTTGACTTGGCACCATGAATAAACATGTGCACTGTGTTTGGAGGATCTTGAGCCTGATGAGTGCTGCCCTGCCCAGTCCTTACAATACTCATATTTTGCATTCTCATTCCCAAGCTGGAGCACAGTTTCACCCGCGTGAGATGCCGATTCACAAGCGAGTCATGAGAAGAAGAAAGTTGAACAAACGGCAGTCATTTTGCTGAAAAGAATGGCAGCAGAAACATCTGGGTTTGGGGCTGCAGGTCCCGAAAACAGTTGCAGCTGTCCACCGGAAAGCTGGCTTCCTGGCAGGGCTGCTTGGTGCCTCGCCAGGTTTGGTGAGTTCTCTTGTGTAGGTTTGTTCTTTGTCCTGAAGCTTAGCTTTGAGCTTGGGTCTCTAGTCCTCCCAACAACTCTATAAATTCTTCAATCAGCATTTCTTCCATTAAGACACAATTTACACATAGTAAGATGTGCCTATCTTAAGTATATAGTTCAAAGGGTTTTGACAATTGCATATACTTGTGTTACTTTCAACCAAATAAAGATATAGAAAATTTCTGTTACCATAGAAAGTTCCCCTATGTGCCTTTATCGTTGCTACATACCGAGTGTCTGTGTCTCCCTAACGTTCAGATGTTGAAATCCTCATCCCCCGTGTGATGGTATTGAGAGGTAGGCGATTGAGTCATGAGGGTGGAGCCCTCATGAATGGGATTTATGCCCATACAAAAGAGAGCCCTGAGAGCTCCCTTGCCCTTTCTACCCTGTGAAGTTACGGCCAGAAGACAGCCGTCTATGAACAAGGAAGTTGGCTCTCACCAGACACTGAATCTGCTGGCACCTTGATCTTAGACTTCAAGCCTTCAGAACTGTGAGAAGTAAATGTCTATTGTTTAAAAGCCACCCTGTCTGTGGTATTCTCAGCCTGAACGGACTGAGTCAATAGTCACACCCTAACCCCAACCCCACAAGCAGCTCTTACTCTGATTTTCGTCACTATAGATTAGTTTCACCTTCTTAAATCTGTAAGTTTATGTCTCTGACCAGATTTGGAAATTTTCAGCAACCCCATTCCCTTTCTCCAATCCTCCCCCCAGAACACTAATGACAGGAATATTACATATTTTCTTGTTTTGTTATAGTCCAAAGCCCTGAAGGGGCTGTTTTTTTTTTTTTTTTTTTTTTTTAAGTCTATTTTCTCTCTGTTGTTCAGATTTGGTCATTTTTGCTCTTTCAGTTCATAGATACTCTTTCTTTTGTCCCCTTCATTCTGCTGTTGAGCCCATCCAATGACCTTTTTATTTTGGTATTGCATTTCTCAGTTCTAAAATTTCCATTTGGGTCTTCTTTATGTCTTCTATATCTTTGCTGATGTTTTCTATTTTTGTCATTTGTTTTAAGCACATTCATAATTGTTTGTTGAAGCATCTTCATCGTAGGTGCTCCAAAACCTTTTAAAGTTAATTCTGACATCACTATGTTGTTGGCATCTATTTTTTGCATTTTTTTCATTTAGTTTGGGATATTTCTGGTTCTTGGTTTTTATTATTTTCTATTGAAACTAGGTATTATTTTCATATTATGAGATTATAGATCTTAAATATTTATACCTTCTATGTTAGCTGGCTTTTTTCTGACACTACTCCAGTTCAGGAATGGGAGGTACCATCTACTCAGTTCTGAGTGGAGCTAGAGGACCAAGTTCCCCACTCAACCTCTGTTTGACACATGAGGGGTGTTCTTCCCTACTGCTGGGCACAGGTGGGGGTTCCAGTTCTCTATGTGGTCTCCACTGACAACTCTGTGGAAGTGGTCTCATTACCACTGGGCAATAAATTCCTGACTCTTCACTAATCTTCTTCTGATACCATAATGGGGAAGGAGAGAAGGAGAGAGATGCCTCATTACTACTGGATGGAGGTGAAGTTCAAGCTTCTCACAGGACCTCCACTAACACTTTGGGGTGAGGGCTGCAGGGCCAGTGGGGATGAAATTATGATTCCTTGCTCGTCTTTCTCTGACATCACCCTAGCCAATGTATAATTAATCTATGCTTCCCACTCCATCTGTACTGGTGTAGGTTGGGGTGAAGTCGCAGGTTTTTCTTTGGTGTTTGGCTGGGGTAGAGTAGTTATAGTCTAAATATTTGCTGTCTTGGTAGGCGTTTGTTAGGGTTTTTTGATCGGCAACATTGGCATTTCAAGATTGCTGGCTTCTTCAGGTCTCAAGTCTGAGATACATAAGGCAAAAATAAAATCAAGGTACTTGCCACCGGTCATCTTATGTTTGTTTTATGTGTAATGCTCAGGGTTTCAGTTATACATACTTCATGGGAGGAATCTACTCCCATCTTTCTGCAAGCAGAAGTCTCTATATTTTCTTTCATTAAGTGTTTAAGCCTTTTGCCCATTTACAATTGGGTGCTGGGGTTTTTTGTTATTTATTTATTGGAGCCATTTATATATTCTTATTATGAATCTTTTGCCAGGTATGTGCTTTGCAAACATATTCTCCCAGTCTGCAGCTTGCATTTTCATTTATTAAACCATGAGTTTAATGAACAGAAGTTTTAAATTTTGATGAAGTCCAATTCTAGCTACATTTTGAACTAAACTCCTTTAATGCTAAATGAACCAATTTCTGTTGCTTGCAACTAAGAGTATTGGTTGATATAAGCCTACAAAGAATCACCTTGATACTTACACATACCATGACATTAATGCCCAAAACATTTCTGGAATCCATTTTTGGAATTGGCTCCACAAGAAGTTTATGACCGTAGCAGAAACCAGGCTCATTATTTTAGAGCTTTGCCTAATATTCCACCATCAAACACCATCTGAGAACTTAATCATATGTCAGAACTGGCTGTATAAACTTTAGGTAATTGCACAATAAATTTCACTCTCAAGGTGTGATAAGTTGCACAACAAATATTAGTTAAATGGACGTGCCCTAAATTCTGGTAGTTTGCATTAAGCTAGTTTTCCTACATACCCAGGAGTATATTGATTTAACATGTTTAGTTACAGACCTTCACTACTGTTAGCACCTATTCCATTTGAATTCTCACTTGATTAGCCTTTTCATACAAGGATACTCTGGGGCCCTGAGGAGTTGAGAGAAGGAAATCTTTTTTAGCCTGATGCTGAAAGAGCCACAGTCCTTCCAGCCCTGAGAGAATGGTAGTGACGAATCAGGGTAGTCAGTCAAGGCTAGGAAAATGAGACAGTCCTCAGCTCGTCCGGAATGAAAGAAATGAAAACACATCTGGTACATTTATATTCAAATATATAAACAACCGCTCCTGATAAAAGATTTGGAGATAGCTGTGATCTGGATTGACTATAGCTCTGCCTCCTGCTTTTATGGGTGTCTGAAGATTCTTGAAAGCCTGTTAATTTTTCCATTTATTTTATACTGAAGGGAATTGTTGTGGTATTGATAGAGCTGCTCATCAGCTCAGTGGTGATTTTTCTGGTGAGTAGGTGTTAAATATTGCCATGAAAGATAACAGGGTGGCATTCAATCCAAATGGGAAAGCCCTAACAGGTGGTTATTGAGACCTAAGACAGGAGATACTGCATCAAGGAAAATGGCAGAACTTCACACCCACATCTATGATCTTGATGTTTTATAATTATAACTTATAGGTATTACAAATTCATATGCCAGGCCTCTAGAATTACATAGTATTATGAAAAGAACCAAATATATAGTTGACAGATAATGATTGGTCGCATCTAACTCCTTAGTCATATAGAGTCCAAGTTTTGTTACTTTTTTTTTGTTTTTAAAGAATAGACTCAAAGCTACTTATATGTATTTTAAATGCTCTAAAACCTTGGTCATTATTTCATTATAATACAGATTAAAAGCAAACTGTAAAAAAAAAAGATGATTAACACAAATTAAAAAACTTAAAAGTGATTGATAAATTCCTGACTTTTCCTTTAAATTAGAAATATAAATTTCTATCTGTGTTTAATACTTCAAATCCCCTCTATATACTGACAGAATGACATAGGAGTGTCCACCTCTTGTAGACCCTGGCATTGTGAAAACTGACGTTTCTGAGAACACTCCCTGTTTCATAACTCATGACATTGTATGGGCTGCAGAAGTAATGCTTGTTTCTACCAAAAACTTACCAACCCTTGAATATGGGACTCAGGTTCATCTGAAAATTAAAACAAAGAAAAAATTTCTGCAAATATTGTTAATAGCCATTTCCAAAGAATAATACTAAGCAAAATCTTCTTAAGTTCCTTTATACTTATCAAGATAATGCTTCTGCATGGTAGAAGTGGGATAATTCCATGTTAATCTTATCAACAATTCATGGAGATTGTCCTAGTTTAGTAATACATGTAATATGTACCTGTCATATGTATAAAATGTATAATGAGCATTTGTGTTCAAGAAAACGATAACCCAATAACAAATGACATTTTATTATTCAAATGATCTTATAATGTCAACACCAATGCTAATAAAAATATATAATATGCTAAATTCATCAATGGCAAAGTCAGTTGTAATTCCCTCGAAGATTCCCACATTTCCACAGATAAATGAAGATCCTCTATTATGTAGAATTTTTCATCTTTAACTGTTAAAGGCTGGGAAAGGCAAAGCCATCCCTATTAGGAGAGCAAGAAAAGCAGAGATGGAACAGATGGGTCTCCATACATATGAAGCTGTAAGTACCTTTCTGCTCTTCATATTATCTGCAATTTAAAATAAAGAAATTCTTTCTTTCTACCAAGGTTTCTAAATGTTGAGATTGTGGGTTCTTTTCATATTGAATTTTAAGGGATGCTGCTTTGCTCTATTTCTAAGCTATTGGAAGCAATAAAGTTTAAGCTCAGTGAATCAGTATGGAGTTGGTAACATGGTGACCCTTTTTTTAAAAGCAAAGACATACAGGGGCACCTGGGTAGCTCAGTTGGTTGAATGTCCAACTCTTGATTTCGGCTCAGGTCACAATCCCAGAGTCTTGGGATCGAGCCCCATGTAGGGCTCCATGCTAAGTGTGGAGCCTGTTTAAACTTTTTCTCTCTCCCTCTGCCCCTCTGTCCCTCTGCCCTATTTATATGCTCTTGCTCTCTCTCTCCCAAAAAAAAGACAAACAAAAAGGATTTTTTTTGGAAGAATATTTTCACAAACAGGGGCTTGCTTTGTATATACATGTTACAGTTAAAGACAAAATTTGGATTATTGTTATATTCAGGAAATAGGTATTTCATTAATTAGCCCTTTACATGTATGTGAAAGAGAGGGGGATTGAAAGAGAGAGAGATTGCTTGTCAGCTTAAGTAAGATTTTGACTTCCTGAGAACTTTCTAATTAGGTGAAATACTGGCTAATATATTTAGTCTTCTTACCAGGAAATGAATGAAAAGTACATCTTGTACATTCATGAGAAACTGAAGTAGATTATTGGTTAATAACCTAATGAGACATCTGTTTAAACAGATGTTTTAGTTGAGAGAAGTGTAAACATGATTCTAAATTTACAAATACGTTGGTTATTCTTCCTTGTCTGGGAGGTTGAGCCAAAGTTTATGCAGATTAGAGGAAAGCCAGAATCTGGAAAAATCCAAAGTATTACATAAATGCAGATAAAGTAATACAATAAAGTCAGTTGGCAATTATTTTAATAGTTATTTACAGGGCCTTCCATTGCTTTACTTCATTGCTCACATACAAGTGACCTGAGTTACTCCATCTTCCTGGTCAAACTGACCGTCGTCTAATTCCCGTAGGACACTGTCATTGCTGCTGAAGCCGGAGAAGCTGCTGTACTGTGTCGGCCTCCTCTCTCTTGTCCAACACTCTCCAGAAGGAGAGAGGAGGCACTCTGCAGGTGGGTTTCTGCTGTCCATTGGTTGTGATGTGGCTGTGTCCAAACCGATGCTCCTGCTGGTGACTTTGTTCCTGTCTTCACCTTTTGTATGCCGGCTGGCTTTCCTCTGGAACACAAGAGATTGGCAACCAGGAATTAAAAAGAGGGGTGCTTTCCTGTCCTTTTGATCTAGCACATACTGTACTCGGCCTGAAACGTCTCTTCCTTGCTTCTCTTCCAGATCCTGCTCATCTTTAAGGACCAACTGAGAGCCACCCTTCACAGTCTCTCCTCCTCCCAGGTAAGAATGAGCTGCCTCTCTCTTTCACAATCTTTAGTAGCTTCTTGGCACATCCTTCTCCTCACTGACAGATTGGTTGTGTACATATCTGGGCCCTCAGTGATATCTCTGGGAGAGAAAAATCTGTTGAGATCATACTTTGGGGGAACAAAGTAGGGTAGAAATACACTGAAGTTTCTATTTTTCTTCTTGGTGTTAGTTGAGATACAGACAGCAGGAAAAGTGCTTCATTGGCCACCTCATACCCATTTCACACAGGAATAGGCTGCACAGAAGAGTCACAAATAATTCTGATCATGCTTATACTGAAAGAATGCCTGGAGCGTCTTCCTAGGTCAAGCAGACCACTCTCTCTGTCCTGGTTCAAACTACTTCTGCCTGACATGGTAGGAATGCTTAGCAACCAGACCACCTTAAGCTGCAGATGCTTCTGCTGTGAAATATTTACTGAGGGCTGACAATGTCCTTGGTGCAGTTCAGAGTAAAGAGGACATGGTCTTTGCCAAGGTAATAAGTCAAAATAAGATATCTAAGCCAATAAAAGGAAATCTCAAGAAGAAAACTGTAGCAACTCAACAGGTAGATGTTCAGAATCCTGATGAGATTTCCTTACCAGGGTGTCTTTAATACTGATAACATGACATATTAGAATGTGATCATTTACTCTTAGGAACAAAAATCTGAACAAGGATAAACAAAAAAGAGATAAAATTTAAAAAGATAAAAAAGCACACTAATTTCCCAATTTACACAGAGTTTATTATTTGGAAGTTTATTTATATGTTAGATGGAAATTAGGACTTCATTTTCCTAAACGCAACAGCTATAATTATAAAACTTAGGGAAAAAATATAGAAGTCAGATGCCCATGCCCAGGCTAGTCTTATAAAAGTTTATTAACTCAGAAGTTAGTTGAACTGTAATATATAAAATACAGAGGTATATTCTACTGACTTTCATGGCAAATATACAAAGCAAACAAACAGGTTTACTAAATCAGATTTAATGTGCTACCATGGAATGCAACCACGGTCTATGACATTGTTTGTATAGGAACATTGCAGTCCTCAGCATGTTGCATAGAAAGGCGTATGTTGGCAGCTCTTTTTCTTGGCTGAGTTACTGGAGTCCTTGGGCAAGTTTAAGTTTATGGGTCCTGCCTTAACAAGAGCTTTCATGGTCCCAAGTCAGAGATAGTTGTGGTGGTGACATTTCCATTGGCCCCCTTGTATTCATCAGATGCAAATATCAGATCTCAAATCCTTTTCTTTTTATTGTTATTGACTAGAAGCATTAAATTTATTTTTTATTTTTTTAACATTTATTTATTTTTGAGAGAGAGAGCGCGCGCATGAGTGGGGGAGGGGCAGAGAACGAGGGAGACACAGAATCTGAAGCAGGCTCCAGGCTCTGAACTGTCAGCACGGAGCCCAAAGCGGGGTTCCAACCCATGAACTGCGAGATCATGACCTGAGCTGAAGTCAGATGCTTAACTGACTGAGCCACCCAGGCGCCCCAGTAGTATTAAATTTAATACAAGCATTGGAACCTGACAGATCTACTCTTCAGGTACTGGATTTGAGAATGGCACATTTTCTCTGGCATTGGGACACTCATCAGTGAGGAGATAGCCTTTTGGCTGCAAGAAGGGCTGACGGGTACTGCCAGACTGGGCTCCTTTCTCAAGCCTGGCTACTGGCTCTTTCCCACATGTATAAAGAATTCATTCATTCTTGAATGACCTCTCAATGCTGACTGAAAGAAAATAGGAAGGCAGGGGTGCCTGGGAGCACTTGGCTGCCTAGATCTTTCCTTCTTCACCAATGCCAGGGCCAAAAGTAAATTTTGCAATAAATTCCTTATTGCATGCCAGCCAATAGAGGCCAACTCTCACATACTCAGTGAGAATTTACTTTTTAAAAAAATTTTTTTAATGTTTATTTATTTTTGAGAGAGAGAGACAGACAGACAGACAGAGCATGAGCAGGGAAGCAACAGAGACAAAGGGAGACACAGAATCCAAAGCAGGCTCAAGGCTCCAAGCTGTCAGCACAGAGCCTGACACAGGGCTTGAAATCATGAACCGTGAGATCATGACCGGAGCCAAAGTGGGACACCCAAGCGACTGAGCCACCCAGGTGCCCCACAGTGAGAATTTTCCTAATAAAATGTGGGTATTATTCAGAATAATAAGATATTCTTGGTAATTCACTTATAGATAAGTATTAATAAGTAAACAGCCATCAAATGTAAATTTCACATATTAAAAGATAACACAATACCTAGCAACTCTAGGTTGCTAGGTAACTCTAAAAAAGATTTCAGAACAAACACTTTTATTTTCTTTTTTTACCACATGACTCTTAATAAATACATCTTCAGCAATGATATTGCCTCCCCTACTCTACTCTCACTCCACATGAAGGAATAGCTTTTACAGCAGATCAAATTGCAATGTTCTTCTAACGTAGAGGGTAGGAGTCTGAAGCTCAACCAGTCCTGAGAGGTCATCTGCTTTAACCCCTCATTCTACGGAGGTAGGACCCAGGCCAAGAAGGAAGATAGGATTTGTCCAAGGTTAGGGAGTTTCTGGCCTTGAACTGGAGCCCAAGGATCCTATTTCATTCCCTTCACACTACATTATCCACAGCTACAAATTTATGAGTAGACTTAATGGTCAAAGATTTGTGTGTTTTCCAAATAAAATTTTTCTTCAGTTACAAAAATAATACATGTTCAGTGTAGAAAACTTGGCAAAAACAAAGAAAAAAGCACAACCTACCCACAATCCTATCTTGCAGAGATACCACTGTTAAAATCTGGTGTATTTTACTATTTCTTTCTCTAAATATGTATGTATTTGCTTATGTCCATATAAATGTATACAGCTCACTTTTCTACTTAGCACTGTATTTTGAATATTTCTCTAAATCAATAAGGAGAAATTTTCCACGCTACATTGCCAGGCTTATTCATATATCTTCTCACTTTTCTCTGATATTTTCACTATAAAATTGGAGGTAATTATACCAAGATCTGGATGCAAATGTCATCCTTGATAATGTCATCCTTGATAAAATCCATTAACTTTTGAGAATCATTCTCATTTGCTAAAAATGGGTGATTCATTTCAAATATATGAGACCCAGTGACAAGTCAGTTGATTTTAGAGTATCCTGCCATTCTGGCTTCCATTTTTCACTGTCAGTGTCTTAAAAACAAAAACAAAAGAATGAAATCAGAATTACACCAGTAATCATAAGACATGGTCAGTGTTGTGATGAACAGGGTAGAAGAAGAGCTAAAAGATATGGTTTAGAAATAAAAACAAGGAGTGGACATTCAGGACTTCTCTTCCTTGTATGTCTCAGGCTTGGGAGAAGATCTCCCATACCTTGCCTCTGTATGTCTCAAGCTGAAGTGTAGCTCTAGTACCATTTGGAAGAGTTAGAGAAACATGCAGAGACACTACCCCAGCTTGCTCACAGAATTTGTTCCTGGGTCATTCCAGCTTGAGGTTGTCAGAATCATTCAAAACTGGTAAGGAAAGGGGTAGTGGACAACTACCTTTCCAGTCAGTTTTCCTATCCACCTTCTTCTCTGCCGTAGTGTGGGCACATGACCCAATCAGATACAATCAGAGTCCTTCCCTGGGATTGCTATATGGACTCTAGGATAAAGAAGCTCTTTCTTTTTGATGAAGTGGCCACACTCACCTCATTAGAAGCCCTCTGCACATATGCACCTAGAAGCTGAAATAAACAGATGAAAGAGAACACCCTGGTAATGTGGAATCTCTGGTGTCAGTGCGTGAGGGCTTGGTTCTTATAGCTCTTTTTTTTTTTTTTTTTAAATTTTTATTTAATCTTGAGAGAGAAAGAGACAGAGCGCGAGCAGGGGAGGAACAGAGAGAGAGGGAGACACAGAATCCGAAGCAGGTTCCAGGCTCTGAGCTCTCAGCACAGAGCCCGATGTGGGGCTCGAACTCACAAACCGGGAGATCAGGAGCTGAGTCGAAGTCGGTCGCTTAACCGACTGAGCCACCCAGGCACCCCCTTATAGCTCTTTATTGATGTTGTAAGCTATGCTGGTATCCTTTCCACCTAGAAGCTAGTAAATTCCCTTATATACACACAGGCTAATCTGAGCAGGGTTTCTGTCCCTTACATTCCCAGGGACACCAATAGATAAGAACACAGGTGGCCTAGAAGAGAGCTGTTCTCCAGCCTGAACATTGTCCTGTGGCAACAGGGACCACTCTTTCTCTTCTGCTCACACCAGGAAAAAAACCCATTTACTTTAAGTGGAAAGCATTCCCTAGATGAAGAACCTCGTTAATGATAAAAGCAAAATGCTTTCATCTTGATTTTTGCATAATTTTCTTTGAGATACTCGATGCCCTCTATTTACCTAGCACTTGATTTGATTTCACATGGATTTCAATCAAGGATACTGACAGCTAATGAATTAAGTATGACCCTTATGGTTTTCAAATAATTTCACATCAACTTCAAATGACTGAAAAAGTAAGAACTCAGTTTAATGATTGTCTCACTGTAAGGTAAAAAAAGAAGTTAATGTGTACATTAATATTTCTTAGTATTCATATATGATTTTATTGTAGCTACCTTGGAAAAGATCTGGTTTAGAACATTTTTCTGGCTGCTGCTCCTTCACTTCTTGGTTTGTGTTAGAGGACTGATTCAACAGATGTGTCCAAGAAGTCTTTACCTCTTGAAATCATTCATTTTGAGGTATATTTAAAGATAAGAATATTATTTGAATATTATTTTGCTCTCAAGAAGAAAAATAAATTAAAACGGAAACCATTAAAATTAAACTCCTGTCTCCCCAGGATCTATTCTCTCCATTTTTCTTTTAATAACAGAACTCCTCCCGGCAGTGCCTTGCAGTTTTGAGCTGGCCATGTGCTATTTCACCATGGTACCAACTCCCGGTTTCCCAGATTACATTTCCCAGTCTCCCTTGAAGATACCTGTGGTGACATAAATAAGTTCAGGTCAATAGGATGTGAGAAGAAATACGTGACTTGGGGGTCAGTGCCTTAGAAGCATGCCTGGGACTCCTCTTTCCTGCTTCTTGCAGGCTGAACACAGCAACAACTGTGGCAGCAGCCCTGGGTCCAGAGGCAGAAGCCAAATGTGGAGGGCGGCAGAGCTGACCTGTCATGAAGCAGAGCCTCGCCCCACCCTAGAGGACCTGCTCAGCTTCAGACTATGATGACAGAGAGACCCTTCTGTTGTGTTTAAATCATTCCTTATGGGTCTTTTTTTAGTATAGCATCTTAGTAACTACTTACCAATTAATAATGAATGAATAAGTTGTTGGGTGACTAATGCTTTTCAGCTTAATTTTCCCCAACTTTCCTATTAAGAAAAATTTCAAGTATACAGAAAGTTTAAAGGACAGTACAACAAACACCATATATTCACTACCTAATTCTAAACTTGTTGATACTGTGCTATATTTCTCATATATACATGTGTTTTTTACAACATCAAAAAACATTCCCGGGGCACCTAGATAGCTCAGTTGGTTGAGCGTCCTACTCTTGATTTGTGTTCAGGTCATGATCCCAGGGTTGTGGGATCAAGCCGCTCATTGGGCTCTATGCTAAGTGTGGACCCTTCTTAAGACTCTCTCTCTCTCTCTCTCTCTCTCTCTCTCTCTCTCTCTCGGCGCCTGGGTGGCTCAGTCGGTTAAGTGTCTGACTTCAGCTCAGGTCATGATTTCACAGTCTGTGAGTTCAAGCCCCGCGTTGGACTCTGTGCTGACAGCTCAGGGAGGCTGCTTCAGATTCTGTGTCTCCCTCTCTCTCTGCCCCTCCCCTGCTCATGCTCTGTCTCTTTCTGTCTCAAAAATAAATAAAAACATTAAAAAAAATTAAAAAGATTCTCTCTCTCTCCCTCTGCCCCTCCCTCTCTCTCTCTCTAAAATTAAAAAAAAAAAAAGTTAAAACAAATTAAAAAAAAGAATTCCTGCATACTAGCTGAAAGCAATTTTTAGCTGGAGAAAATGGAGGGTCGTTAGGCATTTCTAGATTCTTCTTCAATTTCTCCACAGAGTTAGTAGTGATTAATCATCTAGTATTGAAAGAAAAACATTCCTACTGAAAACAAAAGCAACATTTCACTTCTCATGACAAGGCAATGTGGCAAGCCCACTACATGTTTTCTCACTGAATCCTCCTCACAAACCTGTGGTAAGTACCTATGTTGTCCATCTTTTACGGATGAGGACACGGAGGCTTGCAGATTGTGACACACACACACACACACACACACACACACACTATCCCCTGGCATCCTTTTCATGTTTTGTTTTCTACTCCTAAGAACACCACAGAATGGAAACTCTATTCTGAATTAGTGGAAACTAAATACTTTTAAATGACCTTTGTTTCTTTTAAATAATTATCAAAGGGAAGTGGGCTGAAGAATTTAACTGAAATAGAGACTTTTAGGTAAAAAAAAATCAATGAATTTTGAGTATTCAAAAGAAACAAAAAAGTTAAGAAAAGTATTTTGGAAGAAAAGTTGGGAACATTTTAATAGATGGAGGTAAAATCCTGGTTGGAGTCTTTTATTCTACTGAATGTAAAATAATTGAATTTATTTAGAGGCCTCTCTCCAAAATAAAGAAAAATACAAATAGATGAAAGGAACAAGACAGAAAGACCTTGGTTTATCATCCTGTGTAGCCTTACTTCATAAGAATTTCATTACCCAAGGACAGTCTTTAATGAAGGACAAAGATGTAAAAAAATTTAGTCTGTGTGATTTATAAAGCAATCTTTTAATTTTTAAATTATTATATACTAGGGGTGCCTGGGTGGCTCAGTCGGTTAAGCATCCGACTTCGGCTCAGGTCGTGACCTCGTGGTCCGTGAGTTCAAGCCCCGCGTTGGGCTCTGTGCTGACAGCTCAGAGCCTGGAGCCTGCTTCTGATTCTATGTCTCCCTCTCTCTCTGACCCTCCCTCCATTCATGCTCTGTCTCTCTCTCTCTCAAAAATAAACGTTAAAAAAAATTTAAAAAAATTATTATATACTAAAAGTGTATAGTTCTATAAATTTCAACACTTATGTATAGTTTTGTGTAACTATAATAAGACATGTAACAGTTTCATTACCTCTTGCAAACTCCCTGTGTGATCCCTTTATCACTTCCCTTCCCCAAATCCCTAATTCCTAGCAACCACTGACCTGTTCTCCACATTATATCATTATCTCTTTGAGACTATCATATAAATGGAATATTTTTTATTATTTCTAAATTGCAATATGATTAACATACAGAGCTATATTAATTTCAGGTGTACAAACAGTGATTCAACAATTATATACATTACTCAGTGCTCATCATGATAAGTGTACTTTTTTTTTAAATATGAAATTTATTGTCAAATTGGTTTCCATACAACACCCAGTGCTCATCCCAACAGGTGCCCTCCCCAACACCCACCACCTACCCTCGCCTCCCTTGATAAGTGTACTCTTAACCCCCATCATCTATTTCATCCAGCCCCCTTCCCCCAGCCTCTCCTCCGCTAACCACCGGTTTGTTCTCTATATATAGGAGCCTGTTTTTTTGTTTGTCTCTTTTTTTCTTTGTTCATTTGTTTTGTTTCTTAAATTCTACTTATGAGTGAAATCATACAGCATTTGTCTTTCTCAGACTTATTTCACTTAGCATCATACTGTCAAGATCTATCCATGTTGTTGCTAATGGCAAGACTTTGTTCTTTTTTATGGCTGAGTAATACTCCATTGTATGTATATACCACACCTTCTCTCTCTATTCATCTATTGATGGACACTTAGGTTGCTTCCATATCTTGGCTATTGTAAACAATGCTGCAATAGATATAGGGGTACATATCTCTTTTTGAATTAGTGTTTTCATATTTTTGGGTAAATGCCCAGAAGTGGAATTACTGGATCATAATGGTATTTCTATTTTTAAGTTTTTGAGGAACTTCCATACAGTTTTCCACAGAGGCTGCACCAATTTATACTCCCACAAATAGTGCACAAGGATTCCTTATTCTTCACATCCTTGCCAATACTTGTTATTTCTTATCTTTTTTATATTAGCCATTCTGGCTGGTATGAGGCGATCTCTCACTGTGGCTTTGATTGCATTTCCCTGATGATGAGTGATGTTGAGCATCTTTCCATGTGTGTGTGGGACATCTGTATGCTTCTTTGGAGAAATGTCAGTCTTCTGCCCATTTTTAATTGGATTATTTGTTTTTGTGTGTGTGTTAAGTTGTGTAGGTTCTTTATATATATTTTGGATAGTAACCTTTTATCAGATATGTCTTTTGCAAATATCTCCTCCAATTCAGTAGGTTACCTTTTTTTTTTTTTTTTTTTTTTGGTAAATTTTTCACTCTGTAACCTTTTGAAACTGACTTCTTTTAATCAGCATGCTTTTGCAATTAATTCAACTCCTTGTGTATATAATTATTTCATTCCTTTTTATTTCTGAGTAGTATTTTATTGTATGAATGTACCATAGTTGTTTAGCCATTCACCTGTTGAAGACACTTGAATTGTTTCCAGTTTTTGGAGATTATGAATAGAACTGACATAAACATTTCTGTTCCATTTATATTTCAATTTCTATTTCTCTAGGGTGAATACCCAAGAGTGGTTTTGCTGGGTCATATTGTAAGTGTGTGTTTAACCTCAAAAGAAGTTGCCAATTGTTTTTCCAGAGTGGTTGTATCATTCTGCATTCCTACTAGCTTTGTTTGAATGTTCCAATTGCCGTTCTCCTTTACTAGTTCTTGGTATTGTCAGTATTTTTTATTTTAGTCATTCTCAATGGTGCAGAGTAGTATCTCATTACGGTTTTCATTGCATTTCCCTAATGGCTAATGATTTAAATGACTTTTTAAGTGCTTATTTCTCATCTACATCCTTGTTGGTGAGGTGTCCAAGTCTCTACGCTATTTTTTAGAGTTGTTTGTTCAGTTTTTAGAGTTCTTGGTACATTCAAGATACAAGTTCTCTGTTATATATGTGATTTCAAGGTTTTTTTTCTCCTAATCCATGGTTTGCTTTTTCACTTTCTTAAAAAATTCTCAAGCTATCTGGAAAATTTATTAAAACATATCTGTGAAATAAAAAACCAAATTCTAAAAGTAAAGGTCTTAAACTCAAAATGGATTAAAGACCTAAATGTAGGATCTGAAACCATACAAACTTCTAAAAGAAAACATAGGCAGTAATCTCTTGGACGTTGATCTGAACAACATTTTCCTGGATATGTCTCATCAAGCAAGGATAACAAAAGCAAAAATAAACTATTGGGATTACATCAAACTAGAAAGCTTTAGCACAGCAAAGGAAATCATCGGCAAAATGAAAAGGCAACCTACTTAGAGGGAGAAGATATTTACAAATGATATATAGGATAAGAAGTTAACATCTAAAATATATAAAGAATGCATACAACTCAACACCAAAAAAAAAAAAAAAATAAAAGTGTGATTAAAAAATGGGCAGAGGACCTGAACAGACATTTCTCCAAAGAAGACATATAGATGTCCAACACACACATAAAAAGATGGCTCAACATTCACCATCAGGGAAGTAGAACTCAAAGCCAGACACCAGTCAAATTGGCAAGGATGTGGAGAATAAGGAATCCTTGTGCATTGTTGGTAGGAGTGTAAATTGGTGTAGCCACTGTGGAAGACTGTACGGAGGTTCTTCAAAAACTTAAAAATAGAAATACCGTTATGATCCAGTAATTCCACTTCTGGGCATTTACCCCACAAATATGAAGACACAAATTCAAAAAGAGATATGTACCCCTATGTCTATTGCAGCATTATTTACAATAGCCAAGGTATGGAAGCAACCCAAGCGTCCACTGATAAATGAATAGATAAGGAAGGTGTGGTATACACACACAATGGAATATTGCTTGGCCATAAAAAAGAACAAAGTCTTGCCATTAGCAACAACATGGATAGATGTAGAGAGTATAACGCTAAGTAAGATAAGTCAAAGACAATACCATATGATTTCACTTATATGTGGAATCTAAAAAACAAAACAAACAAAAAATTTAAAACACAGAGAATAATAAATACAGAAAGCAAATTGGTGGTTGACAGTGAGAAAGGGGTGGAAGGACGGGCAAAATAGGTGAAGGGGATTAAGGTATAAACTCCAGCTATAAAGTAAGTAAGTCATGAAGATGAAAAGTACAACATAGGAAAGAGAGTCAATAGCATTGTAATAATGTTGTATGGTGACAGATGGTAACTACACTTACGGTGGTAATCACTGCATAATGTATAGAATTGTTGAATCGCTAAGTTGTGCACCTGAAACTAATATAACCTATGTCAACTATACTTCAATATTAAATATAAAATAATAAATAAAAGCTAAAATTAAGGATGAAAAAAAGTAGCTTCAGAGGTCAAGACAGAGAATGCACAGGTGTGTTGCAATATTAGGCACACCCACTTCCAAAAAACTTTTCCTTTACCCTCTTATTTCAGTACCCGAGGCCTACAAATTAAACTAACAAAAGATAGATTAAGAGGAGAAAAGATTTATTTTGGATGTACATGGGGCTTCACAGAGAAAAAGTGAAAACCCAAAGAGGCAGTTAGACTGAAAGCTTATACATGATTTTAACAAAGGATGATAGATTGTGGAGAAGTGACTAGACAAAGGAACAGGGTTTTGAGCTTCTATGGGCAGCAAATTGTGGAAAGGTAAGTATATGGGGAACCTAAGGGAAGATCAAGGTTATTTTAGTAAGATTTATTTATGTAGACCCAAGTCAGTGCTGTCTCCAGTGAGGAATCATCTCTAGTGATTAGGAGTCTTCTCCTATTCCTGGTATAGGAGAGGAGGACAACTTTACAAATGGAAATTTATGTTACCTTTTTTAAAAAAAGATTTTATTTTTAAGTAATCTCTACACCCAATGTGGGGGTTGAACTTACAATACAAGAGTCACCTGCTCTACCGACTGAGCCAGCCAGGTACCCTTACATTAACTTTAAAAAGGGAAATTTATGCCCCGTTTTTATGAGAAAGGGAGAGGGTAGAAAGTTACTCCTATGTCTGTGTTTCTTAATTACCTTCAGCTCAAAATAATCCTTTGCCAAAGTGGCAAATTTGGGGGTAACATATTTTGATCCCCTTTGGAGCTGTCTCATGTCACCTGTTACTGGCACATTTCCTTTGTTGTTATGTTGTTTTGGAGACTATTTCCATATGGAGTCCACATTTCCTCATCTGTATTCACCATTTTGAATTACAACGTGAGTTTAAGGATTAACTGCTTCCATAGAACATTTGGTTAATAAAGCATTGGGACACCTGGGACTCAGTTGGTTAAGCGTCTGATTCTTGATTTTGGCTCAGGTCATGCTCTCACGTTCGTTCGTGGGACTGAGCCCAGTGTTGGGCTCCACACCACCGCTTGGGATTCTCTCTCTGCCCCTCCTCCACTCGAGCCCAACTTTGAGTGTGTGCACTCTCTCTCTCTCAAAATAAATAAATAAACTTAAAAAAAAACATCATTTTTACTCACTTCTGGTGTTTGAGCAGCTGAATTCCACATAACTGGTCTCTGAAGGAACACAACCTGCTTTGTAGCCAAATTCCCTTCACTGCAAATTAAAACAATAGCATTAGTATTTGCGAATTAGTAATCCTCTATATTTCGTACTTGGCTAAAATATTCCACCTGTATTCTTTGTAAAATAATCTTATTCAAAAATGATTATAAATATGATTCTATATAAATATGATTCTATTTGATTCCTAAGGAAAAACAAGAAAAAATGCCTAAAAAATGAATACAGTCATTACAAAAGAAAAATTTATTTAAAAGTTGTAATCTCAATGTGCTAACGTAACTATTTTATCTTCTTTTGCCCCCTCCTAATCTTCTTTATCAACATGTGAATTTCTGCAGGTCTGTAACCACTACATATTTGCATTTCTGTGTTCTATACTTTTCACTGAACACCCTTTCCTTGTTTGTGCACTGGTGATCGTATTCTTAATAGCTTCAGATTATCTCAAAGAATTAAGATACTAAAATGTATTAAGTCTTTCCTATGTGACTGGAAAATTAGGTTGTTTCCAGTTTTTTTGCTACTTTTAAATAATGTTGCTATAAGACATGTATAGTCTTCCTTATTCTTATGACTTATTTCCTTGAGATAAATTCTTAGGAGTAGGATTATTAGGTCAAAAGGGTATGATTTAAGCTTCTTGGTATGCATTGTCAAATTTGCCTTATAAAAAGAAGAGACCAATTTGGGCTGCCACATGTGAGAGATTGTATATACATTTTCAATTGAAGGACTTGAGCCACAGCTAGTTTTATTTTCAGATGCTTCTTTGTAGTCAGCTACTCAGTATTCTCCTTATTTAACTATCATCATGGCAAATTACCCCTTGCCAAAGACTACTTGGGGTTTGTATTTCTCTGAAATGCTTTTCACAGTCTCCATGGATTTATGGGGAGGAGTGTCTGTAGCTAATGTTGCTCAGTTACGACTTTTATTATGCAAAAAACCCAAACAAAACCTCACTATTAGCTGCATTTTATGCTGAGCTCTTTTTCCGGAAAACAAACGCAACATTGAAACTCTGGCCCTAGTGGTATATGTCAGCCCCACACCATTTGAAAATCCCCACTTTACTGATACTGTTGAATTTTGAGAAACCGCAAAATTTCCCCCAGAGTGTTACTGAGAGACTGCTGCTTTTTTATTTTTATTTTAAAAGAATGCTTCTAGTCTAATCTCATTTTAGTTTGATCTTATCTTCGATTAGAAGAAAAGACTTGGTATGAAGTACAGTTGACCCTTGAACAACGAGGGGGTTAGGGGCATTAACCTCCTCCCTGCCACAGTAAAAAATCCATGTATAACTTTTGATTACCCCAAAACTTAACTACTAATAGCCTGCTGTCGACTAGGAGCCTTACTGATTATATAAACAATCAACACATATTTTGTATGTGGTGTGTATCATATACTGTATTCCTACAATAAAGTAAACTAGAGAAAAGAAAATGTCGTGAAGAAAATTATAAGGAAGAGAAAATACATTTACGGTTTTGTACTATATTTATCAAAACAAACCTGCTTATAAGTGGACCTGTGCAATTCAAACCCATGTAGTTCAAGGGTCAACTGTATATTGTACCTTTGAGAACAATCATCAGGACACATGGGTTATGACACAGGCATACAGAGAAGGAACCAGCAGTGTACAGAATAGGCTGTCTGTTTGGGAGGTACAGAATATGCTGGAAAAGGCTGAGGCTTTGGAGCCTAAGAGTTCCTGGGTTCAATCCCAACTGTACCATAATAGCTGATGAGACCACCTAATAGCTGGTAAAATTTGGCAAAATTTTAGACTCTCTGCACTTCATTTCCTATCATGACTTTGTGAAGGATAGATATGTTGATGTGCATGAACACCTTCACTGTGCCTGGCACTAGAAGAAGTACAACAAATGTGATTTCCTTCTACTTTTTCTATCTGTTTAATGAAATGTAGGGTGGAGTTAAGTGGGAGGGAAATGTCTCAGAATCAAAAATCCCTTCCAGAGAGAAAAGTCAAGGGAAGGAGAGGGTACCCGAGAATACAGAGGACATTTCTGGGTAATGGTCAAAGTGTGTGATTCAGGTAGAGAAAGCCACGAGAGGACCAGGCCTCGAGCTATGGAAAGATGAGAAACCAGAATTTCTCTTCTTGAATAGAAAGCAGGAGAAGGTCAAGGTAGGGATTGTGAGTGACCCTGGAGTGAGTACTTTCCAACACATTACAGGATGTGAATATACATGAAATCTGAATGTCCTAGGGTGTGATGTTTGACTTAGAGCAGGCTTCTCAACCTTTACTAATGGGGTAAAATAGTAAATGCAGAGATAGCTTCTTTGCTGACTGTAATAGGACAGTCTTCACATGCCCAGATAAGGCTGTGGAAGGTCAGCATCTTCCCAGCTCTTGGGGAGGTCCTTAGAACAAGTTCTTCGGTTTGAAATATGTCTGAGATTGCTATGTCCCTAGTTTTCTGAGGGCCATTCTGATTTTTTTTTTACAGTGTTAAGTTTTATTTTTAAATTATTTTTAAGTTTATTTATTTGAGAAAATCTCTATACCCAACATGAGGCTTGAACTCACAACCCAGAGATCAAGAGTTGCATGCTCTTCTGACTGAGCCAGCCAGGCACCCTAAGGCCATTCTGATTTAAAATAGGTCCTACTAATTATCAACAGTAGTGGAACTGTGGAAAGAGCCTAAATGTCCATGGACTGATAAATGGAAAGAAGGTTTGGCATGTATATATATATATATATATATATATATATATATATGATGGAATATTACTTAGCCATCAAAAAGAATGAAATCTTGGGGACACCTGGGTGGCTCAGTCGGTTGAGTGGATGACTTCAGGTCAGGTCATGATCTCCCAGTTTGTGAGTTGGAGCTCCACATCAGGCTCACTGCTGACAGTGCAGAGCCTGCTTTAGATCCTCCTTCCCTCTCTCTTTGCCCTTCCCCGACTCGTGCTATCTCTTTCTCTCAAAAATAAATAAGCATTAAAAAAAAAAGAATGAAATCTTGCCATTTGCAATGACGTGGATGGAGCTAAAGTATATTATGCTATGCGAAGTAAGTCAGAGAAAGACAAATGTATGATTTCACTCATATGTAGAATTTAAGAAACAAAACATGAACATATGGGAAAGGGAAAAAAAAGAATGAGAGGGAAACAAACTATAAGAGATTCTTAAATACAGAGAACAAACTGAGGGTTGATGGAGGGAGGTGGGTGGGGGATGGGCTAGAAGAGTGATGGGTGTTAAGGAGGGCACTAGTGACAAGCCCTGGGTGTTGTATGTAAATGCTGAATCACTAAATTCTACTCCTGAAACTAATATTGCACTGTATGTTAATGAACTAGAATTTAAACTTGAAAAAGAAAAAAGAAAATAGGTCCTGCTATTTCCAGAACATCTGTGAGACACGGAACTCCTTTTGGTTTAGAGAATCTAAGCATGGTAGAACTAAGGGACAGAAGCCTGACAGAGCAACAACTATCTGAAAGGGTGAGTGCCTCACAGCCTCAGTGGCTCTGGAGGTAATTCTGTCTGCTGAGCTGGGATAGGATATTTGTCCTGTAGCACAGTTTCTGAAAGGATTTGACTGGTGGTGTCATTACTTGACCAGGGAGGGTTCGCATGCCCTGGATACTCAGAGGACAGGGCCTACATCTCCTATTCCCTACAGCAATTTTCATCCAAAAAGTGTTAGTTAACTGAGTAACTTGGTATTTTTCTTTTTTTTTTAATTTTTTTTTTTTCAACGTTTTTTATTTATTTTTGGGACAGAGAGAGACAGAGCATGAACGGGGGAGGGGCAGAGAGAGAGGGAGACACAGAATCAGAAACAGGCTCCAGGCTCCGAGCCATCAGCCCAGAGCCTGACGCGGGGCTCGAACTCACGGACCGCGAGATCGTGACCTGGCTGAAGTCGGACGCTTAACCGACTGCGCCACCCAGGCGCCCCATAACTTGGTATTTTTCTAAGAGGAATTTAAAACTCTTCACATCCTCTTCCAGACTATTATTAGTGGGCAATCATGCTTTGATGTCATAGAAAATGAACACGGCTTCTGAGAAATGGCAGATTTTCACACAAGTGCTGAAAGAGTTCTGGCACAACCTGTGTTGGTCAAGAGCATAAGCTTCAAGGATAAGCTGGCCAAGGAAATAGTCTGCAAAGGTGTAAAACCATCCACTAGTTCTTCCTTTCTGAGGGCAGCAAATAATCCCTTGTGCCACTGTCAGCATGAGGGACGGGTCAGCCACTTCAGGCCTGGAGAGGCTAAGTTTCCTGCAGGCAATGATGGGGAGCAGGGTGAGGTATAAAAGGGCCCAGATGGGGGAAGGGAAAGGAGGGTCATTAGGACAGAAGGACCAGGAAAGTATCATGACTCTAGAGGCCAAAGTCCATGTGCGACCTGAGGCACTGGTCCAAACTGAAGGAGATAAAACAAAGGTCGGATCTGTGAGGCCTAGCGGAAAATGCAGTTGGTGGGAGAAGCCAGTGTCAGATCCATGCATCTCACCAGACCGAACCAGGTGAAGTAGAGTGAAAGGGTAAAGCCTGAGTCAGTGTCAGGTTCACACCTAGAATCAGACAAACACCAGAGGGCAGGTGTGGACCTAGAAGAAGCAGGAGAGGCCACCAGTATTGCTGTTGTCCCTGGGACATGGGCTCTTTTGCTCTTTGTCTTGGTATTATGCTCACCTCTTAATGTGGGCATACACTACTATAGGGTCTGGGGAGTGAGCATAAGCGTAAGGAATCAGGCCACAGATGGGGAAGAAAGTGGGTTTTTGACCAGTTCTACAGCTTTACACTACAAAATGTGGGGACACATCCTTTTTCTGTGATATATTTATTGGAGAGGATGTTGAGTGTGGGGGAAACAGCATGTATATGACTTTAGAGTCAGACCAATGCTGGGTTTCCATCTGAGTTTTGCTGCTTACTAGCTATGTGATGATGAGCTAGTTACTCAGACTTTCTGAGCCTCCCATTTCTCTTCTGTAAAACAGGTGGTCCAAACAATATCTGTGAGGTGATGGAAGTAAAGTTCTTAGCACAGATCCTGGAGCACAGTAGATGCTTTATAAATGTTTCCTTCTCTCTTCCCTACCTTCTTCTATGCCTTTCATATGAAAGCAAAAAGAAGACTTTCCATTTGGGTGTTGTTTAAAGGAGAGAGGTTTGCTATGGCATCAACAGACTACTAAGAAAGAGACTAGCTTCCCAACAACAGAAGATCTCATGGACTAAAGTAAGAAGGGTAACTTGGAGGGGCGCCGGGGTGGTTCAGTCGGTTGAGCGGCTGACTTTGGCTCAGGTCATGGTCTCACGGTTCGTGAATTTGGGCTCTGTGCTAACAGCTCGGAGCCTGGAGCCTGCTTCGGATTCTGTGTCTCCCTCTCTCTCTGCCCCTGTCCTGCTCACACTGTCTCTCTCTCTCAAAAATAAATATAGGTTAAAAGAAAAAAGAAGGATAACTTGGATTTGTGTAGTGCTTTTGGTACACTATTTTCCTTGTTAATGAGCACTTTTGCTTCTTATGATAGCCACCCCCCTTTTTAAAAAGGCTTGATTTTTAAGTAATCTCTACACCCAATGTGGGGCTTGAACCTAGAACCCAGAGATCAAGAGTCACATGCTCCACCGACAGAGCTGGTCAGGCGTCCCTCTTAGGATAGCCCTTTGAGGTGCGCAGAGAAGATATTATTTTATCCATTTTATGGATAAGGAAATTGAGACTCAGAGTTTTTAAGAGTTTTGTCTTGGGTCTTCTCTATTTCCCACAACACCATACTATCTCTACAACAAGTGTAGAATGAATTCAGTAAAGCTCTGACTACAGAGAAGAGTGGCCTAATTTAATTCTATTCTGCTGGAACACTTTATAATGAATGGATAAGCATAGATTACTTTGCAAAAGTTCAGATTTTTATGTAGCTTCTCCCAAATGAATAATTTCAGCTTATAATGTGCAGGGGTTGTAGTGGAGAATAGTGAAGAAAATAAAAACAAGTGTTCATTTTCTTCTGGGCCAATTAGATTATTTAAACAGACCACACAGGTCCTGGTGTTCATATGGTGAGAGAAGGAGAGAGAGGGCAAGTTCTTGACTCTCAGCATTTAAGCACCACATATAAGATGGATCATTGAAAGCTTTTCCTTAAAAAATTCCCCCTTTGGGGGCACCTGGCTGGCTCAGTTAGTTAAATGTCGGACTCTTGATTTTGGCTCAGGTCATGATCTCATGGTTTGTGAGATTGAACCCCATGTCGGGCTCTGTGCTCACAGCGTGGAGCCTGCTTGGGATTCTCTCTCTCCCTCTCTCTCTGCCCCTCTCTCACTTGTGCTCTCTTTCAAGATAAATAAACATTAAAAAAAAACATCTCCCCATGAATTCAGTTAAGAATGAACAGCACTACTTAAAACAAGCAAGCAACAAAAACAAAATTAAAAAGCAGTTCTATCACAGTTTGATAACATCTTTAGTGGTATTTAAGCTTTTAGGTTATTTTTGCAGGAAGTTATTTATAAGGACAACATTGGGCAAAAGATTTAAATAGGTGCTTTACAAAAGAAACATCCAAATGGCCAATAAACATATGAAAATGTGCTCAATCTCAGTAGTAAGTAGGTAAATACAAATTAAAACCACACCGATATGATAGTGTATACGCACTAGGATGGCAAAATTTAAAAATCTGACAATATTTTTTGTTGGAGCAATGGGAACTTCATATTCTGCTGTTAGGAGTGTAAACTGCAGCATTCTAGTTGGAAAGAGTCTGGCATTTATCTAATAAAGCTAAAGAAATGCCCTATGACCCAGCAACACCACTTCCAGATCTATTCGCTTGAGAAACTCATGCCCGTGTCCACTAGGATCCCTGCTCATGTTCAGGATAGCGCTGCTTGTCATAATCAACCACTGGAGCCAAACATAAAATTCCATTTGTGTAAAATTCAAAAATAGGCAAAACTGAACTGTATACAGTTTAGATACACATGCAAGAGTGATAAAACTCTTGGGCAAAGCAAGGAAGTGATTATCCTAAAAGTTGGGATGTTACTCTGAGTGAAGGGAGTAGATGTGATGGGGAAATACGTGGAGGGCTTTCAACGTTCCGATATTGTTTCTTGTCCAGTAGAAACTACACAAGTGTTTACAATTATACCCATTTGTGTTTTGTGCACTTTATACTTGTATATTTAAGAAAAATTGTTTTATGAGTACAGGTAATGGTGACATGAAGGAGAATGGTTGTAGATTTACACATGATAAAAATGATCCCTCCCCTTTCACATTTATTCTTTGGTAAAAATCAGTCTTGAATTCTTTGGGTTTGATTAGAAGAGGTCTTTAGGAATTCATTCACCTGTACTAACTTTCCCTGGAATATATCTTGCATTTTCCTGTGTTTTTGCTTAAGATTTCCAGAGAAAGGAAATAATTTGTGGTACCCGTACTTCAACTTTCTACCTTCTACGCACATAGCAGGCATCACTAATTGATTGACCACTGCATTCTTTTTTGCTGAGCCTCGTTCTAGTCTCAGAATCCTTGGTTTTATAGTGTTCCAGGCAGCCACTTCCAACAGACTAGTGCTGCTACATGAGATGAAACGGAATAGTAAATAGTCCTATTTGCCACAGGGAGTATTCTCTCTAAAACTGCTTTCAGAAGATCTGTTCTTTCCTAAAGTTCCCCCTCAGACACACAGCTTTCGCAGACCTGCCCTCCTCCTTCATTGAAGTCCCCTAGCATATTCACCTGCTTTATACTCAACTCTTCATTATTGCTTCCCCAAAAAAGACTTTTTAGATATTTCTCCCCAAATTCCCCCCAATCCTATTAAATTTTAATCCTAAAGATATGCTGTGTTTGTGTTTATGTACCGTGACCTTTTGGAGGGCCACAAACCACTGTAGTATTTAAGATTTTTTTTACCTCCCCTTATAACTAATTTTCACCCCCTTCGGGCAGTATCACCCCTATTGAGAATACATGCTCTAGACCTCCACTGCAGGACTTGTCATGAGCTGTTCTGCATTAGTTATTTGTAATGGTGTTGCGTCTCCAAGCCGACTATGAGTTCCTTCCTGGAAGCCAGAGTCAGCCCCTAGAGTGAGTAAAATATTGCCTTGTACATATCAGGCACTCAATAGATATTTGAGTTGAACTGAAAGAACATTTTCAAATAAAATGCAAAAATGTGATTCAGTTTGAATACAACTGAAATGGTTCTAAATGAGTGGCTTATCTGTAGCTGTTTAGTCATTTGTGGGATAAAAATACTCTTGGGGTGCCAGGGTGGTTCAGTTGGTTAAGCATCTGACTCTTGATTTCGGTTAAGGTCATGGTTTCAGATCTCGAGACCAAGTCCCGCATCGGGCTCTGTGCTGACAGCATGGAGCCTGATTGGGATTCTCTCTCTCCCTTTCTCTGCCCCTCCCCACCCCCCCACTCATGCACCCACTCTCTTAAAATAAATAAATAAACTTAAAAAAAAACTTTTATAAAGAGCTTTCATTTATGATTGTAGAGTTAGACTAGAGGAAACAGAATTGTTAGGTTAATTTGTATTTTCTGATCAGTTTTGTATCATCTAATTAATTAATTAATTGCCATGTTTAATGTTGCAACTCAAAAACAAATGAGTAAATTCTTGCTTTTAAGATATAAAATAAAATTCATTTTGAAAGCAAAGTTATAAAATTAATTTTTGCATGCACCTTTATAACTATGTGCTTGGTGACAGTTCCTTTGGCTTATGACCCTGATTTGTTTTTCAGGTATTAATATGAGTGTATTAAAAACTAAAAAGAGCACTCCCACAGTTTAGCTTCTCCCAACCCCCCTGCCTGACAAAATGTCAAAAATTGAAGTTCAGATGAGGAAGTGATAACTGGAAGTATCTACAATAGACAAATTGACTATTTTGAAAAATGTGGCCTTGGGGCACAGTCGGTTAAGGGTCCAACTCTTGATTTCATCCCTGCCTTGGACTCTGTGCTGATAGTGTAGAGCCTGCTCGGATTCTCTCTCCCTCTGTCTCTCTGCCCCTCCCTCCCGCTTATGCGTGCTCTATCTCTGTCTCTGAAAATAAAGAAATAAACTTGTTTAAAAAGTGGCCTTATCAAAATGCTGCTCACTGCAAGATTACTATGAGCGTAACTAGGAATTACACCATACTGTTTCTACAGAATTTAAATTAGGAAGGGAAGAGAAGCATATTAAAATGAACTAAACACGAAACCCTAGCCTTTCCCTGACTGTGTATAAATATGCAGCTCTGCTTTGGCTGCCACTTGAGGATTGAGAGGAAATCACTGGTACACGAAAGTGTCTCAAGTGACTGCACAGACTTATGCTTCTGGGCTGTGGTGACCACAAGGCTGTGGAGCCTTTTCTGCAAGGGCTGCAGAAAATGGAAGAGGGAGCAGGACTGCCAGCATCACAGTGAGAAGACAATTTTCTCTTTTTGTTATTCAGATCTTGTTCTTAAGGATCAGATGTTTTTATATTCTCAGAACAGTATAACATGATTCATTGTACCCCCAAACCCCTGCTTTTCAATTCTGTCTTCTGAGATATAGATGAAGGTGTATATCTTTCTTCTATATTGTATTCTAAAATGCTTTCATGGTCCCTCTGCAAGATTATACTTCAGTGTTTTTCTGAAAGCACATCAGAATTACCGTGGGTTCCTGTTAAGATGCCCCCTTCCCCCATCCCTTTCCAGATGATTATTCAGGGAGAGGGGGATGACCTTGTTGGTTTGAGGGAGCCAAACAGAGGGAACTTTGGCTCCCCTTCCATTTTATTCTGGTGATTATTTTAAGGGCAGCAATATTAGCTGCTAGTTCAGCTAATTTGATCCCCTACCAGATTTTCCCTGAATTGTTTAATGTCAATTTTCATGTTGATTTCTTGAAAAGAAAAGGATTGGGCCCATTTGTATAATTACATAGTGATAACGATTAAGAAGGGATTCTGGCAAGTTTTCACAGCTGACAGCAATAATCCTGGAATAATGTAGTGTTATCTGATTACCACATTATCATGTTTCCATGGCAATGTGGCTTTCAACCTTGGTGGTGTGATATTGCCTAGGATGATGAAGCAACAACCTCAGTGTAAGGACACATTGGGAAAATATTTTTATGTCATCCAATGACATATTTGAGTAATGAAAGAAATGAAGGGAAAATACCTTATCTACAGACCACTCAAGTTATGGTTTAGGTGATAGAAGAGTGGGGAAAAGTTGAAATTGCCGAAGACATGATTGTGTACAAGATGAAAATATTTAAGGAAGAAAGTTTTCACTGACAATGGTTCTAACTCATGTTTTCAGACATGTGGGCCCCAAAAGAAAGGTCATGACAGTTATTTGTTTTTCTGGGTATGAGTATATGTGTAAGCTTATGTATCTTTATAGTGATGTTATTTATTTCTGCTCCTTTACTGACTTGTAATCATCAGTGCTGATTTAGTATATAGTGAATCACAGTATTTACATTTTCTGAAATATCCTGATTTATGACAGGCTGAGTGATCACGCTTGCATAACTGGTTTCAACTTCAGGATTTTGGTTCTGCTAAAGGATTAGTTCCTATAGAATAGTTTGGTTCACATCCCAGACTCTTCTTCTAGACTAAAAATTTTTAGGCTCTATCCTCCACTTGGACCAAGATGAATTGTATGTGGTATCTTCTTTTTTTTTTTTTTTTTTTTGTATTTAAATGGTATTTTTCTTTATATTTAAAGATGACATGACTGACAGTGAGTACTATCTTTGTGTGTACTACAGCAGCTAAGACAAGCATGTGACTGACAGAGATAGCACATTTGGACAAGAACAAGAAGGCAGAGGATAAACCGGTTTTATCAACAATCTTTGTTACCGGATAGTAACAATGAACCTTGACTTTCAGCCTATAGCATCTACCTTGCAGGCACTTGGAAGAACACAAGTTACAAGACGTAAAGGATTAAAATAAACATCAATATTGCACAATATTCCTGAATACAAAAGAACAGTAGACACTGTTTGTTCTAGTGTGCCTTGTTGCGAACGGGTGATTACTGCTAAAAAGTATTTTTCTACTATTTTCATTTATTTATCTATTTATTTATTTTTAGAGAGGGAGTGTGCATGTGCGCACACATACTCGAGACCTCTTCTTTACCACCTTTGGTCTCAATCCTGTCTTCAGTCCCAAATCAACCAGGTGGGGCAGAGACAGAGGGAGAGAGCAAATCCCACGCAGGCTCCATACTGCCAGCACAGAGCCAGACATGGGCAGCACAGAGTCGGACATGGGCAGCACAGAGCTGGACATGGGGCTTGACCCCATGAATCGTAAGATCATGACCTGAGCTGAAATCAAGAGTCAGACACTTAACTGACAGAGCCACCCAGGTGCCCCTGTACTATCTCCCATCCAGGGTAAACAGCAGATTCTAAATGGAGACCTGCTAAATGGTGATGCTGCTTTTTAAACTCATTTTAAACTTCACTCAGGTGAAGATTCCGTCTAACTTTGACAGTCTTTACTCCTCTTTTTAACGCTGCTGTACGACCTATACGTGCTCAGGTATGTAAGTTTGACCTGCCATAACCCAAGTGCAAGCCTGGTTATATACTAAATTTAAGCTTAACCAGACACAGGCTCCTTCATGGCAGATACAGCTGTCACATCTTTTTAGTAATTGATTTTTTTACTCTTTAAAATTAGTTGTTTTTTTTTTTAAATCACAGAATATTCCTTGTAGAAAGTCAAATAGCAGAAAATGTATAAAGACAAAGCAGAAACGCCCGCTTTCCCTGTCCCCTACCCGTAGTCCCAGAGCTAATCATTCACTAGAATTTGCTATGTAGCTTTTTAGCCTTAACACACACCATTCCTAGTGACAGACATCTATACTGTGTCCATTTTTTTTGCTGTTCGAAACAGTCGCTTTATGAGCAGTCCAGCAACTAGCCCTTTTGCTATTTTAATTACACATGAAGATAAGCCTTCACAAGGAGGGTGTGAAAGGCCTACTGTGACCCCACAGCACCTCAAGGGGAACAGGGGTACAGGAGAATCTAGAACAGTGGAGAGGCAGTGGTGTTATCTCTGCTTCAAAGACAATGTACAGCTACTCCTTGTTCCAGTGAGCCCTCTCCTCACCAGGGAAGCCTGTGACTTCATACAGTCTGATATGCAGGACAAGGTGGTCCAGTCAAGTGTGGCTCCGGTTTCCACAACCCTCCCCCTTCACATTATACTTGGTCTCAATCCTGTCCTCAATCCTAAACCAACCAGAAGCAGGAGATGCTGAAGGAGCTTCAGCTTGTGTTTTCTGGCTCAGCACCCAGCCCAGCAGACTTGCTATCTAATCAGTGCCCAAGCAGTCACTCATACTTCAAGACAAAACTATTTTTTTTTGCATTTTAATTTTAAATAAGCTCCATGCCCAGTGTGGGGCTTGAACTCGCAGCCCTGAGATTAAGAGTCACATACCCTACCAATGGAGCCAGTCAGGCATCCCAAGAAAAATTTAGGCTCACGAGAGTAGAATCCCTGAGTGAATGGGAGGGAGGAATGATGAATATATTTTTCACTGGGGAAAAAGGAACACGAAAGGTTCAGAACTCAAGAGTACTCTTAGGAAGAGCTAACTGTAATGGGCCAGATGATATCCTAAATTACACACCAATGAGAACCATCAAAAAGAGATGAGAAAGCCAAATACACAAGTTATTCTGAGGGAGAGTGGGGAGTGGGATAGGCCAATGCTTGGGCATGGCTATGAGGGGTAGAAAGGCAGGGAAGAGGAGTTCCTTTCTCACTACCTCCTGCACAATTCTTCTAATGTTAACGAGTTTCAGAGGCTTGTGAAAGTGCAGATTCATGGTTTCACCCTCAGAGCTTCTGACTGTTCCACTGGGGTGGCCCTCCAGAATTTGTAGGTGCATAGGCTCCCCAGGTGTTTCATATTGCTTCGTTTAAAGACCAAATCTTGCGAATTACCACTGTATTGTGACCTGACAGCTATGTCACAGATTTAAACAGTTGGGAACTAATGCTTCAGGATGTTGTCATTCACAACTTGAGTACAGTTACCAATAGATCCCGGAGAAGAAAAGCAGATTAATTGCTTATTTCTAACCCCTCCTTTTAAAGCTTGAGTATCTTTACTCTGTATCAGTCTTTGTCTCTCTTCCCACCTGAAGAAGATGCAGCTTTAATATAAAGCCATGCCAATCAAATGTTTTTACAGTGTGGGGGGAAGTTGGGATACTGGACAGGGGTAGGTTGCAAAACTGGGAAAACCAGAGGAGGCAGGAGGGTGGGTGAGACTGAGAAAGGAGGAGCTGCCTCCTTCAGCTACACCTGACAATTACTCAAGAGTGTTGAACCGCAGTTGACGCTGCTAAAGGGTAAGGCCACGTGTTACTGTGCTGTCCTTGGCAGGTAGTCACTGGCCCAGGCAGGACCGCATTGGCACTCGATCATTTTCTGGAAGCCAAAGAAGGTAGAGGGAACATCTCTGTGTCCAGGGGACAGCAAAGCTCTTTACACAGAAGACTTAATTGGTTTCTCTCGTTCTGTCTCTAAAAAAAAAAGTACGATTGACTAAAGGGGAAAAGGAAAGGTTGGTATTTGTGAAGTGATGGCACTTTGGTTCTAATGTAGGCAGTTTATTTTAGTGGAAACAGCTAATGAGTTCGTGCTCCAGGGGAGAGCTCAGCCACCTTACCAGAGGGGAGAGGTGAAGGCAGCACTGCCTGGGCTCCTGCCTCCCTTGGTTTGCGCGCACAGTGCAGAGGGGGAGGACAAGAGGTCTACAGAGGGGCCTGAGTTGTTCTGTTTGCAGAGTTACATCAACTCAGTCTTCACTCTAGACATTTTTTTTTTTAAGCTTATTTATTTACTTTCAGAGAAAGACAGCACGAGCTGGGGAGGGGCAGAGGGAGGGAGAGACAGAACTCCAAGAAGGCTCCACACTCAGCAGAGAGCCTGATGTGGGGCTCGAATTCACCGACTGTGAGATCATGACCTGAGCCGAAATCCAGGTTTGGATGCTCAACCGACTGAACCACCCAGGCGCCCCTTGACTCCAGGCATTTTGAGCTGCCCTGAGCTGGGAGTGGGTCTTGCGCCCCTGCCTGGCTCTGCTTGCATGCCCTTGGGGAGGAGATGTTATAGTTTGTACATCTATAACTTGAGGGGATTAGATTAGCTGATCTCCAAGGTCCATGAAATCAGATTAGAAGTTCAGTGAAATGCTTTTTGTAGGCATTAAATAAGCATTTGCTGAATTGAGTTATCTAACAAATGAACTATATTTTGAATTAAATGAGAGTTTGTAAGGCTACTCTGGCATTACCTGTCATGTCGCAGTATAGGTGTAGGCAACACGCTTGTCAGGAGCCATCCAAACTCAGCCAGAGTGTGCAGCAGAGGGCCATAGTCCGTTTTGATTTCACAGCCCTGCATGAATAAGCATAAGAGCTCATAGCCTTAATGGCAAGATGACCAGCAACACAAGTGATTACAATAAAGGGTGATGGGTGTTACAATAAAGGGAGTTCATGCTCCATTAAGTACAGTTTCATCAGTTGCAGTCTTCGTGGGCTTCATTTTCTGCTACTTGCTGCGTTCTAACCATTGAACCAAAGTAGAGACACTGGGGATCAGAGTGGAGAGAGGTTTCCATCTGGTTCTCCAGAGTTTGGGCCTGCCTTCCTTTATGTTCCCTCAATCTTGTTCAGGCATCAGACTTTAAGGTATGGGGCTAGGGGATCTGCATTTAGAAAAGCTCCCTAGTGATGTGGATCCAAGTAGTTTACAGACCATACTGGTTAGAAACACTGGGCCGGGGGTTGGGAAGTGAGGATAAGAGTAGGAAGTGAAGATCAGGAAGTAAAAGGCGAGTGGGGCTTAGATGCTGAGTTGTTTCCCTGCTTTTTATTCATGTGGAATTGATTTTTACTAGGAGCTTTACCTCTCCCCCCAAATCCTTTTCTCCCCCCTCATTGGGATTTCTAGTTTATTTGAAAATGAGCTATGCCTCTCTGTATGCCTTTATAAGGCCAGAAAGGCACATGTGTCTATGAAACAGCCTGTCAGTGAGGGCCTCATACACACAACACAATATACCTGAATTCAGTCTGTACACCTCAAGGGCAGTCCATTCGGTGACATCTGAATTCAGAGTGCACAACATCAGCAGCAATGTCATCTCTGATTAGGAAGGACAATGCTGTGTGTACATATTTGGCCTGGTGAGAGAGAGAACACCTTTTGGATATTTTTGCCTTTGAAAGTCAATTCACAAGGTAAAATAAATAAATAAATAAATAAATAAATAAAAGTCAGTCACATTGGTTTCTTGGAGATAAAATAGTAGTTATTGACTGAGTTTTTTTTCAGTTTCAACCAGTTGTCATGGCATGTGTAAAGAGAGTCTCAGTGCCTGGGAACTTTATTCAGGATTATAATGCCAAATCCTTGGGAATCTACTGCTGTTTAGGTACAGGTAATTATTTTACTATCTTATCACGGAGTTGAACATGGAGTAAAGGAAATCACCTTTTCACAAATCTATACAGTTTGTTTACGCATTTGTGATAAAATTCTGAACTCTGCACAAATGTGTTTGAAGGATACTGCAGGTATTAGGCAATGAAGATCTTTAACATGTAAAACTAAATAGAAAAGTAAAGCTAAACTGTCAGAAAACTGCAGTTTACCTCAATAACAGTCCATTGTTCTACTACGATGGCATCATTTCCTTTCCTACTGGAACCTGGAACTCCAGAACCTTCTTCTTCATAGATAAAGAATCCTTCCAAAGATTTAGGCAAATGGTCCCCTGTGAGGAAAAGGATGCAATTAAGAAGAGTGGCAAATACTGAGTGTCTCCTAAAATCATCTAAATCCTTAGATAACCCTTTTAGGAAGCTGAAAGAAAAGCATATAAATTAATCAGCACTTGTTTTGGCTGAATCAATAACATCCTCCTCTTTGAGAGTTGTTATTGTTATAGGGTTTTTTGGGGAAGGTCAAGACAATTTTGTACTTCACTGAATTAAAATCAAACTGTAAATATGAAAACTACAAACACAAAAACAAGATAAAATAATATCATACAGTGAGAAACAAGTGGATTTCCTAAGTCTAAAAAGCACTGGGAACTGACCTTCACCCTGAAATCAAATTTTGGTTTCTGACCTATATGTTTATGCACATTAATTACACCATTAGGAGAGAAAACATAAAAATGTATATTCTTGAAAATATAGGTGTGATATTCAAACTAATGTGAGGTAAGATTACTTCAAAAAAATATAAACACGAAACAATTCTTTACCTCAATGATGCTTTAAAAAAATAATGAAAGAATGGTAACAGGAAAATCCTAAACAGAAGTCATTGTCAAAAGAATTCCTGCTGGGAAGGAAGTTTTAAGGGAGGGCCTCTCTGACATTTTCTTGAATAGTTGACAATAACCAGCTGGCGAAAACTAAACTGATTTTATGGACGTTCTTTTGTCTCCTATTTTGCAATAGGAGACAATTTTCCCATGGTCACGTGCTGGCTAAACAGTTTGGTTTTTATACAGTACAATGTCGCATCAAAGTCTCTGCTGGACATTTATCTAAATTATAGCCTACAACATTTTCAAGTGATCTATTAAGCTTAAAGATAAAGAAGCCAAATATAATTTCAATGTAATTTTTGGTTTTGATTTTTATTAACAGGCTATAAGCTTTAGGAGAAAATCATCATCATTATTATTTACATCATTTACAATTAGGGCAGAATACCGTGAGGAATTTACCTTGTTCAGATTGGTTCCCTCAAACCCAGTAAAGTGTAATTTACTAGTTAGAGTTAGTTTTCTAATTACAGTGTATGTTCCACTTCCTTTAAATGTACTTGTCCACTGTCATACCAAAGTGACCAGTGGAAGTAAATCTTTTTATCATAAGTTTACAGCTTCACAAAACTGTCTTTAAAAATATGTATGTCCCAAGTCCTTTTTTAGAAAGGGGGTATGAATTTTAGAAATAATTATATACTGTGATAATTATGTAGTTAATTATAATCTGCTTCTTATTTACTTTGGGATTACAATGTGGTTTTGTGGCTCTGTGTCTGTTTTCTTATTCTCAATATTGGGGTACCCTAGTACTTCTAAATTTCTTCTGGTTTAAAAGAATGAAACCATGGTACACTCAAAAAATGCCACACAAGAATAAAAAAGTAAGACTCACTGCTATGTAGCAACATGGATGAATTTCAGAAACTATTTTGAGAAAAGAAGCCAGACACAAAAGAGTAAATACTGTATACTTCAACCTATGTGAAGTTCAAAAACAGGCAAAATTAATCTATGGGGATGGACGTTAGAATAATTCTTTCTCTGGGTGGGAGGATATTGACTGGGGAGGGTCATGAGGTGGCTTCTGGGATGTGGGAAATGTTCTGTACCTTTTTCCCCCCTCTGAATTCTTTCCTCCCCAGCTTTATTGAGATATAACTGATATATAAAGAGATGCTCTATATCTTGAATGTTTGTTTTTATTCAGCTGTACGCATAAGATTAATGCACTTTTCTATACGCGTATTATACTTATGTCCCTCCCTTCTCACTTTAGAGCTCCCAAGGTCCTGGCCGACCTTCTTAGCTCCCATGCCAGTCCCCAGAGCCACAGATGAATGAAGCTTACACAGGAGAAAGTATTTAATATCTCCTGAAAAATTCTCCCTAACAGAAGTGGAGGCGAGGCCGGGTGTCAGGGAAGGTCCCATGGGGAGTGGCTGTTTGGGTGCTTGGTGTGTTAAATCTTCCAGGTAATGGATGAGTTGATAATTGTAAACAGTTACTTAATAACTGTTCCCGAGCTGAGTCACTTTTTAAAAAAAAATTTTTAAACACTTTTATTTATTTTTGAGACAGAGAAAGAGTGTGAGCAGAAGAGGGACACAGAGAGAGGAAGACACAGAATCCACAGCTGAGCTGTCAGCAGGGCCTAACACAGGGCTCAAACCCATGAACCATGAGATCATGACCTGAGCCAAAGTCTGACACTTAACCTACTGAGCCACCCAGGCACCTATAGAACTGAGTCACTTCTTAACAGTACATATTCCAGAGTTTCCCACCCAGTATGTCTTGGCCCATTGGTGTTCTGAGAACCCCTTCCAGAAGTGCCAAGATATGGGATGCCCCCTCCTGCTCAGAGAAGCTTTATCTTCTTGTACCCATGTACCTTATTATCTTATCATTTTCTATGTATGCATAATATGAAAATGAAAAGCATTGACCTGACCCACTGCTTCTTAATTTTTTTTAGCCAAATACCATCAGTAGCAAAGGAAAGTATATCTGTACCCTTGAAGGATGGTCTCCAAGTACAGTTTGAATTGATTTGTGGCAAGAATAAGGTTTCTTTAACGTCTTAATGTTTATATCTTAAAATCCATGCAATATTTGCATTCCTTTCAAATATATTATGTAAAAAAGTAAAGTTCTCCAACTCCCCATATTAAGTAATATTGACATTCTATCCTTTGAACCTGTGTACTCCCTAGCACAAGGCTGCATACCCTCAGGGTACTTGGGCCCTGGTTTAAGAAGCACAAGCTTAACAAATTCTCAGGGAGTGGCTTACTTGTCTGGCCATGTGCTCTGACACATTCATTTCAGCTATATATGACAGTAGCATTTATGTAAATGTGAGGAAAGGTAACATTCCATTTTAGTATTTTTGGTCCATGTGTCATTTTTGGCATCAAACTGCCTAGAGGTAGGCCTGGAGGGCACATATGGAGACTCCCATTTTGTACCTCATTCATGAACATTCTGTCTCCAAAACAAGTCTCAGCCTCTTGACAGCAACCCCCCCCCCCCCCCCCCCCCCCCCGCTTCCACTCTTACCCTCTCTAATCCACTTCCCAAAATGAGGCGGAAGAAGTTATTTTAAGAATGCATATCAGGTCATAACTCCCTCTTTTATTTATTTATTTATTTATTTATCTATTTATTTAATTTTTAAAAATGTTTATTTTTGAAAGAGAGAGCGAGAAAGTGAGCCTAAGTGGGGGAGGGGCAGAGAGAGAGGGAGACACAGAATCTGAAGCAGGCTCCAGGCTCTGAGCTGTTAGCCCAGAGCCTGACACAGGGCTCAGACTCATGAAACGTGAGATCATAACCTGAGCCCAAGTCAGACGCTTAACTGACTGAGCTACCCAGGCACCTCCATAACTCCCTTTTTAAATCTTCAGTGAATGACTTGGAATAAAAATCCTGGCAGGATGTTTAAAGTTTTTGCTTAGGAGCACACACTCCACCTAGGTGCCCCCTGCCCCACTTTCTAACTGCATGAAAATGGGCACATTTTAAAATATTTCTGTGCCTCAGCTTCCTCATCTACAAAAGGGGAATAATCATACTAACCCCACAGGGTTGCTGTGGGATTAAGTGAGTTAATAAATTTAAAGTGCTTAGAACAATGCTGGTGTATAGTAAGTACAAATACATGTTAGCTCTTGTTGCATTATTTATAAGATTGGCTGCTGCTTACCACTTCTACCTTGTATGGAGCCATTCTCTCTTCATACCTGGCTCCAGCACACAGACCTTTTCCCTGTTCCTCTTTCCTGCCCTAGGGTTTTTGTACATCTGGGGGTGTTTCCTCTGCCTAGAACGGTCTGCCTGTGGCTCTAGAATGCTGGCTTTCCAGTCTCAGTGTGATTGGTGCCTTGTCAGGCGGGACCTCCTGATCCCTCCTTACAATATGGTGTTAGGTAATGTCACAACACTTTTCTCCAGTTTGAAATTAGATACATATGTTTCTGTACCCGTTACCGCCTGACTGCCTGATGCCGCAGGGCCAGCTTTTTGAGAGTAGGGAAGATGTCCATTTTGCTCATCATTGTAAATCCAGTGCCTGGCATAGGGCCTGGCATACACATATTTGTGGTGAATAAATACATTTTCTTTGTCAGTACTCTACCTCACTCCTCATTCTGATACACCTTGCCTGTCAGCTCCACATAAGCATTTTTTTAATTTTTTATTTAAAAAAAAATTTTTTTTTAACGTTTTATTTATTTTTGAGACAGAGAGAGAGACAGAGCATGAACAGGGGAGGGGCAGAGAGAGAGGGAGACACAGAATCCGAAGCAGGCTCCAGGCTCTGAGCCATCAGCCCAGAGCCCGACGCAGGGCTCAAACCCACGGACCGTGAGATCGTGACCTGAGCTGAAGTCAGCCGCTCAACCGACTGAGCCACCCAGGCGCCCCTCCACATAAGCATTTTTATAGGGGTGAAGAGTTTGAAATGAACTTAAGTCTAAAAATTCATAAAAAATCAAAATGTAGCCTTAAGATGTGGGTGAACTAAAGGTGGGAAGAGACTATTCTCTGAGGATAATGGGGGCATTTGTAGGCTAGTAGAGTATGGGGACTCATGGGTGTATATGTGTCTGTGTCTGTGTCTGTGTCTGTGTCTGTGTGTGTGTTTTATATCAGCTGGCAAAGCTGCTCATCTCAACCCATGCCAACTGCCCACTGGATTCTACACATTCTGGTAAAATAAAGTGTTTTATCTTTGTTGGCTCAATTGGGACCAGTTGGAGTTCTTTGCCCTATAGTGCAAGCCCCTGTGCGTGTGCAGTGATTCCAGCAGAGGACCGGTTTGGTGAGGACCCAACAATGCTGGAGAATGTCAGATACAGGAAACCATTGCAGTGGGAACCCTCAGGCTGCAAGAACAGCAAGACGGCCGCTGGGTACCTCTCCTGTTGGGCTTTTCGAAGCAGAAGGCTTTGAGAGTGCGTGGGAAAGGGCACTGAAGAGGAATTTCACAGTCCTTATAACCTCTCCACCGTGACCCCACCAAAGGAGAAAACTTGTTAAAAGTTTTGTTCCCCCTCTCCCTCTTTCTAGAGGAAGATATTTTATGAGATTTGTGGAGTAAGGTATTTAAATGTCTGTGCAATGTCTGGTTTTGTGCTTTTATTTCTCATGGTGAGCGGACTTCTGACAATATTTTGGAAGAGGATGGAAGCAAGACAAAACAAAATACGCATTGTCCCCTATGTGCTTTAGCTGTCAGGCATCAAATGTCCCAGAACAAAGCAACCAATTCAGCCCTGCTTCCTCCGACTTGCTTCTCACAGTGACACAGGCATGGGTCACAATTTCCCCTCTGCAGCTTCCCTGTGTACTCCTAGGGAAGTCCCAAGAGACACACCCAATTGCCAGGCCCCACAGACCGTGGTGGCTCATTAGGGGCTTGGCATGGCCTGCAATGTAAAATGTCTAATGAGACATTCCAGAGCTGCTGAGAGGGAGAGATTCTCCCCTGAGCTCTCTAAATAGCTTCTGAGGCTTTATGAACAAAAGCTCTACAGAGTCTCTGGCTGGCAACTGCTGTGGCTAATTTTATTTTCATCAGGCAAGGCCCAAGGCAGGGATGCCTGAAAGAGATTCTGAAAGGAGTATTTCTCGTTTTTCCTTCAGCAGTTAGTAACAAACCAAATTTTGAAATGTCTCCAACTAGACTTTTTGGAAGGAAGAGAAGAGAGAAAGAAATATATGAAGCATAAACTGACCTCCAAGTAGCTGATCCATACTAAAAGTACTGTAGCTGCACACAAGTTGCAGGAAAGAAAACTAACTCCAGAAAATAAGCTCTGACAGTGGGTAAGGCACTGTGGGAGTCATTTTGTACATACTGCATCTTATCAAATTTTTATAGCAGTAAAGTAGGGAGTATTTTTACTCCCCTTATAGGAAACTGTGGCTCAGTGAGCCCACCTAACTTCCCCAGATCACCCAGCTAATAAGTAGAGAACATAGGATTCAAACCCTAGTCTATCTCATCCTAAAGTCCATGCTCTTCTTAGATTTTGCTGTTTCTGGGGCACCTGGATGGCTCAGTCAGTAAGGGCATGAGACTCTTGATCTTGGGGTGTAAGTTTGAGCCCCATGTTGGGTGTAGAGATTACTTAAAAATAAAAATCTTATGGGTGCCTGGGTGGCTCAGTTGGTTGAGCGTCTGCCTCTCGGTTTCACTCATGTCATGATCTCACAGTTCGTGGGATCAAGCCTGGAGTCGAGCTCTGTGCTGAGCATGGAGCCTGCTTGGGATTCTCTCTCTCTCTCTCTCTCTCTCTCTCTCTCTCTCTCTCTTTCTCCCCCTTTCTTCCCTTCTCTCCCCTTCCCCTGTTTGTGCATATGCATGCACTCTCTCTGTCTCTTTCTGAAAATAAACTTGTGCTTGCTTCGGCAGCACATATACTGAAAATAAATAAACTTAAAGAAAAAAGATTTTGCTGTTTCCGTAAAAGACCACCTTGGAGGAAGTTTCCAATAACCAAAATACTAAGAACTATCTATTGAGCACCTGCTATGGGCTGTGTGCTATGGGCCATATTTCTGGGTACTTCAATAGGCTAGATCCTTACTCTTGGTTGCTAGTTAAAAGAACTTATTGGACCATGACTCTTGATAATTTTATTTATTTTTGAAGGAGAGAGAGAGACAGAGCATGAGTGGGGGAGGGGAAGAGAGAGAGGGGGAGACACAGAATCCGAAGCAGGCTCCAGGCTCTGAGCTGTCAGCACAGAGCCCAACGCGGGGCTCGAACTCATGAACCGCGAGATCATGACCTGAGCCGAAGTCGGACGCTCAACCGACTGAGCCACCCAGGCGCCCCATGACTCTTGATAATTTTAAATAATCATCCAAAGTCTTTAGTTCTATTAGTTAAGGTATCCCTGATGTAATAGGCTGACTTAATGATAGTAAAGAATACTGATATCTCATTGCTTTTTTTGTTCTTTCCTCTAGCCTCATTAAGTTAGTTAATCTTGGTTTTAATAGCCTTCATCCTTCCTAATGCAATTTTCAAGTCTCCTAACTATGAGTTTTTCTTTTAGCACTAATCTCTTTTTTATTTTTATTTTTTTGAGAGAGAGAGAGAGAGAGGGACAGTGTGTGTATGTGCATGTGCACGTGGGTGGGGAAGGGACTGAGGGAGAGAGAGAAAGAATCTTAAGCCATCTCCATGCCCAGGGCAGAGCCTGATGCAGAGCTCGATCTCACAACTGTGAGATCATTACCTGAGATGAAATCAAGAGTTGGAGGCTTAACCAACTGAGCTACCCAGGTGCCCCAGCACCAATTTCTTTTTTAAAACACTTTCCCTAGAAAGTAACTTTTGGAAAGTTTTGTTTGTTTTTGTGATAGACATGAGTGATTACATATCCCATCGTAACTAAAAGAGGAAGACTAGGGGAAGTTGAAAGATAAAGGGAAGGCAGAAAAAATAGAGTAAATATCATTTTCTAAACCAAAGATTATTTTTCTATACAAATTTTAGAGTCAGATATAGATTGGAGTACATGGTTAGATAGTGTCCAAATCTGGGATTGTGTAATAAGTTTGGAGAGTAACTATCAAATGCCACTATAATCCTTTTAACTGGACTGTTATAATACATCTTATTTGGAAAATCCTACTAGTCAATCACACAGTGGTTTGTCTATACCTGATAGTTACAACCCGACAGCAAACATTACATTATAATTCTACCACACACTATGATTAAGCTTTTATTTATTTATTAAAAAATTTTTAATGTTTATTTTTGAGAGAGAGAGAGAGACAGAGCATGAGTAAGGGAGGGGCAGAGAGAGGGAGACACAGAATCAGAAGCAGGCTTCAGGCTGTCAGCACAGAGCCCAACACAGGGCTCGAATTCACAAACTGTGAGGTCATGACTTGAGCTGAAGTCTGACGCTTAACCGACTGAGCCACCCAGGAGCCCCTAAGCTTTTAAATTAAAGCTGCATAGCTGTGTAATAATTGGAATCTAATTCCTAATGAATTTTATAATGAATAATAATGAATAATTCCTGTCCTTTTGGCCATAGATCTTGAGAGGCAAAAACACTTCCACCAACTCTGATACAGGTCAAATTTTTTAGGTATCAATATATTATAATATAAAACATACCTTTAGATGTTTCCCAGCATACAAAAGAATCAATTAAAGACAAGCCTTGTTTATAATAAAATGTAGTTAACTCCAGCCAGTCGGCATCAAGTGTACTAATGACAGATCCTTTTCTTGTTACTTTCATTGACAGGATGCCTTCCTGATAGGTCCAGCAGGTTGATTCATCATCGAAAACATTGAATATTGTATACAACTTGTTTTCTGGGGATAGGCATTCAGAAAGAAGAAAGATTATTTATTTATTAATTTACTTATTGAAAAGATTCCTAAACTTTTTTTTATTACTCATGTATTTCAGGCATACAGACAAACATAGAGAATAATAAAATTACCCAGCACTCAGCTTTATTAAATGTTGACCTTGTGCCATGTTTCCTTCAGATTTATTTTTCCAGAAAATGAGAGATGGATGTAGTTGAGGCTTACTATGTAGCCTTCCCTAATCCAGTTCTCCCGAAATAGGTACTATAATAATTTGGTGTTTATTTTTCTCATGCAAGCTTTTATTCTTTTAATATACTTTTATATACCCATTAATATATGTATATGTGTGTATATATATATATATATATATATCATATTCTGAAGTTTAAAAAACTTTTAAAAAGTGGTGTTGTATATATGCATCTATAAATTGATTTTCTTTTGCTTGGAGTGGAATTAATACATGTAGACCTTATTCAGTTAGTTAAACTGCTACATAATATTCTAGTTTATTATTCTCCTGTTGATGGACATATACATTGCTTCCAAATTTTTGTCATTATAAACATTGTTCATGTTTCCTTAGACACACATGTGGGAGTAGCTTCTAGCATACATATGTAGACATGGAACTGCTAGGTCATATCTTCTACTTTTCCATAAGTTGGCAAATTCTTAACTTGGGGAGTGGTGTATGGACCCACCTCTATGGTTGTGTTTAGGAAGTCTAAACCCACTTGCATTGCAAAAGCATTTGGGGGTATGTATGTATATGTGCATTTTTCTGGATTGAGTCTCTGTGGATTTCACCAGATTCTCCAAGAGATCTTTTGTGTGTATCTCCCCCAACCTCATGCTGCCACTACCCCACCCCGACAGCCCAAATTAAGAACTTTTGCCATAGACAAATTATTAAGAAGTATAGGATTTAAACTATTTAGAAAGGGGAATCTAAAGATTATTAATTATGGGAATGCAAGCTGGTGCAGCCACTCTGGAAAACAGTATGGAGTTTCCTCAAAAAACTAAAAATAGAACTATCCTACGACCTAGCAATTGCACTACTAGGCATTTATCCAAGAGATACAGGTGTGCTGTTTTGAAGGGACACATGCACCCCCATGTTTATAGCAGCACTATCAACAATAGCCAAAGTATGGAAAGAGCCCAAATGTCCATCGACGGATGAATGGATAAAGAAGATGTGGTATATATATACAACGGAGTATTACTCTGCAATCTAAAAGAATGAAATCTTGCCATTTGCAACTACGTGGTTGGAACTGGAGGGTATTATGCTAAGTGAAATTAGTCAGACTTTAAGAGACAAAACAGATGAACATAAGGGAAGGGAAACAAAAATAACATAAAAACAGGGAGGGGGACAAAACAGAAGAGACTCATAAATATGGAGAATAAACAGAGGGTTACTGGAGGGGTTGTAGGAGGGGAAGTGGGCTAAATGGGTAAGGGGCATTAAGGAATCTACTCCTGAAATCACTGTTGCACTATATGCTAACTAATTTGAGGTAAATTTAAAAATATATAAAAATAAAATTAAAAAAAATAAAGATTGTTAATTAAATTAAGTAGGTAGTATTTTGGAAATTGAATTTAAAAGGGCTAGAAATAGACACTTGATCTAATCAGGTCGGGATGGGAACCAGCGGGAGTTTAAAGGTAGCATTGGGTAGCAGATAGCAAATAGGTCTCTGACCATATCTTCAACAACTCTTGTTCTTAAAATTTTTACACTGCAAGAAAATCAGGGTGAATTTTAGTTAAGGAGCTGGTGAGAAAATAGGAGGGTGGCGGTGGCAGTGAGGAAGGATGAGACGATGAATTAGGAAGTGCTCCTGGCTTGTTCATAAAAAGACTGTGCTGACCATGGTTGATGGGTCTCTGCTAGGCTCACGAGATTGAGCACATCTCATTACAACCAGAAAGCCAATGTGCATGTGTGCAGTGTGTTACACGAGTGGGTACAGCTTCAGCACAAACTTAGATCAAAAGGTCAGCCAATAGCAGCTAAATTAATCCAGAATTTATTCTGTGGCAGGCACAGTGCCTTATCTTTTAGCTACTTTTCACAACAACTCCCTTTCTATAAAGAAATTGAGGCAGCCTGACTCCAGAGCTCTTAACAGTAAGGTATGCATAGTCTTTGACTTTCTCTAACAGTGCTTTTTAAAAGCATGCTTGAAAAGATATCAGAAAACTCTGAGCAGGCCAAGATGCATGAGGAAGTGGTCTCAATTGCTTGGGAAGAGTTGCTAGTTGGCAAAGTAGAATAAAACTAATGGTTAAAGTTATTTTCGGATGCAGGCACTATTGTTATATTAATTGCTTCATCATGGTGTGCATTTTCATATTCTAATTGATCATCAAAGAAAGTCAATTAACTTCAAGGGCAAAAACCATCCATGAAATGGGAAAGGCCAAAACTAAAATTCTCATACTCCGTTTGCAAAAACCAAACATAAATCAGAACAGCTTTCTATATTTATAAAATCACTTTCTGTATACACGCATAGCCTCCATTTTATAGGGGAGTTGGTGAATGACTAAATGGAAACCAAGTTTCAAACCAAGTTTCATTATATGGATGGTATTGTATGACCATGCCCGGGACAACTGTTTGAAAAACTGCTTTACCTTATTTCTGGCTGTAATAATTAAAAACAAAATCAAGATGAGTGTAATATATTAGTTTATTCGGTTTTTGTAATTTTAGAAATTTACTTTGTCTCATATTTCCAAAAAAACCCCTCAAAAACTTATTTTTACTAAATTGAAACTAATATACTATTTCTACTCATCTTGTCTATTACCTTCTCCCTTTCTTGATTTAGAATAACTGGGGCTGCCATCTCGGTCCATCTGACACTGTTCACTTTCATGATGAAGTTCTTCCTCAATTCCACTCTCAGATGATTGCCCACTTAATGTTCCTTCATTCCAACTTTTACAGTTTTCATCTGAAGTGTGTCTCAGAGGCAGCGCTGACTCTACATCTTCATCATGGTTGGTTCCGTTGCAGAATTTAAGTGGTGAATAAGGTTGTGATATGAATCCAACAAATTTCATTCCTCTCTTAGCAGCTATATTAATCTAAAAGAGATTGTAGAGCAAGATGTAAAATTCATTTACATTGATCACTTTATCAGTTAACCTGTAGGTTTATTAAGGAAATTCATAAGAAGAAGTAAATTGACCACTAACTAAAGACCCATTCATAAACAAATTAATAACCTGTAACAAAGCACTACTCCTAAGTCTATGTCACAGTATTATTGTGACTTCTTCAAACAGAACTGATACACTTTAGAAATTATGAAAAGAAGCAGATGCTGGGGAGCTCAGTCTGTTGAGCGTTAACTCTTGATTTCAGCTCAGGTCATGAGCCTAGGGTCGTGAGATTGAGCCCTGTGTTGGCTCTGCACTGAGCATGGAGCCTGCTTGAGATTCTCTCTCTCTCTCTCTCTCTCTCTCTCTCTCTCTCTCCCTCTCCCTCTCCCTCTCTTTCTCTCTCTGTTTCTCTCTTTCCCTCTTCCCCTTTCCCTGCTCTCATGTACTCTTTTTCTCTCTCAAATAAAATTAAAAAATAAAAATAAAAGAAATTATGAAAACAGGAATCATATTTTTCTTCAAAAGGTTACTATTTGAGAAGAACTAATAATTCTATAACATGATTTTTGCAGGCCTGTTAACAATGGTCTCTCCCACTGAGGCAAAATTAAAAGCTATTCCAAGAAATCCTCAAAAATAACATGACCAAATACATCTTAATTAACAAAGCAAAAACATTAAAAGCAAAAACATACAGAATTGCTTGCTTGATGTGGGTAAAGAAAAATGTTAGAAGTCTAATTCTTGACAAATGTGTGCATGTAATGCATAGGCCCAATTCACTCTTAGGAAGCTTTCCCATCTATTTATATCTTGATGCTATTGTCTCCTATCAGGCCAAATGCACATGATCAGATTCAATCGTATAAGTTAAAGAATAGGATTCAGAAGAACATTACGTAATGCCAGTGAAATAATTTGAGACGTTAAGAGTGGTTATTTTCATGCCCAGCACTTTCCCCTTTCTCTGCTTTTTCTACATTTCTTTGTTCTTTTTGTGTCCATGTCTTTCTCCTCTGTTAAGCTGGCAATTCTTTTGAGGGCAAGGACTGTGTCTTAATCATTTTTGTATTGTGCCGTTTTGTACCTACAGGTGCTCTATAAGTATTGGTTAAATAAGTAAAAATGAAGAAATAGCAACATCTTTAATTTGGCCACTGTTTTAAACATTTAAACTACATGTTTTAAATGCTACCCTGGGAGGGGAAGAAAGAGTTATGATGGAGGTTGCAATGAAAAGGGCCGGGAAGAACTGGGGCAAAACCAGAGAGCAATACCCACTCAAGGGGGACAATGGTCACTCAGCTCTAGTCAGCGAGGAAAATTCTGGGCAGGACAGAGGTGATAGGTGTGTGGAGCTAAGACAGAGGATAGTGCTGATGCAGTATCATTTACTCCTATACATGGACATGTTGAGATTGTAACAATGCATGAAGCCTTAAAAATAACCACAAATTGTCCTTTATATCAGGTGTCCTGGGAGAGAAGAGGGAGTGGTAAGGGGGCATGATGTTTTTGCAGGTGGAAATGGGTAAATTTATTGTCAGTTCTTTCTCTAGGTCTTATTAGTTGATTTGGGTGAAAAAGTACAGAAGGCTTTTTCTATTACTAGAAAGTTTTAGCTGGAAACATTTGGTAGCAAATATAGTGTTAATGTTTTTTTCCAGTTTTTAAATCAGAAGATTGATATTTTTAAATGTTATTTTTACTTTAAAATCCTGAGAAAAACACTTATAAATCTAATTTTAAACATAAAACAAATATTGATCTAAAGTTAAAATGACTTAAAATCTAGCTATTCAACAATAAACTCTTTATGTAAGACAATTGTTCCAAAATAACATTTGGCATTCATCTACTGCTCTTGTTCATACATGGGGCAATGTTCAAATAGTTCATGTGCTATGTTTCCTGAAGCTTTTCTCTTCATGAAATAAATCCATTACTCTGATTGCTGAAATAACAGTACTTTCCTGTTTAAATAGATCTTTAACTGTGTCCAGGAAGTCAAATGCAAAACAAGGGCTCTGATGGTGATCTATTAAGACTAAATTAGTAGTTACATTTTGTTTCAAAATAAATTTTCTGGAGGGAATTTATTCCCAGAAAAACAAGTTGAAATCTCCCAGATTAGTAGTAGTAAACAGTATGCATAGCTTGTTTATAAAAATCTAGTCTTTTTCCCCCACACCCAGAAAAAAAAAAAAATCTAGTCTCAAAGACTGTTCCTGAAAACCTTATTGAATGGTGACTTTATACGTAAAAGAGAAATATCATTAGCAGCTCTAACTGGCTATATACAAATTGTAGACACTCTGACACACAAGACCACTTAAACCTTGGGAACAATACTAGAAACAGTGAGCAAACCTTAGTTTCTTACTTGAAAGGAAATGCCTTAGGTTTTTGGCTATATTCATTTAAATAAAACCTAAACCCTACAAATGTATCAATGCAACTAAGAAAAACTTTCACTTAAAATCCCATCAATTTAGAACACTTATAAATGTACAATTTTTCTTGGTCTTAATCAATATGCATATAGTGTTCAATTTTTTGTTTAAGTTTCAATTAAGTTATTTTGTATAGACTTTTCTATCTCAACAGTCAATATAGTTGTTACGTTTAGTCCCCATAAAATATTGCATTGTATGGATGTACCATTGCTATCTCCTCAATTTTCCAATTATTGAGAATCTGGCCCCTTTATTCACTGTTGATTAAACTACTTTGTATAAAAATGACTTTCCCCCTTTTCAATTAATTTCTTGGAATAGATTCTAAAGAATAAAATGGTATTTATGATTTTTTTGACCAGACTGATATCCAGAAACACCTAATTTACTACAATGTACTAATTTATTACGATGCCAGTTGCGATATGTGAATGTTTTCTTAAAGCTCTTCCAACACTGGATTTAATACCTTCAATTTAATTTCTCAGTTAATATTGGTGAGGTATTAAATCTCAGTTTTATTTTAAAAATTATTAGTTAGGTTGAACCTTTTTCCAAAGGTCTGTAGTTTATGTTTCCTTTTGTATTTTGCTGTCTGTGGATTCTGTCTGTCCATTCAAGACTGGACATTACTTTCATGCATTTGTATTCATTTTATATATTTTTTAAATAAACCCCCCTAAGACACACTTATTGGAGATCCCCCCACACTGATTCTTTTTTTAAGCTTAATTTTCCTAATATATAAGTTATATTTATATTCTCAAACTCCTCAACTTATTCATAATTCAGTATGTCTATTCTTTTGTTTTCTTCTGTATTTTTTATAGGTAAAAAAAATTACCTCTTTATCTCATTTGAAATGTGTGGAGTCTATTTTACACAGAGCAAATTGTCCATTTCCCCAGCAGTTGTTTTCTGGGATGGTTGTTTTCCCACTTTATTTCATTGGGTTTGTTTCCAAACTTCTTATAGGTGTGTAAATTTATTGCTGGCATTTCCATTGACCTGTATTTCTGTTTCTAACTCTGTATAATTTAGTATGTGTGCTTCAATATGTTTTAACTTCTGGAAGAATAAGTCACTTACCATTTCACTGTTCTTTTTAAGGTAAGAAAGGAGATTGATGAAGAAGAAATACCAAATATTTCTCAATATCACATGAAAAAATGTATACATTTAGTACCTTTTCTATCAGTTCTTTTGCTATGTCATTTGTTTGTGTCTCATAAGTTAGAGGACATTCCTCAATCACGAGCCTTGGGCGTCTTTGTCCACTGGATGCTGCCGAATGCTTCAGGCTGTAACAGAGAATATACCCATGGTTGGAAGTCAATTGATCATTTTCAGCTAATGTGCTTATGTAAAATTGAGAGAGCAACTCACAAATAAGGTCAAGGCAATCTTTTTGTTGTTGTTATTTCAAACTTAATAATGGTGGTCTTTTTAGGTAAAAATACCAGAAAAACAGGTTGAATTTTCTTAATATAAACCTCTATTAATATAATTTCTGATTTGATATGGAAGAAAAAATTCAACAGCGGTTTTAATAAAAATTGTAAGAAATGATTTTAGATCACTGTTACACTTGATTATTGTACAAAAACGTTAGTCAAGGTCCTCTTTAAATGCAAATAAATATTGTCCTGTCTTCTTCCTTTTTTTTCTTTTCTGATCATTACCCTTTGCTTATTCTTAGCCTTGTCAGAGCACTACTAAGTCCATTTGAAATAATGTTAAAAAAGACAAAATAATTTATACATGGTTTATAAGATTTATAATTAGAAGTGTTGCTACTGTGTGATAAAATGACATGTTTATTTAATAATGCTTGGAGTATCTGATCAAATTCGATCTCATGGTGAAAGCTGACGCCTGTACAAACCCTCTCAGACATGTATAAATAGGCTTATACTGATAAGTAGCAGGCAGTGTCCCTTAAAAGCACCTTTCTTTGCTTAGCCCTTTCTTAGTTAAAGCAATCAATTGTTAGGCCATCACTAAAAAGAGAAAACAGTTTTTACCCTGGTATTTGGGATGGATTGATATAGTTAAAGAGTTGGGTGAAAAAATTTAATGTGTTAATCAAAGACATTGATTTGGTTATTTTCGCTCCTCACTGGAAAGGGCAATTGTATTTTGAAAACTATCAAACTTACAAGCTAGGCTGGCAAAAATGGTTGCAGTATTATTTGGGAAAGCAGCTACCAAAAAAAGTGAAAAAAATGAACTAAAATGGATGGTCTTTACACTCCCCCCTTTTTTTTTTTGAAAAGGCTGAAGTCTATCAATTTGTGAGAACTCTGCACGTAGGCCTTTCTGCTGTAAACTGCTTAGAAGGTAGAGCTAGTTTCTGTTGCCACTATTATTAAAATAGTATAGGACAGTTAAAAAAAACACTCAGTGAAAGTGGACTTCATTGGTCCAGTCATCTCTTTTAGCCCAGTGACAGGACCTGTAGCTGACAACTACTCCCTCATTTGCTGAAGCTTCTAGGTGCTTCTTGAATCTATCTTCCTTTTCCTTTGTTCACCGACATCCTCATCTAGGACCCATTTGTCTGCAAGGGGCTAAAATCAAGGAAGAGTTTTAAAAAGGAGGGAGGTGTAAGTTTCCTTCTTTCATTCCAGGTTTAACCACTAGAAAATGTGCTCTCAACCAACCCCCCTAAATATCCTTTATTCCCCATCATTACGTTCAAACTTTCTTTTCTTTTAACCAAAGAAAACTGTCTCGACAGCTTCTTAGCCTGTTTCCTTGAGCACTAGGCTTACCTTAACTTCAAGCGCAATAGCACTACCCTGTACAGGTAACTTGCAGGTAGGTGTTTTCGCTGCCCCACAGGTTGTATAACAGGATGAATAGCCCCAACAATATATCCTTTAAGATAGTAGTCTTCAACTTTTGTTACTATATCCGGAATTGAATTTATCTTGATGACTTCTGGGTTTGGCGAGGCTGAAATATCAAATGCAATGAGAAATCGCACATTTATAAAATTGAATTATATGTTACTTCTATTTATGTGTGACAATAATTAATGAATGGAAAGCATATCCATGTGACTTAATCTCAAAGTTACACTAACATGTATTATATATTTTCTAAATTAATTTCAGAAAAAAGCAAAAGTAACCTTATAAGCTGGTAAATATGTAATATTACCAATATGTCTTATTGATAAGGTAAGAAATGCCTTATATTTACTTTTTCAATTAAGGCAGCTTTATTTTTTAGAATTTCATTTTGAGTGATGGTATTCCATTAATAGATATGGAAGACATACATATGAGAAACAATATTAAGTTGGAGAGCCAATTGTTTTTATAATTCTGAACAAGCTGAGATGCATCATTGTTAAAAATAAAATTCATACAAATCTAAAAATTAAAAGTGGGTGTAATGATATTTGTTAAGCAAAAATTGTCAAGTGCTTTCTTATTTCCAATTACACTTCAAAAGCATCATGTTTTAAGTTTCTTTGGGAAACTAAACATGATTTCTTACGGCACTTATATAAATGCTTGAGTGGAGGAATTGAAAAAGGAAAGGTATCCTGAAGTTCTTTTTAATAAGTAAAATTTCTAAATGTAGAGGAATTTTAAATGCAATAGTGATATGTAATTGAACTAGCCCTTTGAAGCAGGGCAAATCTGTAAAAACTATAGAGTAGTACAATGTGTACAGTTTTTAGTAAAAGGAAAAGGGTGTGTTATTTGGGAAAATGTTCTTAATGTTCAAGCAGAGTTAATTTAAAAAACAACTTTATTTTCTGTAACAATATTTCTCATTTTCTGGAGAGAAGTCAAGAATTAATATCTAGAAATAGACCTGCAATTTGATTATCTCTTGAGTAACAAAACATATGAACTTAATTCCAGGCGTGAGCAGTGCTGGCTGTTGGCCATCTGTCAGTCTGGTCCGTGGTGTCCAGCAAAGAACTGTGGCTAATTGCCTGAACACAGGAAGGAGGTTAAGAAGCAGACAAGGAAGAAGGGTCAGAGGAAATCCCTGCCTCCTCTTACATTAGTATCCACATGATGGAACAAAAATCCACCAACACTGGGTATTCATGCCAATGTCTCAAAAGAAAACAAAACCCTCAATAGAAAAGTTATATAAATTAAGACAAATCCATTTCCTCAAAGTCTCTTTCTCTTTTGGATTTACACTAATTTATTTACAATGTATTTTCTTCATCATTATGTATAGGGAGAAATACCAAAGAGAATGATCCTGGACTTGGAAGGAAACAGCTGGGTTTCATCGTCCAATGGCCCTGTGCTGCATGGTTGTGTGGCAATCACTCCATTTTTCATTTGGTTTTACTTTTTCAGTATTTTAACTACCAATCCTATTCCCAAACAAAGAAACTGAAAAACTATAAAACACAATAAACCGTTAAGATTAAGGAATGATACATACATAACCCAAACCTATTTTTAGGATTATATACTAATTCCACAAAATTTTTTCAAAATGAGGCCTTTTTAATGGATCTTGCTGTTTATTATAGGAAGTGGAAATGCCTTACTTAGCATGATACTGAAGAATCTTCATAGTCTGGCCTCTTTCTACTTATTCAGCCTTCACTGTTGTCATCTGTTTTCTTGTAGGTCTTGCTTTGGCAGGCCTGTACTACTGCAGTTCCTGAACCTCACATGCTGTTTCATGCCACCAGGCCTTCACTTCCTTTCCTGCTCCCTGAGGCTGGTTAATCACTTCTTCCTCTGTGTGTGCATTCTACTAGTTCCTTTTCAGACTTTATTATAGTTGCTTGTTTATATGTTTGTGTCTGCTGTTAGACTAAGAATTCCTTAATGGCAACGAACCTACCTTATTTTTCTTTCTATGCCTAGCATTTTCCTTAGGTTATTATTATGTTAAGTTGGAAATACTGTTCATTAGGGAAACTATGAAGTAAAATTATTGCATAAAGGAGGGAAAGCCATCAAGGTTAGCTGGTAAATTCAGGAACAAATGTACACATTATCTAGGACTTGTTGGAGAGAGACACAACAGGGAAAGAACACACAAAAAGTGTTGCAAAACTGTTACTCTTTTGATTATAAAAGTGAAGGTGGTCAAGAACCTAGTGAGAATCCAACCAGGTAGAGTTAAATGTCATATTCACTTCTGAATGGTCTAGCTTCAGGCCCCATTTTAGGTTCCTTAAATTAATCATATTGCAATGAGAAAATGACAAAGAAAATGAGGTAAAAAGTAATGAGAAGTGGAACTACACTGGATGTAATTAGCTCCACCTTGGAGTGAAATCTGGAGAAAAATTTGGGAGACCTTATCACATACAAAGAATGAGATTGTAGGCTTAGAGAGCTTCAGGATCCCGCTGGGCTTGCTTCCCTTGCTGACTTGGTTGGAGTCACTGTTTGGTCCAACGTTGTCTTACCTAAGTCTACTCTCATACATACCATTGCTTGGAAGGAAACCCCAGAAATCAAGAACTGAGGATTGGGAAGAGGCTGACTACTTTAGTTGCTTCATACAAGTAAAATCATACATTACGGTTGACCCTTGAGCAACATGGGGGTTGCGGCACCAACTCCCATGGTCAAAAATCTACGTATAACTTTTGACTCCCTAAAAACTTAATTACTAATAGCCTACCGTCAACTGGAAGCCTCACCAATAACATAAACAGTCAATTAACGCATATATATATATATATATATATATACACACACACATATATATTATATACTGTATTCTTATAATAAAGTAAGCTAGGAAAAAGAAAATGTTATGAAGAAAATCATAAGGAAGAGAAATAAATTTACAGTACTATACTGTATTTATCTAAAAAAATCTGTGTGTAAGTGAACCTGTGCAGTTCAAATCCTTCTTGTTGGGTCAACTCTATTTTTTTGTCTTTTTGTGACTGGCTTATTTCACTTAATACAATATCCTCACGGTTCATCCATGTTGTAGCATATGACAGGATTTCCTTTTTAAGACTGAATAAGATTCCATTGTATATATATACCATATTTTGTTTATCCATTCATCCATCAATGGATATTTGAGTTGGTTCCACTTCTTGGCTATTGTGAATAGTACTGCTATGAACGTGGACATGCTAATATCTGTATGAGATACTGCTTTCAATGTTTTTGGATGTATACCCAGAAGTGTGATTGCTGAATTATACGGTAATTCTATTTTTTAAAAATGTTCATTCATTTTGAGAGAGAGAGCACATGTGAACAGGGAGGGGTAGAGAGGGGAAGAGAGAGAATTCCAAGTGGGATCTGTGCTATCAGCACAGAGCCTGCCATAGGTCTCTATCACACGAACTATGAGATCATGACCTGAGTCAAAATCAAGAGCCAGATGCTTAATGGACTGAGCCACCCAGGTGCCCCTGGTAATTCTATTTTTAAGTATTTGAGGAATGGCCATATTGGTTTCTATAGTGGATGCACCATTTTACATCCCCATCAACAGTGTACAAGTTTTCTAATTTCTCTACATCCTTGCCAACACTTGTTTTCTATTCTTTTTTTTTTAAATAGTAGCCATCCTAATGGGTATGATATTTCATTGTGGTTTTGATTTGTATTTCCCTATTAGTGATGTTGAACATCATATGCTCATTGGCCATTTGTGTATCATTTTTGGAGAAATGCCTTTTCAAGTCCTTTGCCCATTTTTAAATTGGGTTATTTTTGTTCTCAATAAGAGTTCTTTACATATTCTGGATATAATATTTACTTCCATTTCATAGGTTGACTTTTCACTCTGTTGATTGTGTCCTTTGGTACACAGAAGTTTTTAGGTTTGATGTAGTCATATTACCTATTTTTGCTTTTGTTGCCTTTGCTTTTTGTGTCATATCCAAAAAATCTTTGCTAAATCCAATGTCATGAAAGTTCTACCCTATGTTTTCTTCTAGGAATTTGATAGCTTAGGCTAATCTTTAAAGACTTTTTTTTTGAAAAGTACAATAGCACTAGATTATTGGTTTAAATTTTTTTTTTTAACATTTATTTATTTTTGAGACAGAGAGAGACAGAGCATGAACGGGGGAGGGTCAGAGAGAGAGGGAGACACAGAATCTGAAACAGGCTCCAGGCTCTGAGCCATCAGCCCAGAGCCTGACGCGGGGCTTGAACTCACGAACCGCAAGATCATGACCTGAGCTGAAGTCGGACACTTAACCGACTAAGCCACCCAGGCGCCCCTAGATTATTGGTTTAAAAAGGTATGCTATGCCTTCTTTCTCAAAATGATGCCAGAAAAATGAAAAACTTTGATACTTTCACATTGGCTTTACATGATTATTTTAGGTAAGGTAAGTTATAAAATGAATACATAAAAATCATGAAAGTATAAGAAATTTTAAAGTTTATTGAAAAAATACTATTTACCTGACAAAAGTGAAACACAAAAGAATGTAGATTGTAGTTTATAACTTAAAATAATATATGAGTGGAGATGAGCATTTCATCTTATGAAAGCGTGTCTTTGTAAATTATACAATTCAATATAAGAATGAGGGATGTGTGTTGGCTTGGAAATCTCTCCTGGCATTTTAACCACTCCCACTGGCCAGGTGTAATTATAGTGGGTATCACAAGCTGTGTGAAGTTGGTTGTTTTTCCATATGGCATGACTAGAGAGAGTGCTTGAGGTTTCAGTCAACAAACCATTCAAGGATCACTTGAATTATAACTGTGAGTTCTGGTTTCCTGGTTGTTGCCTGAAAACTTGCCATTGTTAACCTCTGGCAATATCAAGAGAGCCCCAATCTCAGAATGGGTGTCAGGTACTTCAGAGAAAAGCCCAGGACTCTTTTAAGAAATGTGGCATTTCCAATACTCCTGACATCCCAGAGGAAAAAGTTCTGTGGAAAAAAGGGGACACAAGGGGTCTGAATCTGAAAGTGATTTAGAAGAATTGAGGCCTGAGTGTAAAGAAGTTTTAGGAATATTTTTATTGCACTTAGTGTTCCTTTTTTATGTATGGAGGAGAGATAGAAGGAATAATTGACGTTTATTTTATTTAATTTATTTATTTTTTTAATTTTTTTTTAACGTTTATTTATTTTTGAGACAGAGAGAGACAGAGCATGAACAGGGGAGGGGCAGAGAGAGAGGAAGACACAGAATCCGAAGCAGGCTCCAGGCTCTGAGCTGTCAGCACAGAGCCCGACGCGGGGCTCGAACTCACGGACCGTGAGATCACGACCTGAGCCGAAGTCGGACGCTTAACCGACAAAGCCACCCAGGCGCCCCAATAATTGACGTTTAAAAATGTCTCAAAGAGCTTTTACCATTGGTAAGAATTAAATTACTAAGTGAGAAAGTAGTAAGTCATAGTTTAATTTGTGATTTTTTTCTCTCTTAGCAGTACATAAAGTAATGGTGTGTTTTACAATCAACAATGTTTTGGAGTCAATGAAGAATGATAATTATATAGCAAAGAAGTGGTTGCAAATACATTGGCTAAGAGAATGAGGATTTGGGGCACCTGGGTGGTTCAGTCAGTTGAGAGCCTGACTCTTGATTTTGGCTTAGGTCATGATCCCAGGGTCATGGGATTAAGCCCACATTGGGCTATGCACTGAGTGTGGAGCCTGCTTGAGATTCTTTCTCTCTCTCCCTCTGCCCTCCTCTCCCACTTGTACACTCATTCTTTCTCAAATAAAAAATAAAATAAATTAAAAAATAAACATAAAAAAAAGAGAATGAGGATTTGAAGAACTCTTTGTTTGGTAGTATATATGTTCCCACCCCCCACCCACCCAAATTTGAACAGGGATAAATTCTTAGTTCTTTTCATAGTTCAAAACACAGAATGAGAGAAATCTGATTTAACACATGTTCATTTGGTGGGGGAAGGAGGAAACCCTAGAGACTTTAGCTGCCCACAAATTAATTATAAGTTAGCACTTAACCTAATGTGATCATAGTCATCTGAAAGAAAACGGTTTCCAAACTGGCTCACTGAATTCTGTGCTGAGCAGACCACCATTGGTATACTTCCTGTTTATTTTCCTTCCCTTTCATATTTATCACCACCTAAATAATAATCAGAATATACTAGTATATTCACCTAATTATCTTATTTAATATCTGCCTCCCTCACCAAAATGAAAGCTTCATGAAGGTGGGGATATTCACATTTTGTTCACCTCTATTTCTTTACACCTAGAACAGCACCTACCACATCAATAGTTAGTTAATATTTGTTGAATTAATAATTGGATTGTGTTCAGTTTAAGGGCCAAATTAGAGACAGACAGTTTGAAGCTGGATTATGTTCAAAAAAAGTGCTCAGGATAGCAAGGGGTCTGAAGACCCTTACAGGTGTTCTTCAACTATGTGCTAAATAAGTGAGGGATAGGATACCATCTGGATATATGTCAAGGGCTATCGCACAAAGAAGCTGGCAGGTTTGACACTGACTGAACAGTGGTGGAGACAGGTACACAGAGGAGTATTCACCCAAACTGCAGGTGGCAGGGAAGAAAAATAGGACTCTGACATGCTCAGTTGTTTAAATCTATGTATGGTAAAGACATATGGCAAAAAATTAGAGGTAAGAGACTTTTGCTCCATGTAACTGGAAAGCAGACTGCCAGCAGCCTCAAAAACCTAGTACTCAAATAAACCCTCAGCTTACCAAAAAAGTTCTCACAAAGCATCCACTTCTTCATGAGAGGCATGGAGCTCCCTTCAGCTCCCCTCACTACCATGTGTGTGTTGGACTGGGGTAGCATATCCCAAACTTAAGTCATTGAGCACACTTTCAGTTTTTGTCTTATCTGAGTACCATCTGTACTTCCATATCATTACAGTTCCTCTTTAAATTTTCATTTTAATTTTAACCTTATTTCAGGGGTTTCATGGGTGGCTCTGTCAGTTGAGCATCCGACTTCGGCTCAGGTCCTGATCTCACAGTTCGTGAGTTTGAGTCCCACATCAGGCTCGCTGCTGTCAGTGCAGAGCCTGCTTTGGATCCTCTGTCCCCCTCTATATCTGCCCCTCCCCTGCCTTCCCCCTCTCTCAAAAATAAATAAACATTAAAAAATATTTAAACTTAAACTAATTTCAAAAGGAATTTATATTTCTCATAGGACTGTAAAAGCAGAATTACTTACCATGAGCAGAAAGTTGTCATACAAATAAATACAGCAAAAACACATTATATTCTAGCTTGATACTGTTATCTACCAAAGATTCTGAGCCACAGCTCTATTCTCTTTGTTGAAAAGTAAAATTAGCCATTAGAGATGTGTTAAAGATATATTAACTCCAAGCTGATTGGAAGGCTTAAAAAGAATTGAAAAGAGCACAACATTCTGAGACTCAATGTTATTTAATTCTGTGCCTGTATGCACAACTTGAAAGCATCTCATATCCAGTGCCAAGTGATTTTGTAGAGGCTTGGAGACCCACTAAGAAGGAGCAAGGACATAACAATAGTAGCAAGGAGACAGAGGACATCAGAGGGAATAAAATGAATTACAAAACTAGATAAAAGAACTATTAAAACTTTACATACAGTCTGGGGTCACTTAACAGGCTTTCTACACTTCACTGTCCCAAATTGATTATTATAATGAACTCATTCCCTCCATTCTCTTGTTTCAGAACATGGTTTTCAAAGGCAGAGTTATGTAACATATTAAAAACAATCGCCAAGAAGATAGCTATGACAGACTAACATTGGTGCTTAAGGGGGTTCCTGTTCAGGTGGAGAATGTATTTCTAAGGAACACCTCATTCTCTGGTGATGTCAATGGAATAAATCCGGGTTTCCAGGTCAACTCCACACCCTCTTGCACTCTCACTAAAGTAAGGTCTTGCATCTCAAAGCAAAAGAAATGTTAATGCATTAAACACACACACACACACACACACACACAGTAGTTTTGGGAGGAATAACAAACTGAGAAATCTAGAAAAGTTAGGGAGGGAGAAAAAATTGTATAAATATATTTTAACATAAGTTTATGTGAAGATCATGTTTGTTTTGGGCTCAGTGCCTTACATTAATTATTCAACTGTCTCAAGTGTGTATATTCTTCTATCTGAAGGTCTGTGTCTTTTGATAAATAGCACTCATTAGAGACATAACAATTATGGTAAGTGCTTAAAAATATTTATTAAAGGATCAACAAATGAAAAATTAGGTGTAACATTAACATATTTAATTAACAGAGCTTCAGGGTGCTCATGGAACATCAGTTTAGAAAACAGACCCTAGAACCTGGGTGCAAATCCCAAGTCTGCCATTTACTAGGTACTTTGCACCCATGTTCCTTAGTTTCCTTATCCGCAAAGTGAGAGTAATAACAGGATCCACCCTATAGGATTGTCAGAAGGATGAAATAAGTTAATGTTTGTTCCTAGAAAGTATCTGGCATGCAGTATGTGCTATATAACTGTTGGTTGCTTTGTTAAATAAACTCCTCTCCTCTGCAAAGAGAGGAAATGCAGTATCCTTACTAAAAGCATTAGGCTTTGGAAGCAAATCACCCGGGTTCAAGTCAAGGTTATACCATTTACTAGATCTGAAACAAGTTACTTTGTCTTTCCGAGACAAGGATAAATAATAGTAGTAACTCCATAGAGTTCCTCAATAGTAACTGTAAAACAGGAGCCCAGTGCCTAGCACAAAGTAAACCCTCATAGGTGTGCCTATTGGTGATCCAGTCAGAAAAGAGAGCTTCAAATGAAGTTGCCTTCAGAGATACATCATTGTTGGTTTTAAAAAGCTCCTGAAAGATTGTTTTAGAGATTTGGGTTTATTCCAAGCACATGGCCTGCTCCCATCCTGTAGAATTCTAGAGGTCCCTAACTCACACTCTGGATCAGAGGCCCTAACACATGCTCTAGATCTCATGTCCGTAACTCACCCTGTGGATTAGGCATCCCTAGCTCACACTCCATATCAGGGGTTCCTAACTCACTGACCTATTACACTGAGTTTTGGACTCAAATGCCTGAAGGCTCTAGGCTGATAAAACAAAGAAAGGAGCTGTTCTGGAGGAGGCTGTGGGACCTGGAAAAAACTCAGAACTTCATCCAAAGACAGCAGTAGCCCTGGCTGAGGGCTGCCATATGGGCAGGCGAGCCTGGCTGTTATTGGATCTTCTAATTTTTAAGAAGACCCTCAAATCCAGATTCTTATGTAATATTTGCCAATTTAAAAAAAAACGACAGTTAATTCATATTTTAACACTGTACACACCAAGTGAAACCTGTCTGAAGGCTGAATATGGCCCATGTCTCCTTGGCTTGCACCTTCTGCTCTGGGTCACCCCAGGGACTCTGCAGACTGGAGCCTGCTCAGGTCCAGGCCAGGCCACCTAGATCATGTTAGACAGTGTTCAGCATCCTAGGACACAGAAGAATGATCTGATTCTTCCTCATTAGTGGGAAGAGGAGAAGAATGGTGATAGAAAGGCTGGAGTTCACTCTTTTTAACAAACTGTTCTCATCTGACATAGAGACATGCTTTAAACATGCCAGCATCATACCCAGGAGCAAAAAGAGGAAAAATAAATCTGGGAATTTTTTTGAGAACTTCCCTTCATGTAATTCCCTCAATTCTTACTAATGTTTTAAGCTGTGCTGAAAGGAGACTAGAAGCCTGATTCAGTCGAGACATGTGAGGAAGGGGAGAGCTAGGTACACAGAGTGAGGAATTTTCATCAGTACTCACCAGAGTGAGTAATCAAATTTCTGCAACAGGTTTGATGTTTGAGGCCAAGACTTTGATTTGATGTCTTTATACTGGGGCAGTAATATCAGAGGTTCAATTACTTTTTTTAAAAAAATATCTTATTTTCAAGGAACCTCTATACCTAACATGGGGCTCGAACTCACAACCCCAAGATGAGGAGTCGCATGCTCTACTGACTGAACCAGCCAGATGTCCCGTGGCTCTATTACTTTTTAAACCAGGAAATTCAGGGGGAGGTGGTGGTAGTTTTGGCTAGAATTTGAATAGCACAGGTGGTTAGCAGCAGCTGCAAGCCATCCGTCTTGTTCTTCCTAGCTCCCAGGCCACCGTCAATTCTTTTTCAGCTCTTTGGGAGAAGGAGCAAATGGTACTGTTCATAGCATTATTGGGTGTGGTTGATTACTGTTAAATTGATGCTACATAATTTTTAAATGCTTTATTATGCCTTACAAGACTATTGTGAATAACTGATGAAAGTGTTTGTAATTGCTTTGAAAACTATATACCAATGCAAAGTGGATTTTTATAACTAAAACTGAAACACATTGAAGGTCAAGCAACATTCTATCACTTATAGTTTTAAAAAATAAAATGTTAATAGACTTTTTAAAAAATAATTCTTTTAATGTTTATTTATTTTTGAGAGAGGGAGGGAGACAGAGCACGAGTGGGGGAGGGGCAGGGAGAGAGGGAGACAGAATCCGAAGCAGGTTCCAGGCTCTGAGCTGTCAACACAGAGCCTGATGCAGGGCTCGAACTTAGAAACCGTGAGATCATGACCTGAGACAAAGTTGGACGCTTAACTGACTGAGCCACCCAGGTGCCCCATTAATAGACTTTTTTACACTCATTTGCTTAAAAGCTTCATAGACAAAGATCAAATTTTAAAAATAGAAAAATTCACCATCCAGTATAAAGCTATGAAATTGCTCAATGTCGAAAGCTTTGCTCTGATGATGTCACTCTATGAAAACTGTCCAAGACGTGTATGTTCTTTCCACCAATTTACTTCTGAAGATTGGTATGTGTTTTTGAAATATTTATGAAACATTGTTTCCTCAGATAAACATACAATGTACAAACACTGGCAGTAATTTTATCATATTTTCAAAAGGCAATAAGACTGCAAATCTCCATAGATATCTAGCAATTATAGTAAAAATTAATAAGTAACATATACCAAGTGCATATTTTGTGCCAGGCACTTATGTGAAATCCTTTACATGTCTAATCTTGATTAACCCTTACAAAAACTTCATAAGGTAGATATTATCATTATTCTCAGATGAGGAAACTCAGGAAGAGAGAAATTTGGTAACTTGCCCAAACTGCTAGTAAGTGGGTAGGCTGTGATCAAACCAGACAGAATGACTCCACAGCCATACACTCTGGTGCCTATAGGAAAGTAAAACTTCATTGATTTGGATCATGTTAATATAGAATTTGTGAAAATTCTGATATGAGCTAGGCTACAGTTTTTGAACTATAATAAATTGTTAAGCAATTTAATGTATGGATATTAAAGGGATATTTGGTTTAATTATCAACATGCTTAAAATTATTTAGAAATATGAACTGCTAGATGAACAATATCCAAATTATGTAAGCTTTTATGTTTTCAATGAAAGATTCCATTTTGGTAGTCACTCTTAGTTGAGGTAATATAACTGTACTTTTAAATATGGCAAAATTCTACTGAACTACATGGTTCATTATTATAGGCAGATATATGAAAGATCAAATTATGACCATTTCACACTCCTGCAGCCTTAATTTCATTGCTGCCTGCGTCATGTGCTACTCTCTATCCGTTCTGTTTTATTAGTGGGCCTCAGACAGACCATGTAATTTTCTCTCATTTCCAAGTCTGTATGTCTTGTCTTTCAGCCTTGTTTGCCTTACCCACACTTTCTACTTAGTTTTCTTTTTTAAAAGAAGCCCAATCATGAACTCAAGCAGGTTCCACAATGTCAGCACAGAGCCTGATGTGGGGCTTGATCCCATGAACTGTGAGATCAACCTAAGCAGAATTCTGAGTCTGACGTCCAACTGACTGAGCCACCCAGGCGCCCCCTAGTCTTTTTTTTTCATCTTTTAAAAATTTGGGGGTAGGGGTTGAACTATCACATACAAACAAAACAAAACAAAACATAACACTATCAACACTTGGGTAACCATCATCCGTTCAAAAATCAGAAAATGGTGGGCATTCCAGAAGTCTCCCCTTTTGCCTTTTCCAATCACAGTCTCCCTCTCCCCTCTGTACTACGTTGAGTTTTATGGTCATCATTTCCTTTCTCTTCTTTTAGTTTACTATCCAAGAATGCAGCCTTAAACACTATAGTTCAATTTTGCCAGTTTTTCAAGTTTTATATAAATGGAATCATAAGGCATATACTTTTGTGTCTGTCTTCTTTTTTAGTTTTTATTTTTATTTTCTTTAAAGTAATCTCTACACCCAATATGGGGCTCAAACTCACAACCCCAGGATCAAGAGTCATATGCTCTACTGACTGAGCCAACCAGGCACCCCCTGTGTCTGCCTTCTTTCATTCAACATTATGCCTGTGAGATTCACCTTGTGTAGCTTGTGTAGTTGTAGTTCATTCATTTTCATCGAAGTATAGTTGAGGTTGGCAAAGTACTGCCTATGGCCTATTTTATAATGAATGGTAAGTTGGTACTACAATGGCAGAGCGGAGTAATTGTGATGGAGACCACACGGCTTGTAAAGCCTAAAATATTTACTATCTGGTCCCTTACAGAAAAAGTTTGCTGACTTTTGCAGTATAGTGTTCCATTGTGCAAGTGTACCACAATTTATTTTTCTAGTCTCTTGTTCTTGGATTTCTGTGTTGTTCATACTTTTGGGTTATTAAGATCTATAAAGAACTTATCAAACTCAACAACCAAAAAATAAATAATCCAGTTAAGAAATAAGCAGAAGACATGAACATTTTTCCAAAGAAGACATCCAGATGGCTAACAGACACATGAAAAGATGCTCAACATCACTCATCATCAGGGAAGTACAAATCAAACATGATGAGATACCACCTCACACCTGTCAGAATGGCCAAAATTAACAACACAGGAAATGACAGATGTTGGTGAGAATGTGGAGAAAGGGGAGCCCTCTTATACTGTTGGTGGGAATGCAAACATGGAGGTTCCTCAAAAAGTTAAAAATAGAACAACCCTTCGATCCAGCAATTGAACTACTAGATACTTACTTGAAGGATATAAAATACTGATTTGAGGGGGCACATGCACCCCGATGTTTATAGCAGCATTATCAACAATAGCCAAATTATGGAAAGAGCTCAAATGTCCACCAATTGATGAACGGGTAAAAAAGATGTTGTGTGTATGGAATATTACTCAACTATAAAGAATGAAACCCTGCCATTTGCATTGACCTGGATGGAGCTAGAGTGCATTATGCTAAATGAAATAAGTTAGTCAGAGAAAGACAAATACCATATAATTTCACTCCTATGTGGAACTTTAGGAAAAAAAAAACAGATGAACATATGGGGGAAAAAAGAGGAGGGCAAAAAAAGAGACTCTTAACTATAGAGAATAAACTGATGGCTACCAGAGGGGAGGTGGGTGGGGGATGGGTCAAATAAGTGATGGGTATTAAAAAGGGCACTTTTTTTAATTAAATTTTTTTTAATGTTTATTTATTTTTGAGAGAGAGAGAGAGAGAGAGAGAGAGAGAGAGAGAGAGAGAGGAGAGCAGAGAGAGAGGGAGATACAGAATACAAAGCAGGCTCCAGGCTCTGAGCTGTCAGCACAGAGCCCAATGTGGGGCTCGAACTCACAAACCGTGAGATCATGACCTGAGTTGATGTTGGACGCTTAACCCACTGAGCCACCCAGGCGCCCCCCTTTAAAAAAATTTTTTTTAATGTTTACTTATTTTTGAGAGAGAGAGAAAAAGGGCACTTGTTATGATTAGCTCTAGGTGTTATATGTAAGTGATGAATCACTAAATTTGATTCCTGAAACCAGCATTACACTATATCTTAACTAACTAGAATTTAAATAAAAACTTAAAAAAATATATAAATAACACTTTTATGAACATTGTTATATGTGCCTCATGGTACACATGTGCACACATTTATATTAGGTATATCTTTAGCTAACTAGATAATGCCAAAGCATTTGTTTTTCCAAATGGTTGTACCAATTTACTAAAACATGATATTAGCAGTCTTTTAAAATTTACGCCATTTTGGACGTTTTGAAGTAGCGTCTCAATGTGGTTTTTGTTTGCTTGTTTATTTTTGGAGAAACAGAGCACAAGCGGGGGAGGGGCAGAGAGAGAGGGAGACACAAAATCTGAAGCAGGATCCAGGTTCTGAGCTATCAGACACACAGAGCCCAATGCGGGGCTTGAACCCACCAACTGTGAGATCATGACCTGAGCTGAAGTCAGACGCCTAACCAACTGAGCCACCCAGGCACACCTCACTGTGGTTTTAACATGCATTTTCCTGGTTACTGATAAGGTTGAGCACATCATCATACGTCTATTTGATATGGTCATTGGATTAACTAGTTTGTGAATTGCATGTCCAAATTCCTTGTGCATTTTCCTGTTGAGTTGTTTGGTTTTTCCTTATCAATTTGCAGTTGTATTTTCTATATTCTGGATACAAACCTTTGTCTAAGTCCCACTCATTCTTTTCATCTCAGATGAGTTGACCCTTCTTTTAAGGAATCTTCCTGGATCCCATCAATCAGGTAGAGGTGTTCTTCTTTTTCTCCTATAACCCTCATAACTCATAACTCATAACTTCTAACATAGCCTGTATCATAGTGTATAGCGTACATACACATTATAACTAAATGTTTATTTATCAGTGTCCCTCAGTAGGATGCTCACTAGAGTGCAGGTTCATAACAGCAGGGACTAGGCTTTATTTATCTTTATATCCTAGCTCTTAGCTCAGTAGATACTCAATAAATATTAGCTCAATTAATGAGTAAGTGTCCAGCCAGATATAAGAAGTATATGTAGGATAGAAAACATAACTTAGATTGTCAATATCAATGTATATGTATTTTCTTTCAACATCAATATTTAGGTTGATCAACTCTGCTATTATCAGAGATTCTCTTCTTTTTCAGTCTAGAATGGGATATTTTTCTCCCCCAGTGGTATTTGTGAGGTTTTATTATTATTCTAGACCAAAATATCTCACCATTTCAAACATAATAGAACTCGTTGTATAGGTTTATTCACCTGGTAGGAATTTGGGCTAGGCACTACAACAGGGATTATGTTGATGCCTGATTAAATTTAGTCGCTTTTATTGTAAGTTCCTTTAATGTAGCACTTTACCTTTGAAAATCTTTTGACTGTTTGGGAAATGCTCAGGAATTTATTAGATTCAGACAGATACAGAAAATTTAGTGGGACCGACTCTTCCTTTCTCTCTTCCTTCCTTCCTCCTTCCTTCCCTCATTTCTTTAAAAAAAATTTTTTTTTAAATGTTTATTTATTTTTGAGACAGAGAGAGACAGAGCATGAACGGGGCAGGGTCAGAGAGAGAGGGAGACACAGAATCCGAAGCAGGCTCCAGGTTGTCAGCACAGAGCCCGACATGGGGCTCGAACCCACAAACTGTGAGATCATGACCTGAGCTGAAGTTGAAAGCTCAACCAACTGAACCACCCAGGCGACCCTTCCTTCCCTCATTTCTGATCCTTTATTCAGTTCTGGTTGATTCTCTAATGCTCTACAGTGCTGCATCTTCATTCTTCTTACAAGTTCTTTACCACTTGAAATTACTGACCCCTTCTTGCTTTTTGAAACCCTCCCTTTCCTGTGTTCTCTGGTGTATGTAGTCCTGACTGTCTTCATTCTCAGTCATTTTTACTGAAATTGTCTTCAATATGGCTAAATATGCCTGACAACTCAGCCCAAGATGCTTATACTCTGCTCACGTTCATGATCTTTAAGACTTTAACTATTTCAGTTCCTCCTGGAAATCATCATCTCCAGCTATGTATCTGTAAGAATCTCTACCAGGATGTCCACTGCCCCCTCAAATGGAACATGCCTGTGATGGAACTGCTGTTTTACACACTGACTCTCTTTGGGCTGCCCCTTCCATGGTAAGAGGCATCATTATTTCCACAGTTACTCAGGCTCAGTTACACAGTTACTCAGAAGTGGGAAGGCATCTTGGATTCCTCATTCTTTCTGTTCCTTCAAAACCAGCCAACACACACTAGTAAGTTCCTCTTTCATAATGTCTGTTATATTTGCCCCTTGCATTCTATCCTATTGCTGCCCCCCAATATGCAGGTCCTCATGGTCCACTGGTAGCCTTGACCACTACAAGCAGCCTTCTAAATAAATATCCTCACTCTCATCTCTCTTCACTGCAATCTCACATTAATCTTCTAAAAAAACCTTCTCTGTACCTATCAAAACTAAAGGTTTTTAGTCGTTCAAAAACCTTTACAGCTGCTTAATTCCCATAGAATCAAGGAGTCATTCCTTAGCCAGGTCAGAGCATTTCATACTCCATTTATTTCCAACCTTATTCTCTCCTTTTCTCCAACAAAACCTCCCTTAGCTCACTGCTCTAGTCAACAGCTTTTGAGTATGCTTCAACCTCTTAATCGTTTTCTGATAATCTAAGCCCTACTTTTCTTCAGAGTCAGTTAAAGTCCTAATTCCAGTTCTAACTGATCCTACTCAAAATTGATTTTACCTCTTGTATCTTGTATGATAATTTTTCATTCATTAATTCAACAAAGCTTATTGGCCATTGTTCATGGACCAAACACTGTACTAGATAGGGGGATACAAAGGTGGGTAAGAAATAGTTCCTGACCCTGAGGAGTTTAGGGTCTTGTCTAGTTTGACCATTTAGAACATAAAATACTTGAGGGCAGAAACTGTTTTATTCCTCTTTGTATTCCTAGTACTTATCAGTATCTTTTACAAAATCCATATGTCATATGTATTTATTGCTGTCAACAGTAGTGGTAAAAGACAATGAGAGTTTCTTGTTTTAATAATAAGGAAGCAAGTTAGGGACCAGAAAAATTTTCCTTAATATATTTTACATAATTTTACTAGAAATTCAAAGCTACCATCTGTCCTTCTTTCTACTGGGTTTTAGTAAAACTCCTTTAATCATAAAGCTCTATGTGCTTTAAAAATCCTTAAGGCTATTATTATTCAGATTCTTTTCTGGGATTTAAGGATGAAACTAACACTTTTGGATAATTTGCAGAGTTAATTTAACTATTCTATTCTATTAAGAAATTCTGTAACATAGTCGTATACACACTCACTCTCATAAATACACATTCACAGAAAACAAAAATTGTACCAAAATCTCACTAGTGCAGTTGGTAGACCTGGCACAAAGCCAGGAGGGATAATAATAGTTAACTTTTATTAAATGGATTATCTTGTATTATCCTCCTTAATCCTCAAAACAACTCCATTATGTAAGTACCATCAGAATCCTTATTTTTCAGATGGGGAAACCAAGATACAGCAACATTTATAAACCTGACATAGTGAGTGAAAGAGCCTAGATTCAGAATCCAGGAATTCTGACTCCAGAGTCTTATGTTCTTCATGACTATGCTATTATTTCTCCCATAGAGATGTAAATAATGGCTCAAAGTCCCCCTGCACCGCCAGCCTCCCCCCCCCCCCCCCAAAGTGTAGGGAAGCAAAGAGAGAAAGAAAGGAAGGGAGGAAGGAAGAAAGAAAGAAAGAAAGAAAGAAAGAAAGAAAAAAAGAAAGAAAGAGAAAAAGAAAGAGAATAAATAAATAAAAGAATGAAAATAAGTAAGTTGTTCAGGATCATTAGCCATCCTAACACAGGGCACTGGAAATTTCAAAGGGTCTCCTTTTGCCCACTGAGACTTTCTCTCTGTCTCATGTCCTCTATTTGGAAAAAATGGAGGAAAACAAGGTAAGAGACAGGCTCATCATGAGCACACACAGCTGTCACCAGACCATTTTATTTCCTGAACGGTTGCTCACAGTGGCTTCTGAGAAATAGGAGGTGTCACTATTCAGTACTTACAGCAATCCCAGGACAGAACTGCCAGTGTTAAATAGAAGACTGGCATGTTTTAACTACCACCACCCCCCCACCCCCACCCCGACTCACTCCTCTATACACTGGAGTGGCAGGTGGACGTCAGAAACAACAGAATAAAGAAAGGTGGTTTGTGCACTTGGGGTGATACAGAGTCTTGGCTTCTGACGCAAAGGCAAAGACAAAAACAAAACAAAACACAACAAAAAATGTGGAAGAATTGGACAGAAAGGGGCACCAGGAGACTAGGCGCCTCATCCAAATAGGAACCAGATGCAACTTTAAAATATGTGCCTGCTTTCTGTGCTAGCATTTGTAATCTGTGCCCATACTTACACTTCATAGTGTAACACTATTACCTCCTCCAAACACCTAGAGTAGAGGTAGTAATTATACTACTTTCATGGAGAGAAGTGCTTCTGATAACAAAACCAAAATCACTTCTGACGAAAGCTGTAGATGTTTCTGATTCAAGCATGACTGCATGTATGCATATTTGTTTGAGACTGCTAACATTGTGAAAAGGAAATAAATCAGAAAAAAAATTTCCAGTTACTTTAAGCCTTATGATCCCATGGTGGATTGTGCAGCAAATCTTAAAGTGCAGATCAAAATGGCTGTGGCCTAAAGTTTATGAGTAGACAAGGTTTTTAGGTTAAGGAGAGTGTGTGTTTGCATCCTATGGATTGACAGAAACTAGTCCTAAAAATAATTGACAAGAACAATCAATGCAGAAAACACAGCACCACATCAGAAATATTTTCTCAAATGATGGTTTTTGAAAAAGTATAGAAAAAAATTCACATGATTGGTTAGTTCTCTGATTACCACTATTATCTTAATCCACTTTTAGCTTTCATAATTAAAAAGAAAATTAAGAATATTGACATTTTCACCTTTGGTAGCCTTAGCCTTAGATAAAAATAGAAATGTGAATATATTGAAAGTATATGTTAGGATTTTGTGTACGTCCCTGGAAGGGAGTTTGCTTGCTGGCTAGCTCAATTTTTGACAAAGAAAAATGGGCTGCTCTTGCTTCTCGCACAAAGATGCACTGTTCACAGAGGAAACCAAAAAATGGGGAATTTGTGTTTAAGTTGAAAAGAATTTAATACCCAACATGATCATATATTTAGTATAAACTTTCTATTCACTGATAAAACGTGTGGCTTATTAGAATTAAAAGTGTAACTTTGTAATAAGAACTTAAAATACTGATATGTGGAAAGTCTAACAGCAAGCAAGACATTCGAAATTTCATTTTCAGTACCCCATAGTTAAAGATATTGCTCTGGTTTTTAAAAACTCAGTTTTATCCATGCAGTTGTACACCCTGAAGTTCCAAAAGAAGTGAGGCAAAGTATTTGTGAGTTTGAGCTGCCTCTGTTCTTTCCACAGGGCTGCCATCTGGGCTTGTTTATTTGTGTTTCCAACTTTCTGGAACAGGGAGTTTCTCTGTTAGGGACAGGGCACCAAGCAAAGGAAATGTCTTACAGAAAGACTATCTTTTTTTTTTTTTTTTTCTTTTTTACTGTATTTTCAAACTTCAAGTTTAGCTTGGTTAAAAATATCAAATGACTATTACAATCACAAAATTTTACATAGTTGGCAACCTCAGAATTATCTTAGCAAATACTCTTCTTCCACACCATACAAATCATATTCCCTACAAGCTACCTTCTTGTGACTTTAAGATCTTTTTCAAGACCCAACTGTCATTAAGGCTATAGCTATTAGGTTGAGAAATGAAACATTTTTATCTATCCTTCTACAAATAAGCATTTGATTTAAAAATGAAAAATAATTCCAAGCGGTTTTTCTAATTTTATAAAGTATATATGAGCCATATTATAAAATAATGAAGCAAACGAAACAAAAACCTTTCAAAATATTATTAAGAAACAAAGCATTATTGTTAGATTTACACAATCTGTGAAGAATAGTTTAAAAATTCACAAGCAACACTTAAAAAAACTGGTGCCTTCTCTTTGAGAGATTTCATTTAACAAATAAAATAGAAGCAAAAATTACCTTGTAAAGTGAAATCCAGCAATACATATTCGTAAGCAAATTCTGTCTTTGTTTCCACTTGCGGTCTCTTCAGGGTAGAAAATATTTTTCCAGGGCTGCTATCATCAGGGTCTTCTAGCTTTCTAAGTCCGCACCCCATGGCAAAATCTGTAAGGAATTAAATTGCAGGATAGGGGAGGGAGAGCAGCAAATTCTGTTGTTTAAGCTGCAAAAAGAAAGTTACAGACTTAACTGCTTTGATTTTTTCAGCTAAACCATAGATAGTCAAAAAGAAAACATTTGAGTCCAAAGAAAGGAGCTGAAGACATTTTCTATCCATTTTTCTGTAAAGTCGTTGAACCCATGATGATTAAGCCACAGCTCTGGGAGGCTGGGCTTGATCTTAGGAGAAACATGCAAGCTGCTACAACTTAGCGGAGAATTTCCATGCCACGTCAATTTACAGCCAGCCCCCTACCAGAGTTCTGTCGCTCAGGGCACCAACAGTGCTTTGTCTGTCCCAGTTGGCTGGATGATAAAGGAGGTGTCCAAAAACGGAAATAAAAAGGCAAAAGTGCAACTCGGATGGAATTATCTACAAGTAGAGGATATATTCAGGCATAGTGGCATGCAATTCTTTTTCTGTTTTCTTTTTTCCCTCATTGCTGTGCCCACCCCCTCCTTCCTCTCTGCTACTACCAGAAAAGCAAAAGGAGGGAGGAAGGGAGGGAGGAAGGAAAGAATGAGAGAGAGAGAGAAGGAATGAAAAAAAAAAAAAAGGATTCTCAACATGGTTGGAAACAAAAATCATTTCCAGAAAGGAAGTCAGCTTTAGGAGGAAACTGTTTCTGGAGTCTAAAAGGAGAAAAGTAAAGCTTTTTTTTTTTTTTTTTTTTTTTTTTTAAACAAACACTTGAGTCTTTAGGTAGCACTGTGGATTTCTTTCCACAGGAAGACTCTTTCCATATACTAATCATATACTAATTAAAACTGCTAAATATAAAAAAAATTAAGATATTTTAGGGGCACCTGGGTGGTTCAGTGGGTTGAGTGTCCCACTTTGGCTCAGGTCATGATCTCTCCTTCTGTGGGTTCAAGCCCCATGTTGGGCTCTGTGCTGACAGCTCAGAGCCTGGATCCTGCTTTGGATTCTATATCTCCCTCTCTCTCTCTCTCTCTCTCTCTCTTAAAAATAAACATTAAAAAAAAAAAGATATTTTAATGATAAGATTTTATTTCTCTTATGTGGATAGCATCCTTAAAGTTTAAAGTACTCCACTATTAGCAGGCTTCTGAGAGGAACTGTTAACACTTTTACAGGTCCCAAAGTATCCTTAATTAAAAAAAAAAAAGCAACAAAACTGACAACTTGATTATTCAGTCTTATAAATTGCCATTTACCTGAAGTCAGGAACAATTTATAATGGACCAATTGTAATGAGTGTTCACTGCACATTACCATGTACAGCTCAGGTAGTATGGTGCACTCACCAAAGCTGTGAGCCCTGGAATCAGACTGCTTGGCTTCAAATCCTGCTTCTAATGCCTACTACAGACGTGATCTTGGCAAGTTACTTGATCTCTTCAAGTTTCAATTTCCTCCCCTAACAAAATGCAGTTAATAATAGTACTTACTTCATAGGCTTGTTATGAAGGTTGAGTGGAATAATCTTATTTCATATCTTAACACTATGCTTGGCTAATAGCACAAAATAAATTTGTTAATGTGCTTCCATTATAAAACAGTGTTGAAAATAGTAATAGCAAGGAAGTGTTTCTGCCACAACTCTCATTATTTACAGAATAAACCTGATCACATATCAGACTCTAGAGAACACAAGCCTGTAGAGGTTTTTTCAATCACATTGAAGAGTGCATATCAAGACTCTCAAAGGGGGGGAATGGATGAGTTTGTAGATCACTATGACCTCTTGTCTCTTCAGTCTGCCTACTTGTCTTTCAATAGTCACTTCTCAGAAGTGATTTTAACAGAGGAAAATTCTACCATTCTTCATTCTCATGGATGAGCATGGTTGGTGGTAGGCAATTTCAATTTGGCTAAGAAGACAGCAGACTCTCACCCAGTTTGACTCATTTCACTAGTCACAGTGCTTTCATGCCTGTCATTTCTCATGTCCTCTTTTGTATGGTGGGCTGTGAGCTACTGGGTGGCAGAAATGGAATATATGAAGTTCACTAGTCCCTGGTGCAGTACCCAGAAGATGGCTTATTAAGTACTCATTATATTTACTAAATGCCTGCTATATTCCAGGAGCTGGCTAGGTACACAAGATGACTATACATGGCTTCTCCTAAAGAAACTTATGGTTTAATGGAGAAGACAGACTTATAAACAGATAATTTCAATATGATTTGGTAGCTGATGAGATAGAAGTATGCATATGATGCTACAGAAACCCAAGAAGGGGACTCTAACTCAGCTTGGAGGATGGTATCTGACCTGTCTTGAAGGATGAATATGCATAAGATAGATAAAGGTGGGGAGCATGTGCCAGGGAAAGGGAAAAGCTTGAGCAATGTCACAAAATCATGAAATAGCATGGCATGAACTTTAAAGAACATGAAGCAGTTGCAAATTACTAGAACATAAAATTTGAAAGACAACTAAGCTGTAAGAGAGGCAAGAGCTAAGTTGTAATGGATCTTATGTCCCATACAAAGGGAATTTGGACTTTATTTTGTAGGCAACAAAGGAGAATTAAATAATCAAGTAGAAAATCAAAGGAGTAGTTTGAAACAGGCAACTAACATCACTTTGTATTTCTAATGGATCACTATGGCTGTTTTGAGGAAAATGGTTTTAATGGGAGCAAGAATGGAGGGAGACCCAGTCAGGAGAGTATTGCAGTAGTCCAGTTGAGTGCTGACAACTTAGATGAATGAATATGGGACATCATTATGTCCTTAAATACTTTTTAAAATCTTTTAGTAAAAAAACCCTATAGTTCCTTTAGTTCATTATTTGAGCCATCACTATTTTTTTTCTCCAAAAGTTGAACAAAATAAAATTTTATTTGACACATCATTATCACCTAGAGTTCATAGTGTACATCATGGCTCACTACTGGTATTGTACATTCTATGGGTTTTGACAAATGTATGACATGGACCCACCATTACAGTATCATACAGAATAGTTTCACTGTCCTGAAAATCTGTGCTCCTCCTATTCATCCCATCCTTACTTCTTATTTAACTCTGATGCATCTGGCAATTGTAATATAAAGGGTAAAATATGGATCAAAGTCAGTTTTTCCCACACTGACATTCAACTGTCACAACTACATTTGTTTTCCTAGATAATTTTTTTTTTTTTTTTTTTTTTTTTTACCAATCATGTTTCCCCAGGCTTGTCATACATATATTGAGTACCTATAGTAATTAGGATAAATATTTGGAATAAATGTTTTCTATCATTGGTCATTTTTTTCTGTATGGAATTATATGTTTTCATTTCTGTATTGCAAATAGGGTTTCTCCAAGTGCAGACTCTTATGTGGCTGTATATGATGAAGATATATTATCAATTCTTGTCTATGTTCTAGAATGGGCTCACTTAGTCCTTGAATTAATGAGTGAACCTTATAAAAATATTCTCCATAACTGATAGCAAATTATTTTCATAGTTACTATGCAAGTTTAGATCACCTAAGCTCACTAAAGTTTTAAAGCTTCTAAGAGATAATTACATATTATCCAGTCCATGCCTTACAAAATCTTTCCATAATAGTAACTTTTAAATCCAATTTCTTTTATGTGGCCCTGATCCAAAGAAGCAAATTCAAAAATAATTCAACAAGTTTTTATGGAGCACTGACTACATATTTAGGGCACATGTAGACACAAAGATAAAAATACCAATTTATGTCCTTAGACATCATAAGCTAGCAGGCTAGCATTGAGTTTTAACCTAATGCACTGCTAGTTTCATAATGTAGTCAAATTTCCTAAGTAATTAATGACTTATTGAAAGCACTACTTATTGAAAGAAGTATTTTTAAAAATATTTTTAAATGCTTATTTTTGAGAGAGAGAAAAAAGTAGGGGAGGGGCAGAGAAAGAGGGACAGAGAATCCCAAGGAGAATCCATGCTGTTAGCACAGGGCCTGATGTGGGGCTCGAACTCACAAACTGCGAGATTGTGACCTCAGCTGAGATCGAGAGTCAGATGCCTAACTGACTGAGCCAACCAGGCACCCTAAAAAAAGTCTTTCTTTAATTATTAGAAATGCCATACTCATCACATACTTAATCATTGTATAGACTAAGATTTTATTTTTACTTTTAATTTTTCTCAATAGTCTGGCTTCTTCATATTACATATTTAAAAATTTTTAATGCCTCTATAATCTTTCACTGTCCAGCAGTTCACAATATTATTATTCTTTACAAAAAATTGTTGACTACTCTTAACTGTTCATTCTTCTAGATTACAAGTTTTCAAACTATGTGTGGCAGAGCTCCCTGGTTCCGAAGAGGTGTCAGTTTTGGAAGAGAGGGGGCTTTGATCATGAGGGGAGGCCAGGCAGGCAGGGCTCTGGGTCCATCACACCACTCTTTCTTCAAACAGAATAGTGTAGATTTTGTCAGTTTCATATACCAGTAACAAACAAACCCCCATAATTTTCAGAAAAGGAAAACAGGTACATTATCAATTAACTATGTTGTTTCTAGGAATAAATCTACTGAATATAAGCCAGACTTGTATATGTAAAACTATGCAACTTTACTGAACAGCGTGAAAGGAGAGGCAAGTAAATGGAGAGATAAACATACACATTTTTAGGAACACTTAATATTGTAATTATCTCTCTAGCTATTCCTTGACACCTGTCATTGAGCTGTAGATTTAATGCAATGGTGACCTTATCCCTAACAGATTTTTCGCATGGAATCCCTCAGGTCAATTTAATTTGATTTGATTTTTTAAAGTTTATTTATTTATTTTGAGGGGGGGGGTGGGCAGAGAGAGAGGGAGAGAGAGAATCCCAAGCAGGCTCTGCACTGTCAGCATACAGCCTTATGTGGGGCTCAATTTCACAATTTGTAAGACTCTTCACCTGAGCTAAAATCAAGACTCAGACACTTAACTGACTGAGCCACCCAGGCATCCTCAAGTTGATTTTAATATATATGTGGAAGACAAAAAGACCAAGAATGTCTAAGATACTTCTGAAGGAGAATAAGGAGATATAAAAACTATATATTAAGACTTATTATAAAGCTATAGTAATTAAATCTGTTTTTTAGCAAGGTATAGACAAATTAACCAATACAACAGAATAAAAAGCCCAGAAACAGAAACCTGCATATGTGGAAATTTAATATATGAGGGAGGTGGCATGGCAGATCAGTGGAGAAAGTGGAGCTGGGACATTTGATTATCTATATGGGGATGAAATTGGATCCCTACCTCAATTTTACATGAAGAATTTGAACATCAAAAGAAAACTTTACATTTTTATATGAAAATATGGATAAATATTTATTCTGATGCAAGAGTACTAAAAACTATTTTTAAAGCAAAAAGATAATCAGAAAATAATCATCATTAATCATAAAATAACAATCATGGGGTGCCTGGGTGGCTCAGTTGGTTGAGTGTCCGACTTCGACTCATGTTGTGATCTCGCAGCTTGTGAGTTAGAACCCTGTGTCGGCTCTGTGCTGGCAGCTTGGAGCCTGGAGCCTGTTTTGGATTCTGTGTCTCCCTCTCTCTGCCTCTTCCCCAGATCATACTCTGTCTCTCTGTCTCTCTCTCTCAAAAATAAATAAACATTAAAAAAATTTTTAAATAAAATAACAATCATAAGATAAATTTTCATAAATCCTACTATATTAAAATTAAGAATTTCTATTAAGTGTAATGTGAAAGGACAAGATACAATTTGGTAAATGATATTTGTCAAATATCAACCAATAAAGGAACAGCATCAAGAATATATAAAAACCTGAAAATAAAGAAAAAAAAAGCCAATAGACAAACAGACACAAAATATAAATAGGCACTTCACAGGCAAGGAAACATAAATGGTTAATAAACACACACAGAGATGCTTAACTTCACCTTCTATTTGGGAAATTGCAAATTAAGACCACAGTGAGATTATATTGTATTGTGGTAAAATACACATAAAATTGATCATTTTAACCATTTTAAAGTGTACAATTCAGTGGCATTAAGTACATTCACAATACTGTATGATAATCATCACTATCTAGCTCCAGATTTCTCTCATCACTCCATGAGGGAAACCCATATCCTTTAAGCATTCGCTCTCCATTGCGATTTTCCCCCAGCTCCTGGCAACCACTCATCTCCTTTCTATCTCTATGCATTTATCTATTCTGGATATTTCATGTAAGTGGAACCTACAATATGTGGTCTTTGGTGTCTGGATTATTTCATTTACCATAATGTTTTAAAGGTTTACTTATGTGATAGCATGTTATCAGTACTTCATTCCTTTTATGGCTGAATAATATTCCATTGTATGGATATGCCACATTTGTTTATCCATTCATCAGATGATAGGCATTTGGGGTGTTTCTATCTTTTGGCTATTGGGGATAATGTTTCTATGAACATTAGTGAGATAATGTTTTATACTTATTTAACTGGCAAAAAATTAAGAAGTAGCTAATATTAAGTATTGGAGAGACCTCTTTAATTGTATGTTGCTGATGGGGGTGTAATTTGCTTAACCATGTTGGAAAACAACTTGACATTATCTTGTGAAATTGAACTTTCACATACTGTATGATCCAGAAATATTACTCCTAGATACATACCTAGAGAAAGTTTAGCATGTAAGTACTAGAAGATTTATACAAGAAAGTTAACAGTAGTACTATTCTTAAGAGCAAACAACTTGAACCACTCAGATGTGCATCAATAGGCATTTCTTTTAAGGAGTCTGCTATAAAGGGAAGGAAAGTAATGGAGGAGTAGTGGGGGTTGAGAGTTTTTTTTCCTGATTAAAACAGGAGAAAAATTACATATTGCATATGCTAAAGAATTAATGCCATGGAAAAGGGGTGTGGGGTGGAGAACTACTGGAAAACTTGGTTTCTCAGACATTTAATCTGAATTTACCTCCTAGTTCTGGAGGGTGCTGTATATACCCTCCAGTTTTAGGTTTTACCTATTCACTTTCTCTTCGTAAACTGCTAGATCAAATAGAGCATATCAACTAAGTACTCAAAGAATTATCTGTTGTTCCTATTGTAACATCTATAGAGAATTTGATTGATCCACTTTCCATATCACCACATAAATAAGATCCAACTCACCAAACGCTCCCATTCATAAATTATTCTCCATTCAAAATGAAGTAACTAGAGTTATAGAAAGAAACATGGATGAATCTTAGTAACAAAATGTTGAGTGAAAATGGCCAGTGGAAGAAGACCACATGTAGTATGATATCCTTTTTTAGACTGTTTAAATACAATTAAAATTAACTTGTGATGACAATAATGGAAAAGTACAGAACTTAGGACAACGATTACCTCTGGGAAGAAAACAGAGAGAAAAGGAGCACATAGATCTAAATCATTGGTAATCTTCCAGTTCAGTGGTTCTCAAACTTGAATCTTCATCAGAATCACCTGGAGAGCTCATTAAAACCTAGGCTGCTGGTTTCCACCCCCGGAATCGGTGGAAGGGTTTGTTTGGGTGTGGGGCCTAAAACATGCATTTCTAACAAAGTCCCAGGTGCTGCTAATGCTGTTCCTCTGGGACCACACATAGATAACCACACCTAGTTCTTAGGTTGGGTTGTGGGTTCACTGGTGTTGCACTGCATTTTGTTATGAAATGAGTGTAGTATTTAAATTAAATGGAAAAAAAAAAAAAAGCTAGTCATAGACCAAAGCAAAGATGAGAGTGTTTTATGAAGCAAGGATTAATATTAATCCAGTTCTGGGCTCCAGAAGCATTCACCCAAAAAGAGGTAGAGTTCCACCACTAAACGCAAACTTGGCAAAACACTGCTTTAGAAGTGTTGCTAACTACTTTGAGAAATAAAGTTGAAGGTTGATTCTTCCTTACCAGTGACAACAGCCTGCATTTCACTTCTCTGGATCTCAATAATCTTTGGCACGTAAGATATCTACATCCTTGGTTGATTCAAGATTGTGTTTAGAGAAAACATTTCCCTTACTTTGCATGTTCTTACTCTTCCCTCAAGTGCCCTAGGTAATTATTTTTCTTACTTTCTACCTCCCTCTTCCAGATTTATTGTGTCTAGCTGCTAGGTTCTGAGATAAAATTTAGATATTTCAGATCTCTACATTGAGCAGGGCATATGTAAAGCGCATACTGTTGTGTCCAGCAACGTGCCGGCCACTGACTGGGTTTGAGAAATGCCTGAACATAAAATTCTTGCCTCACAAGCAAGTCAGCCTAGAGAGGAAAAGAGATCCACAAATATAAAATTACAACCCAAAGCAAGGCGCATAGGACGTCAGAGAAAGATTTATCTGCTTTCAGAACCTCTCCTAAACCCAGCTCCTTTAAGCTTTCTCACGCGCTTCCACTTTCACCGCCCCAACGTCCAACGCGGGCGCAGAGAGGAGGGGCGGGCGGGGCGGGAGAGGGCCGGCGTTACAGACCCCACCTCATTGGCTTTCCGGCCGGCCGGAAGCGGCGGTGCACTTCGGCTGCGCATGCGCTCCTCACACGTGCTTCCAGAACGCCCCCTCCGCTGCCGCGGCTAGGCCGGCACCATGGTGCAGTTTTCTGCCCTGCGGCTGCTAAGACGGCCGGGGACGAGAGGAGTCTCGCTCCTGGAGTACTCTACTCCCCGCCACTACAGTTCGGCCCCTCTCCGTGCCCGCGACGATGCTCGCGACGCGCGCGCTTTCTTCACGACACCCATTTTCTACGTGAACGCGGCGCCGCACATCGGGCACCTGTACTCGGCGCTACTGGCAGACGCCTTGTGCCGCCACCGTCGCCTCCGAGTTCCCAGCGCCGCCGCCACGCGATTCTCCACTGGTACCGACGAGCATGGCCTGAAGATTCAGCAAGCAGCAGCCGCTGCGGGCCTGGCCCCGACCGAGCTGTGCGACCGAGTCTCTGCCCAGTTCCAGCAGCTTTTTCGGGAGGCTGGCATCTCCTCTACCGACTTCATCCGCACCACCGAAGTCCGGCACCGGATCGCTGTGCAGCATTTCTGGGGATTGCTGAAGGCGCGGGGTCTGCTCTACAAGGGTCTCTATGAAGGTTGGTATTGCGCCTCCGAAGAGTGCTTCCTGCCTGAGGCCAAGGTCACCAGGCAGCCGAGTTCCTCGGGGAATTCGTGTCCTGTGTCTTTAGAGAGTGGGCATCCCGTAGTCTGGACCAAGGAAGAAAACTACATTTTCAGGCTTTCTCAGTTCCGAGAGCCTCTTCAGCAGTGGCTGCGGGGCGACCCTCAGGCAATCACCCCTGAGCCATTTCATCACGCAGTTCTTCAGTGGCTAGAGGAGGAGCTGCCAGACCTGTCAGTCTCTCGAAGGAGCAGCCACTTGCATTGGGGCATTCCTGTGCCCGGGGACGACTCGCAGACCATCTACGTATGGCTGGATGCCTTGGTCAACTACCTTACTGTAATTGGCTACCCAAATGCTGAGTTCAAATCTTGGTGGCCAACCACCTCTCATATCATAGGCAAGGACATTCTTAAATTCCACGCTATCTATTGGCCTGCCCTCCTCTTAGGGGCCGGCATGAGCCCACCACACCGCATCTATGTCCACTCACACTGGACGGTCTGTGGCCAAAAGATGTCCAAAAGCTTGGGCAACGTGGTGGATCCCAGGACTTGCCTTGATCGCTATACTGTGGATGGCTTCCGATACTTTCTTCTTCGGCAGGGCGTCCCCAACTGGGACTGTGATTACTATGATGAAAAGGTGGTTAAGTTGCTAGATTCCGAGTTGGCAGATGCTTTGGGAGGTCTCTTGAACCGGTGTACTGCCAATAGAATAAATCCTTCTGGGACCTATCCGGTTTTCTGCACTACCTGCTTTCCCAGTGAGCCAGGGTTGGTGGGGCCGTCAGTTCGTGCTCAGGCAGAGGACTATGCTTTGGTGAATGCAGTGGCCACTCTGCCCAAGCAGGTAGCCGACCACTATGATAACTTTCAGATCTATAAAGCTCTGGAGGCAGTGTCCAGCTGTGTCCGGCAAACTAATGGCTTTGTCCAAAGGCATGCACCGTGGAAGTTGAACTGGGAGAGCCCAGTGGATGCCCCCTGGCTGGGTACTGTGCTTCATGTAGCCTTGGAATGTTTGCGAGTCTTTGGAACTTTGCTCCAGCCTGTCACCCCAAGCCTAGCTGATAAGCTGCTATCCAGGTTGGGGGTGTCTGCCACAGAGAGGGGCCTTGGAGAGCTCTGTTTCTTGCCTCGATTCTATGGACATCCATGTCCTTTTGAAGGGAGGAGGCTGGGACCTGAAACTGGGCTCTTGTTTCCAAGACTAGACCAGTCTAGGGCCTGGCTGGTAAAAGCCCATAGGACCTAGAAACTTAGTTTTTAAATTGGCTTGTGGTAAAAAAGCAAATGTGTTATTTTCTTATTTTGCGTTTTTAGGAAAATTATGCTAATGTTTTCTAAAGTGTTGCATCATATGAGCACATAAACAGTGTCACTGTGATAAGAGGTTTGTAGCCTTTCAGGTGCCTCCCCTCCTAGTCTTCAGTTCTCTGTGCCCATTAACCACTATCCTTTGTACACCAGTGTCTCTAAGATGTCTCCAGGGTCAAAGATGGGTGAGAGACAACTTTGCTGATACTATTCCTTCTCATTGTGCCTCCTTCCAAACCACAGTTAATGTTATTTGCCCAGACTACCTCTTATGGCTTGTTTTCCATTGGCCTGGCCTCTGCTGGGCAAATTAGTGAAGATTGGGGGTTGGAGGCCCCCTACCTCAGCTTTTACATAGTAGTCCTACTTTGTTATATATGTTGGGTTTCCTATTAAAAATAAACAGGTTTCTTTATTAAGCCTTTAAAAACCAGTGTCCTAGACAAGATGGTTTTTGCCCACGTTTATATTTTCATTTCTTACAACTATGACTCCCTACCTACTCTGTTAATAGTTTGATAGTTGTGCTTTGTAACATTACACTTCAACCAGTAGATGGCTCTACAGTTTCACATATTTGATTACCTAACATTGACATTTCAGAATATTTAGGATAAATTTGTTTTCTGCTAATTTGGCAGAATTTAAAGAAAAATTTTATTGCTTTTCTTAAAATAAGGGAAGACTGTAACCACTGCTGTTTTACATAAAGCAATAAAAAAAGATCAGAATCCTGTTTTTTCAAACTACTAAAAAAGGACATTTACTCTATTAAACGTTTAGTAAGGTAATAAGTAAATGTACCAAATGCGTTTGGACTATCCGTGATAAATTATAAAGCTCTCGAGTTGGTTATGTTAAAAATTTTAAACTTTAATAACAGGTTTACAGGTATGATTTAAAAAATTTGTAAACAGCTCAAAATGGTTATATTTTCTTTTTATTTCTGAATCATAATTTTGTTACCACATACATAATTTACCTTATGTGATCTCTTTTGGGAAATCAGAATCTATAATACAATATAGACATTGTGGAATAGTTATAAATGTTAATACATATACTTTCAAGTACTTTTTACCGATTATTTCTTTTGCTGTCTTAAGTTATTAAAGTTTAAAAGTTTGTGAGTACCTTATTCAGATCTGTTCTGTTGAATTTGTTGAAGGTGATGGTGAAGGGAGGAAATGATCAATGCTCCAAGAATCTCAAACTGGATTTAGGGATCTCTCCAAGGCTCCATAAGAGAATATCACAGAGAAGATGTTAAGGTATCAATTTATTCAATGACTACAACACAGTAAGCCAGCGTAATACTTCATAGGTGATTGGATAGCTAGGCCAAAGTTTAAAATGAGAACTTGCCTTGAAATATTCATTCTCATCATGGTAGCAAGCAGAGAGAGCTCACTATGAAGTCAACTATTGTGCTGGTAGTTCCCCCAGATTTATTCTAGGTGCTACTATTCAGCTCCAGTTTCTGTTTATTAATCAATATGGTGAGAGATTTCTGGTTGCTTGGAAACATTGCTTAGAAAAGAATGCTTGAAGGCATTCTAAAGGTGGAAGGACCGTTTCTACAAATGTTCCTTCAGACCCTCCTCTTCATAATGGAAACCTGGGCTTTCCACATGACATAGTCTAGCTATCTTCTGGGATTGGTAGGGCAGATTACTGGGGTGTAGGAGGGGTATAATCTCTCCTAGGGCTGGATAGAGCAGAGTGGTAAAAGAAATGAGATGTGTTTATATGAATGAACAAAAACAGATTTGGAAAACCAGTGGTATGATAACCTCTGCTGTTGAAGTGCCTTGATAGCAATTTTTCTGTTCCTATTATGAAAGGACATTCACTTCCACTTGAATGATCTTTCCTATGGCCTAGTGCTGGTCAATACACTGGATCTTGACTTGCTGGGTGTTAATGGAGTTCCTTTTGTGCAGCTTGTCATTTATAGAGGCACTTAACTGGCTACCAGAATATTTATGGTACCAAAGGGCACAAGAAAATAGAGAATCGAAAGAGGAGAGGGCATAATTAGTACAGATACATAATTAATAAAGGATACTCTGAAGAAGTGGGGATCTAAGTTACTCTGTGGTAATATGGAAGATGAACCAGTTGGATTCTCTGTCAGGGGCAAGGTATGTAAAACAAGTATCCTTTGGGTACTTAGTTGATGTGTTCAATTTGATCCAACAGTTTAGGAATGGCAAGTGGAGGAAAGGTGAAACTTAAAACTGAAGAGATGGCATCTTATGCATCCTTTGACAGAACAGAGGTTTCTCCCAAACTACTACCTTGCGGCTCCTAAATATTCATTTTGGGGCTCTTGGGGGCATAGTTGCAGAAGGGGATAGATCAGGTGTTCACAATGTATCATGTTAAAGTAACGTAGCTGTCAACTCAGCAGGCTACAGTCCTATCAATGAAGTCATGCAAGAAGTTGTGGTCAATGTATATATTAGGTGCATCACTGTATATTGGAGAGCCATTCTACAAGTGAACGTAGAGCTTAGGCACCTCAGAAGTCATAAGACCCGTGGCTATATATGGAGATCAAGAATAGGCAGGAAGAACAAATAGATACCATCTCTGATTTCACTGATATCTCAAAGTTATTCTGGAAGTAGGCCTCATTATTTTTCTTAACGACCTATATGACCCCTATAGCGGCTGAGAAGAGCCGGATAAGTTGAAAATTAAGTTGATGCCAAAGTACTCATGAAGGCCTAGGCTGGAACATGGACACAGGTCTTTTTTTTGCACAGTTGGACCTGTGGTTGGGACATAGCTCTTTATTTTTAATTTTTAAGTAAGTTCTACAACCAATGTGGGGTTTGAACTTAAAAGCCCAAGATCAAGAGTTGCATGCTTTGACTAAGCCAGCCAGGCATTCCAGGAAATAGCTCTTTAGATATGGGAAGTTCCAAAACTAAAGTAAAGCCAGTAGTTGGTTAGGTTGGGTGGGCCTCCATCTAGGATGCCTTATGATCATGATGTAGCTTGAGTAGCAAGTGGCAGTATGAAGCATTTAGCAGATTACTCCTTGGGCATTATGTAGGGCTGGTTTCTTAGATCTCTGACTGCCCTACCCCTGGTAAGTATGTAGTTGCATTGTTGGCCTACATTAGTGTAACCCGGAGTTATGGGGGAGGCCATGCCTCTTGACTGAAACCTGGTTCATAAAGCTGCTATATGATGATCTAAAATAGTCTCCTGGAGGCAATTCCCCACTATCCATAGTTCTACCAAATATAGAACAACTGTTCTGGTGGTTGAGATCAAGGTTGCTGTAAACGTTGGTGGGTCCTTGCCCTCATCTTTTGCCTGAGTGAATAACATCAGTGGACCTAAAAGGGTGTGGATGTATTGACAGCCATAAGTCTATTTTTGCAGCAAAGGTTTACGAGTTCTGAGAGCTTGGAGGGAGCTCCAGCATAGATTTGGGTAACCAAGAGCACAGGTTAGGGGGATCAGTCTTAGAAGAAAGGCTTTGAGTCTCTTGCGAAATGAAACCAGTATGAAATATGTCATTTCAGCACAACTCAGATGGTCCTGACCCTTCCTCTTACAGGAGGGAGCTTTAGATAGCATTGGTCATCTTTTATCAATAGGAGCACACCAAATTTGGGGGTTAATATTGCTGGAAGGGCCAAACAGTAACAACCAAGCTAATTTAGATTAATTAATGGGGATTTTAACCTTCTTAGAGAATGTCTTATTCTTTTTTGAGACTGAGGATAAGAGAAGCTCAGCCGAAGCTACTTTCCTTTATCACCAAGAACTACTTTGAGCTGAGGGGAAGGGACTAACGAGTTTAAAGGGGAAATTGCTGCTTTCTCTTAGTTTTTTGGTAGTCCTAGGTTACCTAGTATTATAGATCCTCTGAATTATGGGAACCACCTAACAGGGAATAGTTGACCATATTTAAAATACCCTGCTTAAGATTATGTCATATTAATCAGTTTCTACTTATATTTTCATGACAAGGGAAGGGAATTGGGAAGAGCTACACACCAGGAGGTTCTTCCTATGGCATTGACAACTAGAAATAATATACTTTCTACTGCATCTTTTCATGAATAGCTATTGGGAGTTTTAGCCATACTTGGATCTTCAAAGTAAGGTAAGGCTAAGTACGGAAGTTCCATCCTTGGCTGTTAACTAAATATCATTTGGTTTATGGCACAGACTACTCACCATAGATTTTAAAGTCCACAGCTCCTCACTTAAGAACTGGAAGGTATGAGATGTCAGGATGTTTCAGGAAACCAAGTGTGCCATCTGCAAGAAGAAAATTATAGCTCCAAGGAGAGATGAGCCCTGCCTTCAAGTCATGAAGAATATTTTGGATGAAGCATCTGCAGAGGGCCCGGAAGACTCACTGGGTAAAGCTGGAGGGACAGCTCTAGGAATAACTGGAAATGGATGATACCACCTTTCTTAGTGTATGGTATGGGAAAAATGGTTCTATCCTCTCTATACTACCATTCCTAACGTCATTCATGTCTTGTGCATGTATCCCTCATTAGTTGATAGTCACTGGTTTGTGCGATTTAACATGAAGATGTACTTTCAAAAAGTAGTTTATTCTGATTTATAGATTAGAATTTCTGTTTTCTTAATACATTCAATAAAAATATGACCGACTGCACATTTTTTCTCCAAATATTTTTAAAAATGTAGTAACTTTTATGTTGGAAAACATTAAGATAGTTTCAGTAATTTGGCTTTCCTTGAACTAGTCTAGAAGAGTCTGCTGGTTAAAAAGCTATAAATACTAAAAATATAAAGTTAATAAGCATGTTACACATTTTAGGTTAAATCAGTACAATAATACAAATACAATGTATTTCTTTCAAACCACATGAAAAGAAATGTTAAAGAAAATTCAATCCAAAAGAAGACAGGAAGGAGAAAAAGGGGCAAAGAAAAATGAAAAATATGGTAAAAGAAAACCCATAATAAGACAGTAGAAATGATTATAATTACAAATATCTCAGAATTGTAATGAACATCAAAGGATAAACCTTCTGTCAAAAGACAGCCATGTTCATTCTTTAAAAAAATTTTTTTTTCAATGTTTATTTATTTTTGAGAGACAGAGCGTGAGTAGGGAAGGGGCAGAGAGGGAGACACAGAATTCAAAGCAGGCTCCAGGCTCTGAGCTGTCAGCACAGAGCCCGATGTGGGGCTCGAACCCACAAACCGTGAGATCATGACCTGGGCCGAAGTCGGATACCCAACTGACTGAGCCACCCAGGTGCCCCAGCAATGTTCATTCTTAATAAAAAGTTAGCTATAGGTAGTTAAAAGGCATATACTTACAAGAGAAAATGAGACATGAAGAAATACTGGGCATATAAATAAACCAAAAGAAAGCTGGTATTGTATTATTAATAGTAGGCAGTCTATATTGAGAGGGGAAACCATTACTGAAGATAAAGTGAGGTTTAATATAAAAGGAATAATGCAGCAGCAAGTTATAACAATTAGGAAATTGTATGATCTAACAACATATTCTCAAAATATAAAAGGATAAAATTAACAAGAAATGTTCAAGTCTGCAAAAAAACAAAATTGCCATTCATGAGTTCAAAGAAACTAGGCAATGAGAAAGTAAAAACTTACACTACACATCAGCACTTCAGTCTGTAATGCTCACTACCACATGTATCATTGCTAAGTGTAGAAAAATAAAAATTTCATAGCAGGTAAGGTTTTGTGACTCTAAAACCTTGACTTTTTCCATATATGCCTCTGTGAAAATAATAACTTGCTTTTTGAATAGATATGTCAGCAAATATACCTGTTCAGGAAGTCCTCTCTTTGGATTATTAAAAGGGGAGAATCCCATGGCTATAATTTTGCCAAAATTTTTCATTGTTAGTTCGGTAATAAGCAAAGGTGAAAGGAGAGAACCAATAGTTCTGTGTTCCTTAATTATGTTCTCTCATTTACTTTTCTCATCAACTCTGAGGTATTTTTGTTTCTCTGTTTAGCTGATGAGAAGTTGAGGCAGAGAGAGATTAAGTAACTTGGCCAGGGTTATAGTTTGTAAAACAGAAGAGCCTAGACTCAGATTTATCTTGATGCCAGAGCCTCAGCACCAACACCACAATCAATCACTGAGTATATACTGAGGGCAGTGTATTGTGGGGAAGAGGAAGTAGTATAATCAGAACCAAAGATTTGAAGATGAAAAGTCTAAAAAAGACCCCTTAATTGAAATACAGCAATGAGTGTTTCAAGGTGGGGGATTATTCTTGATAGCTAGATATGAAATAGATGAGTGCCAAAATAGAAACTTAGAAAAACTACTTACCTTTATCGTGAAATATTTCTCTCTTGCTTTCAATAGTTCCCTTTATATCCTAAGCCTGCTTATGTGTGCTGTTATAAATTTGTTAAAAATTTTAATAACTCTATAGTCTGTATTTTTTTTCCTTAAGATTATTTTGTTTCTCATTTTCAGAACAGTGTTCCAAATTCTTGAATCCAGTAGTTCTCCTCTAAATGAAAGTTATGCTGTCATAAATTTATGAATCTAAGTATTTTGAAATAACATTTTACAAATACTTTAGATAATACATTTATCTCTAAACATGAAAACATATCAATACTCAAAAGTTTTATTTGACTTGACTATTATAGTAACAAAGCCAGAGAATTTTATTCAAGCTCACAAACACTGAAACTTTTTCATTTCATACATACAGTTTTAATATAAATGAACTTATGAAAAGACTCATCTATTTACTAACAATTTAAGTTCTATAAATTTACTGAACATTTATTACTGTATTCTTATGACATCTTTCCTAATAAGCCTGCAGAAATCAGGTTAACTGACTCCACAGTTATTACCAAAGCAAATTCCACTCTAACTAAAATGCTACATATTGAATAATTCCTGGTAAATTATCTCATACATGACAGTCAAGACATGTTCTAACTTCCCCTAATTAGAGATTTTGTTATGAACTGCACAAAATGTCATGTTTTACATTTTTAATGAAATGTAGCTATTATGTTGGACATGGGCTACACCTTGAAGTGTGATGAAACCTATTTTTATATAGGTCTTTAAGCTATCATCTAAATTGTATTTAAAAAAAAATTTTTTTTTAACGTTTATTTATTTTTGAGACAGAGAGAGACAGAGCATGAATGGGGGAGGGGCAGAGAGAGGGAGACACAGAATCGGAAGCAGGCTCCAGGCTCTGAGCCATTAGCCCAGAGCCCGATGCGGGGCTCGAACTCACGGACCGTGAGATCGTGACCTGAGCTGAAGTCGGACGCTTAACCGACTGAGCCACCCAGGCGCCCCTCTAAATTGTATTTTTAAAAATGTATAAAAAAGTATTAAGGGCCTTGCTAACTTGGAAGCCATGAACACCTACGTCTCTGTTCTATGTTTTAAATAATTTCTTCAAACTATGTTTAAATTCAAGTTACAAAGTCCCAAGTTAGCAAGGCATGATGGGTACTTCTGCAGTATTTTTTGCATGGTAGCTTATGACTTATTAACATAATCAGACTGGTACATTATAAAAAATATCCTATATAGCATTTTTCAGATTATCCTTAAAAATCACTTACTAAAGCAATTTATAAAGGCTTTCATAAGGCAAAGAATCTTCAATCCTGGTAAAATGAATTTATTGCATTAACTTTTATATTTAAGTTTCTGTAAAACTTACTTTATGGGAACTCCCTACATTTTTAAAAAGCAAACCTTTTATTCCTGAGTTCAGTTTCATTTAATAATTCATTACTGGAATGTAATTAAATAAGTCAAGTAACGATGTATAAAAAGCTTATTTTGGTATTATAGAAGAAAACCATAAGTACTAAAATGAATTACTGAAACTATGTATGGTTCATTGTGTGAACATTGATGGTTGGATTTTTACACCATTTTAAAATATGGAAGGAGTATTTTTTGCTGAATATAAAGGAAAAATTTTAACGTTCATATGACACTGTCTGACCTAGAATTAAAAAGTAATCTAACAATTAATAATCCTCAATTAATAATCCACAAACTAGAAAGATTTTTTTTTAATTTTAATGTTGCCCACATAAAAATCAGCCTTTATTACATAAAAATAAGGTAATTAATTCAAAACAAATTTTAAATAAAACATTTTGGATGTAGCTGATACCATAAAATTAGTTTTCTAGCCTAAGGAGAATATATAGGACTTCTTCCTTTTTCCATAATTTATGGAGACCATCTAAAAGTACAGCTATCCATTCAGGGGCACAAAAACCAATATAAATATATAACTGTGTGTAGCTAAGTGTAAAAAATTAGTAAATCAACCTGATCTTAGAAAAGCAAAGGAGAAATAGTGAAACTTACTGTTTAACGTCTTAGAAAAGCAAAGGAAAAATAGTGAAACTTACTGTTTAACTAGAAGGGGACTAGCCAAAGTCAACCAAGTTATCAAAACCCATCATTGGTAAGTCTGTAGAGGTAGATGTTTTAAATATTCAACATGTGAAGGTAGGTTAAGTTTGAGCTCAAGAGTTTTAAACAAGTCATTCTCTAAAGATAGACACATAGTTAGGGCACGGGCATAAAAATCTAACTGGTAAACATAGGATTGTTGCTTAATTTATTTTCATTTTTCCTTTGGCATAGACATTAGGATATTATATGTGTTCTTTCAACTGAAAGCTATTCTCACAAACAGTTGGATATAGCCTGAATAAAATAATCCTAAGGTTAACGTAGAGTCAGCATTTGAATAGTGCAGGAGGAATTTACTTGTATTAGTATCTTTTAAAAATAATTTGTATTGTAGGTCAGCTACTAATAGGGATTTTAGAAGGTTTCTTTTATGTGTGGTGAAAAATATGTTCTGTAAGTGGATATTGTATAGATTTCTTTGGTATCAGGTTAAAAAAAAAAAATCCTAAATGGGATTAGCAAGAAACACATTGAGAATATTAAAATCATCTCAAATTGTTGATGCGTACTTTAAAATTTTTATCCTTTAGGTGTTTTCTCCAAAACACGTAAAGGAAAAAAAATCCACGTTTTCGGCAATACTTTATGTTAATTAGCATTTCCTTTCTTTGTTATCATTGGTCATTTCAGAATTATATGAGGCTAAGGAAGAGGGTTTAGTTTCCATACCTTTGTCCATTTTTATATCCTGACTTGCAGGAAAAAGGACCTTGATAGTTAAGAGCTAAAATTTATCTCTTATATGGTATTAAATCTGTTTATGCTATTATTGCTATCTTACATTCTCTATAAAATAAGAGCCAAATATCACAACCTAAGCAAAACAGAATTTTTTTGGGGGGGGGTACATTAATGATTTTTGTACCATCTCCATTTTTCTGTAATTTATATCTGGAGAGAAAAATAAAGTAATACAATCTTTATAGAATTGAATGAATGCACTCTGAAAGTACATCAGTACATTTTGGTAAAGAGCACAGTTACCTAAAATAAATTAACTAAGAAAAACACTTCAAACAGAAATTTGTTTTTGAAGGAAAATGCGATTACCCTTGGACTCTTGAAATTTACAAAAGTTTTAGAACAAAAATGCTTCGGTATATACTGAATTAGCCTGAATAACAAATACAGGATTAAAATGAAAATGCCAGACAAGTGGAATATTAAATAGAATGTGTCATGTTATTTTTGACGAGGGCTCTATTTGTAGAATACTGGATCTCAACATATAGCATGTTACTTTCAGAATAAAGGTAGCAAAACAAAAGTATTACCAATAGGTGGAGTGGCCTTAGTATGTGCCAGAGTAATTAATATATAACTATATTATTACATTTTATTCCCCCACCTGAATATTTTAGCCCAGAAACATTTTGGCAATATACACAAAAAGTAGATACATTAATGGATAGTTCATTATCCTTTATGAGGCAGGATAAAAAAAATTGATATAATTGGATTATCATCTTCCTAACATTATAAGAAGGTTTTGATATATAATTCCTACTCTTTTCCAACAGAAGTACAAATTAGCTTTAGTTTTTGGAGAAGATGTGAAATTAAAATAGTGAAAAAAATAAGACTCTTATTCTAATATTGTACAATCAAATTTCAATAAATGCTAGAATAAACTTACATGTAGTTAATTTAAATGTTGCTTATTTATATAACTTTTAATTGTTTTATTATTAGTCTAGCCTTGTATATAAGGAATATAATGTTCTTAGAGAAGAAAGTTGGGGTATACATTAAATAGGCAGCATTTAAAGAAGAGTTGGCCATTTTTTTATTTTAAGAAGGTCTACCTATTGTTGCATTTTTTAATTTTAAAAAACTGAATTCTGTAAGAGCAGATAGTCATAATATCTTTGTATTTAAAAGGTGAAATATAATGTTATGGGTAAGTTTTATTCAAATTTAATGCTTTGAAAGGCTAGAAACGTCACAAACTAAGACCTGAATGAAAGATAAAAGGGAATAATGACAGTGTTACAGTATTAAAGGAAGAAATATGTACTGAATCTGGGATGACATATGCAGTGAATGCTTATACTTGCTAAGATGCTGTAAGAACCCTTATACTTTTGGTATGGATGACAAAAGAGGGTCAGAAATATATAGAGAGATACATTTAAGTATATTTAAGAATAGTGTCTACTCTGGTCATAGTAACTGGTATAAAATAAGTGGTCATAATAGGACAGGTTTCCAGATATATATATAAATTATCTTTACATGTATTAATATCTGTCAAAATTCCTAATGTAAATCTAGAGTTTGAAATGTTTTATAAAAAATATTTAATGTCAGTAAAATATACACTAACCAATATATAGAAAAGTCAAAATAATGTGGAAGCTAAAATCTTCTACACACATTATCTCTCTAGCAAGAGAGTGTTTTTTTTTTTTTTTAATTTACCATATTACAACAAATGGCCTGTTGCTATTGTATATTCTGTATATGGCATGGCTATGTCTACAGATATGAAACATCTAGAACAAATCTGAAAAATCCAAACATCAAGGTGTTTTTAAGTGCTTAGACATTATCATGTTGATAATATAGCCAGATATGACCAAAGTTTTCAAACTTTACCAAGGTATTTGTTGTTTTATAGATACAGCATATGTTCTATTTACTAGAATTATAAGTCTATCTTACTTAAGTGTGTGTAAATTCATAAGGGAAGCCATAGTTTTCTCCTGCATCTCCAATATTTTGGCTACTAGGATTTCTTTAATGCCCTTAAAAAAGCAAAAGCATTTAATGTTAGGCATATCCAAACCCCTCACATTTGTTGTGAGACCACACATAGGGCTAATTGTTTTCTATTATTGGATAAAATAGTTATCCAAGACTCTACTTAACAGAATCAATTAAGGTGGAGTAAGAATTGAACGCTCTGAAATCTTTCCTAGGATGAAAGTGTGGTGTTTGAGAATATCAAGGTTTCAAACCTACAGATGAAGGTTGAGAAAAGCTTCTTCTCACAGAATGTAACCTTGGTTCCTATTAAGAGATTTAAAGAAAACTAGGGTTTTAATGCATTTTAAATGGCTCTTGTAAGTAAGGGAAAGATTTAAAAAATACTAACTGGACCTGGATTCTGAGGAGAGGTGTGCTTTAGGAAATTCGCACTATTAAGAGTATGTAGGCTACCTTAAAACCTATTGCTGGACAAGGAGGAAACCTAGGGCAATAACAAAGACTCACTACGAAGGATCTGAGAATGGCCATATCTAATGGTATTTTCTCAGTTATTAGGTTATATTCTTTTGTGTCATTCCTGAACCTTGGTAAAGATATATTTAAAAGAAAAATTTATGTACTCCGTGATATATAAAATTAGAGTCAGAAAGGCACTTAAGCCTATGGTTAAGAAAGCCACTATCCAGAGAAAATCAAAGAATTATTAATAAACTTTCATATTAATAGAGTAACATTTTATTCTGTTAAGTAAAATATCCAATGAATGGACTTTGTGTTCCAACAAATGATTTTTATTTGATCCACTGCTGAATATAATGATTTTTAGAAGATACTGCTTTGCTCAAGATGGTTGAGAATAGGAAGATTTCAGCTAAGGTGTTTTTATAATGAGTAAATGCCTACTTCAGAGTGTCAGTGTTTAGCCAAATCCTTTTGCCTAAAAAATCTCATCTTTTGTTCTGTCCTCTTCAGATTATCTGAGTTTGAATGTTGTGATTCAAGAAGAATGCATGCATCAAGCCTGAGTTTATCTAATAAAGCTGATTAAAACTTTGGAAGTAGCATGAAGGCTGACCAGTTGCCCAGCCTGAATCTGACAACAGAAAGTTAATGCCAAGTTTTGAAGTTGTTCTTCTAAATACTTAAATAGCAGCTTATATGTAGTTAAGGGAAATGAACTGAAGCTTCTAAGATAAAGGGCAAAACTTCTCTAAAGAGGCACTGTTGATTATATATTGTGTTTTCCCTAATTTGGGCACAGATGCCACTCTACTGACCTAGCAAGACTCTGAGCATGTCTACTAACAATGTAACAACTTGCCAATGCTAGAATAGGTTAATTATTAGGAGTAAGTCATAAAAACAATGAATAATTTTACAGCGTATCAAACCTAGGTGCTCCTAGGGTTAAAAATGTTTTTAAAATGTGGGGTTACTGAGAGAGTTTATTCGTATCACTTTAGGATACTTTGTGAAGGTACAAAATAGTCTTCTAACCAGAAAAGAACCATTTATAAAGTATTGTAAAATATGTTAGTTATCAAAATCAGTGTTTGAGAAAATTCCCTGTAATGACATCAGGCTGTATTTAACTTTAGGCACTGTTACAATTTTTGAGCTAAGTTGACTTTAGTAGGCAATTATGATTATGATCCATTTATCTTAGAAACACACACATTTTATCAGTATAAAGAGTGGCATGAGTTTGGCCCGTTGGATTAGGATGTAAAAAAAGAAAACTTGAATAGCCCTTTCTCAAAATAGCAAATAATACATGTAGGGTCTATACAAACACTGATAAATGCCTACACTGCAGTTATTAGCAAGAAAATGGGAAGGCAGAAGCAAAGCAACCAAAGGTTCATTTGTTTTTGTTAGTGGACTTTATGCTTCCAAAAACATGTGGAAATGTGTCACATTCCCAAAATATAAAGAGTAGGTGGCTCCACTTATAGGTATCTTTTGCTTATCAGAGGGATTAAAGTTTTCAGGGATAACTTAAAAGGCCTTTTTTCTTCTTACCTTGTGTTCCTTCTTATATTTCTCCGAATGCTGAATTACACAGCACATTTGAAGAAAATTTTTGATTAACATCTAAAAATTAAATTCTAAGGCAATTCTGTTTCTCCCTTTTATTAGGAAACTTCATACTTCAGTTACTTGATAAAAGCATGATTAAACAGTTTCGTGTTTATCAGAATTTGTTTACTTTAGAATTGAAATATTTTCTGATTCTGAGTCTGAGATGCTTAAGGGAGTAGAATAGACATTTTGTGTCTAAGATTTAATTTGTGTAAGATTTAATTTTAGTGATTCAATGAAAGATGGTCCATAACTCTTAGAAGGGGCAAAAATTATTTCTGAAAAGTGTTCTCTAAGGATCTTCCCCTCTTAGTTCCCATACTCCCCAGAAATCACTTGCTTCCTTACTGGTGTAATTTATTAGTAATCAAAACCCTGGGTTCTACCACTTAATAGTAATGTCATTTTGGGCAGTTCTCTTACTCTTTCACAGCCTTACTTCTCTTATAAAAAAGTTGTCGATTATTTCTCAAATATATTGAGTGGACAAAATAAGATAATATATGTATCGTGCTTATAAATTATAAAGTGCTATAAAAATAAGTGTTATTCTTGCCTTGGAAGAATACAGTAAGCACAAATGTGATATACTAAGCATGATTTTATAGCAAATTATTAACAGAGTTAATACAGTTTTTATAAGGAATATTATCATGGACTTTAAATAATCTTCAATGACTAAACCAAAGATTTTCTTGAGAATTACCTCATTATTCTATACCAAATTTAGTTTCAAGTTACCAATATTTTAAGACTAATATCTTAAGAATATTCCATAGTTTTGGGGTGCCTGGGTGGCTCAGTCGGTTAAGCGTCCGACTTCGGCTCAGGTCACAATCTCACGGTCCGTGAGTTCGAGCCCCGCGTCGGGCTCTGTGCGGACAGCTCAGAGCCTGGAGCCCGTTTCAGATTCTGTGTCTCCCTCTCTCTCTCTGACCCTCCCCCGTTCATCCTCTCTCTCTCTGTCTCAAAAGTAAATAAACGTTAAAAAAAAATTAAGAATATTCCATAGTTTTATTAGACGTTATAGTTTTCAAGTTGATATGATTCTGTGGTTTCGTGTTTATAACTTGAGAAAGGGTCTTATCCCTGAACATATTCATTGAACTTATTTATATAGTTGTATCAACGGCTAAACCAGAAATCATAAAGCTTCAAGGGCTAAAGTAATAGAGTAATTCAGGCCTATCCTTTATGGCTTAATCCCTTTCAGACTATACTTTTTTGATCTCAGTGTAATGTTACATTCATTTTATAATATTTTAATAGGGTTAACAACATTCCAATTTCCCTGGGACAGTCTAGTTTATGCATACTGTATTATTAGAATTTTGGTTTTGAAAAATAGTCTTTGAATAAAATGGTTTATGGGTCTGTTAATATGATATACTTCTTTGTTGGTTAGTAAGTATATACTTCAAAAATTAGATCATTTTAATTATTTTTAGTGCCCCTTTTCATTCTTAAGTGTACTGATTTAATTATGAATATATCACTTCCACATATAAGAAGAACTTGGAGCCCCTAGCAAAGTCAAGAACTTTCTGACTCCTATAAGGAACAGAAGTGAAGCAGAACTTAGTATGATTGGTAAACATCAGAGGGCCTTGTCCACAGTGAAACAGGCTTGATTTCTGTAAATATAATCAAATCAAGTCAGTCTGCTGCTTATCAATGAAGTTGGGAGTGCAATTTCAAAGGAAATAAGTGCTGGAGAATAAGGACTCCTCTAATTCTGAATCCATATAATTGTGTTTCAGAGAAGGTTAAGCTAATATTCATATTGGAACTTGGCAAATCTCTGAGTATGTAATTATTTCTGAGAAAAAAAATGTAGTTACATTCTCACACATGACTCTATTCAGATGGACCCTAATTACAACTTTGTCTTATTAAAATATAATGAACTGTACATTATTAATGATAGAGACAAGATTCTTTTGAACTGCATGACTTGAGATTAAATCATGTCAGTGAAAACTATTGTTAGCTACCTTTCCTACATAGAGTGAAGATGTTTGGTTTGAAGGATGTTTAATAAAGAAAGAGCAAGTGGATGATTTCATATGAAGAAATGACCATTAGAATGAATTTTGGGTTATTTCCCCAAATAATTTATCATTTAGAAGAAAATAGGAAAGCTAAATTCTTGTATTGGGTATACAGCATTTATGAAAAGGTGACAGTGATTTAGAAAGAATTTTCAAGAAGCAAGTGGATGATTAAGATGAGTTGTATAGTGTTAGGTTTATATCCGAAATCAGAGAATCCTTAAAATAAATTTTTAACTTCAAAAATACAAATCTGAAGTTCAACACAGAATGTTTATCTTTCATTATTATTTAGGGTTGCACCTATAAAATCCTTTGAGGAAACAGGATAGCCTTTTTGAAATCAAGAATAAGATATAGAGAGATGTACAAAAAGATGTGTATTAAGTAGCATTCTCTATAGTTGCATCTGATCTTTAGGAATTAGACACAAAGGTAAGTAACTCTTTTCCTGATCGTCATCTTTTAAAATTTCCTTTTATAATCTTTATTTTAAAGCAAAAGAAATTGAAGATTAAAGGATGTAATATTCCACGCTAAGCAAAAGCTATCTTGGCTCTCTTCCAAAATGCTCACTCTGTTATTGGGAACCACTGTGAGAAACGTGGAACTTTGAGTACCAATGAGTTCAGAAATAAGAGAAGGACAGAATCTGTGAAAACTAAGGATTATACTCTCTTAAGCATGAATTAGCTACTTTTAAGCTGGATTCCTTAAGCCAAAACATCTTTCTCCACATTGCCTGATTTTTTTTCATGTTAGATTACACTGTTAGAAATTCTATCAAATCAGATTGTTTGGGTTAATAGGAATTCTCTTTATTACTGTTCTTAGGCAAGTCAAGGCCAGGAAAGATCCTTTTTTTTCCTCTTGCCATTATTCCCCAAATCTAGAAGTCAGGTTAGTATTATTAGGTTTATATATTTAGGCCAGTATAGATAGCTGTTATAGGAATATGCTGTGAATTTAAACATCATTAAATATGTTGAAGCTAGGAAAAACTCTTCCAAAATTAAGTGTATCTGATTGCATTTCTTTTCTTTCAGTTTAGAGCCACATGTGAAAATGAAACCATAAATAATGGCTACACAGTAAATATCCTTAAACCCTACCATTTTAAGTACAAGAAAGTTAATTGAGTTGGGTGGATAATAAAAGAGTCAGGGTCTCTAAAAATCTGGAGAAATTCTATACAAAATACAAAGTAGAGGTCCCTCAGAATGCTAATAGCCAGAATGCGGGAAAACCAGATGGAGGTCTTTCTCTTTGTTAGCACACTCAGGTTTTTGTTTTTGTTTTTGTTTTAAGTGATTCAAACAACAAGGACATGGTACTTGGAAAACAAGTTGGAAAGTAGATATTAAGATGAATACACAGGGAATTCTTTCCAGATTGGAAGAGGACAACTGGTAGACTTAGGGAATTCATGGGACAGGAAGAGTATAGTTGGAGATTTAGCTTGGAATTTACCAAAGAGAAAACTCCTTTTTAAAGTACTGAAACCCATCAAAGACAAAGATCTAGAGGAAATGCCACAGAACTTGATAATGGTAAGGGGAAGAAAATGCTAAGAGCTTTGAGACACTTACTTTGAAGGCTTTATACTTTAGAGGAGAATCTTGACTCTCTTATAAAACAAAATAGCAACACAAAAAATTATCATCTTCTCAAAAGCATTACTTTCCCCAGGAAAGAAAAATTCTGAGAGATGTATTTTATCTTCTTTTTCATAAAGGAAGACATAAAGAAAAAAGTCTAATCAAAGGACATTCTTATTAGAAATCCTCTCTCTAGGCCTACGGGTATACTGGGATCTTGTAGGACGTCCAAAAGTGTGAGGATCTAGGGCTCTCCAAATTTTCTCTGATGAGAAACAAAAACCAGTCAGTAAAAGGGTTGAAGTGAGGAAAAAAACTTTAGCAGGCAAGGAAGGGGAGGGATTTAGTTCCTAGGTATAGAATGGCAGCTTCCCATAGCCTTGTTTTCCAAAGGAAAAAAGTACACCAAGATGTTTGATTCATATCCTCTTTAGAGAAGTACTAAATGACATTGACTCGTGGGTATATACCTTGACAGAAATGCAAAACTGAGATTAACACATACTAGCCTCACTAAAATTATGTACCAAAATATTAGTAAATAATCAAGTATTGGCTTCTTTTAACTAAGAAATACGCATCAAATGAGTAAAACTGACAAATCAGTAGATGGAAAAATTTTTAATTACATGTTTTAAAAACAAGTCAGATGTCAAAATGGTATCACTTACTAGCTTAAATAAAATGTTTTAATGACTATTCAGCCTGTTACTGTGTATCTTTACTTCAATACAGTCAGGCTTGGTAATATATTAGTTGATACTATTTTAAGCAGCATAACTAAAAAGAATGATAAAACTGGAAAACTTTAATCTGTTAGTTTACAAATTTAAAATTGAAGACTGTTATTTTATTTCTAGATTCTGACAGGTCATAAAGTAGGTATCAAGGTAACCATGAAACTAGTATAACAGAAAACTGAAGGATTATATTACATGGAAAGGACAAAAATGACAATGTGAAATAAAACAAGTGGTCTTGAATGGCACTTGATTTTTGAGAGGAATCATGAGAATGCAGAAAGTATCAGTAAATTTATGCAATACATAAAAGCAAAGAGACAAAAACACCTAAGAGCAGGTGAAACAAACAGCAATAACTGTAGCTGCTAATCAGAGAGTGGTACTAAACATGGAAGAACAGAAGCTGGTAGCATATTTTTTTAGGAATTTATGCACTAGGAATGAAAACACTGAATAGAGTTGAAAGAAACAGCACCAATTATGATTATTATGCCCATCTTTTTTGAAAAATTTGCTCCTTTCTACTGAAGTCTATAGAGATTTCAGAATAAATTTTAGTCAAAGTATAGGTCTAGGGGCCAGCAATTTACTATTTTAACAACAGGGCATGTTGAAACATGATATCAAAGTTGGATTGAATGCCCCTGTAAAGTCTTTTCTAATCCTTTGATTCTACATTTTAATACTATCCAAGCACTACTTCTGAGAGAGATACAAAGATTTTTTTGTGTATGTGGCCCCAATTCATTATTTTTCTTAAATACACCACAAACCCATGAAACACACTCCTACATCTGGGACTTATGTATAAATTTGTTTGAAAATATTGTACTGCCATTATTGGCAGAAATTTATAAAGTATTGTTATAAACTAAATCATACCTCTTTTTCTAAGCCATTCTTGTGAAATTGGCTGACAGGAAAGAAATTAAAGTCTTTATTTTCCAAGATCCTTTATTTTTTGACATGCTACCATCTTTCTATCTCTGATTATATTAGAGATTTGGGGAAAACAGGTTGCAAAGTTATTTGTGATTTTGGTACATGTGATGATACTAATATTTGTATTATCCATTTCACTCTAACCCAGTGAATTTCCTCAGATGTCTTCAGATTGGCCTTTCAAAATAGGAACTAAATAGAAACTTTTCAAATTTATCTATAGATGATATAATACAAAAAAGAGAAAAATAAAATGGCTTTTACCTAGTTATATAAGGAGAATTTTTATCCTCTCAATCTGGTTTTAGAAATAACCTGTTTGGGCTATCAAACTAGGTCGTAAAGAAAGTTGATGATGTCCTCCATATATTCTGGTTGACAGTGAATTCCACAGTTTTAATTAGCTTCACAAAATGAAGCTAAATTCTAAGAAAGTGTGTATATGAATTGTATGTATATATAATGTGTATGTGTATATAATCTATATATGTGTGTGTGTGTGTGTGTGTGTGTGTGTGTGTGTACGTAGTATATGTGTGTACGCAGATCTCTATAGTTTTGTGGAAGAAACACACTTGGGTATCAATTATTATCAAAATTCCTTATCCAATAATACATCATTAACTTTTATTAACAGTCCAGGATTTGTTTAGCATCATGTTAAACATTTTGAAAATCAAGGAGAGTGCTATTAAAATATCTCTAACATCAGTGGTTAATCATTTTTACTTACAGAACAAAAACTTTTGAAATTTCATTGTGGGACTTATTAGTCTATTTATATTTCTAAAAACAGAATAATTAATGTGCATGGGATACTTGTAGGCTAATATATAATCATATAGTCCTACTGTTTATTATGGTTTCAAAAGAAACACCCTATTTGACTCATCAGGAAAATCTTTGGGATCTAAGTCTTATTATTTCTGCTTATGCTGTTGAACATGTAATACATTTGGGCATAGAAAAGGAGAGAGGAGAGATAAATTAGGGTAATGCCAATATTTATGGATTTTCCTCTTCTCACCTAAAATTAGGAAGTCAAGTAAAAGAATTGCAAATGAATGTAAAGTGGATTTTTTTATACTATTACAGAAATTACAGTGATGAAAATAATTTGTTCTGTAACTTTTGAACAATGGCTTTTCCTCCCTACCTATTTTCTAATTTTATAATAAGATTGGCTTTAGAATCAGAATTTAAAGTTTTCCTTTGGTGTAAGAAATAGCTTTGCTTTTTATGAAAATAACTGTCTTTTAAAATATTAATAACATATAATTGAATATATTGGTAACATATAAGAATAAAAAGTCAAAATATTAAAGCAGTAGAGGATACCAAAATATAGTGGGGTATCAGTCAGTATTATGGGATGTCAGAGGTGAGCCCTTCTTTTATCAAAACAATTCTACTAGGTGAACCGTATTATATAAATTTGGGTACCAAATGGCTTATATTATAAAAGGCTTCAGCATTATCACAAATATTAGAGTAAAAATTTAATATAGTCAAATTAATCATATGAAAAGGTAAGAAAACTGATCATGTTGAAGTGTTTCTAATATTTGGAAAATGTTATAAAAAAAGTATAAATATTACTCAAATTTTGAAAACCATGGCAGAAGCAAAATTAAATAAGGAATAGCAGTAATAAATAAAAACTCAGTCAAAAACATATTAAATGATAAAATAGCCAGTATTAGAACTGAATCATTAAGATCAAATATACTTATACCACAAGGCATGAAAGTATTAAAAATTCTATTAGCATTAGAGAGGACTCTTATCCTAAATACTAAAATAAATAGTAATGACTATTAAACATTACTCCTAAAAGATTGAGAGGAAAAGAAATAACACAAAGCAGAGAAAATGAAAGACACCTCACTATTCCCAATGTGGTTATTATTTATGGAATGGATAAAACATGTAGAAAATGTCACTACAGTTAGATTAACACATAAACAAACCAACATGCCACAACTACCTAAATAGTTTTGTAGAACAGCTGAAAAAGCAAATTTCATCGAATTTAGACAGCTTATAATGGAATAAATAAGTATGGCGAGGTATTAACTAACCCTAAGTGTCACAATGGGCAGCTTCTAGACGGTTCGTTGAAGCTGGATCTTGGCCACACAAGGATCATTGGACAAGAAATCAGTTGAGCTGGACTAGAGCTGCCCAGTTGTCTTAATAATGAATGCTCCACACTGTCTGTTAAGTAAAAAGAGAGAAAATATAGATCAGAAATGAACAGGAAAGAAAAAGAACAAATTAGAGTAAATGAATGTAGGACATCAATGAACATTTACACAATACTTGCAGAACATGTGTACTAATTTTATTGAGTATTAAGAAGTGAGAGAAGTTGAATAGTATCAGTCCTCCAACTTTGTTCTTTCCTTTTAACACTGTGATGGTTATTCTGGGTGTTTTACCTTTCCATATAAACTTTAAAATCAGTTTGTCAATATCCACGAAATAACTTGCCGAGATTTTGACTAGGATTGTGTTGAACCTGTAGATAAAGTTGGGAAGAATTGACATCTTGACAATATGATGTCTTCCTATCCATACACATGGACTATTTCTCCATTTATTTAATTCTTTGATTTCTTTTATCAGAGTTTTATACTTTTTCTCATCTAGATCTTGTACACATTTTGTTAGATTTATACCTAAGTATTTCATTTTTAATTTATTGCTGGTAAGCGGAAAAGCAATTGACTTTTGCATATTAACCCTGTATCCTACAGCCTTGCTATAATTGCTTATTAGTTCCAGAAGTTTCTTGGTCAATTCTTTTGGATTTTCTACATAGACGATCATGTCATCTGCAAACAAAGACAGTTTTATTTCTGCCTTCCCAATCTGTATACTTTTGTTTCCTTTTCTTGTCTTTCTGCATTAGCTAGGACTTCCAGTACAGTGTTGAAATGGAGAAATGAAATGGACATTCTTGCCTTGTTCCCCATTACTAATTTTAATACATTTAAAAACATCTTTGAGTCCACCAAGTATTCACACAAGAAAATTTTTTTTTAATGTAACATTACATTACAAGTAAATTAGGATTAGGAAAAGACTATAGGCTCAGCTGAATGTAATCTTAAGGGTGGTCTTACTAACTATACATACAGCACTTCAAATATTATTTTTCAAGTGTAATGTTCAATAAATGCTTGGTGAAATGAACTACTGAGAATGAATTGTTACTTAAAACTTGTCATATGGTAGAGTCCATATGACATGTTTATGCAAGGGCCAACTTATTTATGTGATTTATTAATTAGCTAATGGCCCATAGTTCATTTAGATTCTGCCAGATTTGACAGTACCTACAAATATGAGTCAGAAACAGTAATGTATAGTTTTTATCCATAATAATTTAAAGTTTTATTTTAGCTATAGTTTTTATTTCAATCTCAATTAAATCTTTGTCAAGATTAGAAGGGTAAACAAACTGATTTGACTTTGACTCTTTTTAAAGAAACTTTCTTAAAGAGCATTCAAAAAAGGAAAAAAAACCCCAACAGATAGAACAGATACAAAGTGAAAATAAAGGAGTTGAGGTAACCTGCAGGTAGTATACGCACAAGGAAATGATGAAATGATGCAAATTGGTATATATGAAAAAGACCAAATTGACAGTATAAAAGAGAAAATATATCCTATAAATATTTTTCAAGTAAAAATTGTTTTAGCCAATTTTTAAAGTTGAGAGAGGAGGGTTTTAAATAAATCCTGGTTAAAATTTTCAGAATGACATAAAGGTCTTTTCCTTAAAGGTTTACAACATGAAACAGGAGGCTTTTTCCATCTTGCAATGAAAAGCTAATAGAATTCAGGTTAAGAACATTTCATTGCAGAAAGAATGAAGGAAGATAAGGTGGTTAGCAGTTTACAAATACTTTAAGATCTGTCCCTAATGTGTTTATTCTGAAGTGTTAAAGATCAGCAACAATTACATGCTTTTAAACAACACTGTTTCATGAAAGGTATAACTAAAGTCTGAAGTACTCAAGAAAGAATGGCTAAGTGAATGTATAAGAGATTTCAGTGTATTTTATCTGATTTAGTTGTGGGAGAAAACTAACTCAAATTGATAGAAACTTATCTTAAGTCTGTTTAATGGAAAAGTAAGCAAAAATAACTGCTTTGGTAATGCAAAGCTATAGAAGACATTTCTAAGTGGACCACTAATGTACAGCATTACTATACTGTGACTATAATGTAGGTAACTATAATTAATAATACTGTATTGCATATTTGAAAGCTGCTGAGAAAGTAGATCTTAAGAAATTTCTTACCACAAGGAAAAAATTTGTTAAGTATGTGAAGTTTTGTGGATGTTAACTAGACTTACTGTGATGACCATTTCATAGTATATACATACACTGTACACCTGAAACTAATGTTATATGTCAATTATATCTCATTGCTATTTCTGTCACATATTACTTATTGTGTTGTTCTCAGATGTTTTGTGGTTTTTGCCTTCATAAAATTTTCTCCTGAGATCATCATCAGCTAAGATATTTGGTAATATTTACATGCGTGGGAAAAAAAATGGAAGAGTAGAGAGTGGTCTTAGCTCATGCTGTGGTTTGAGAAGGAGTAGGCGTTGTCTTGCCCAGGACAGAGAGCCCTTAGGCATCATCATCATCTAGGCTATAACAACCTTTTGTTGCCATTTCAGTAGGCAACTCTGCCTATTAGGGGTCAGTCTCTCAATACTTCTGCCCTGCACAATGCTCTCCTTTCTTATACATAATTCATTATAGTCCGTGACATTTGTCCAGGACCACTTTATTGAATTTATAGAGATTTATGTTGTGACCAAAACATTACCAACTTTTGTAAATGTTAGAAAAGAAATAGCTTTCTCTTTGCAAGGCACAAAATTCAATATGTATTATTTATATATGTCTTTAGATCTTATTTATCCAAACATGAGTTATGATTATGATATTAAAGTTTCCTATCACAGCTGTGTTTCTTTCTCTTGGTATTTCTAGCAGTTTTTACTTTGTATATATTTTTTAAGTTTTTAAATTTTTATTAAGTAATCTCTACACCCAAGATGAGCTTGAATTTATGATCTTGAGATCAAGAGTCTCATGCTCTTCTGACTGAGCCAGGCAGGCAACCCTACTTTATAGTTTTGATGTTACATTATTAGACTTACTTATTCATTTTAGATTTAACTTTTTATCACAACAAACTAATCTTCCCTGTCTTGTTTAATGCTTTTTACTTTGAAATTTACTTTCTTATTAGTATCATCTTGGGTTTTTTCCCTACTATTGTTCACATTTGCCTGATATATCTTGGCTTGAAACAATCTGGAGTACATAGCACTTTTGAAATTAATTTTTATTTTTGTTAAAGTAACTATAGGGGTGCCTGGGTGGCTCAGTCAGTTAAGTGTCTGACTTTGGCTCAGGTCATGATCTCATGGGTTGTGAGTTTGAGCCCTGCATCAGGGTCTGTGTTGACATTGTGGAGCCTGCTAGGGATTCTCTCTCTCTCCCTCTCTCTGCCCCTCCACGCTCATGCTCTCTAAATAAATAAATAAATAAATAAATAATAAGGTAATTACATACTTAGTTTTAAAAATCGAATAGTGGTTAAAGGGAAAAATGGCTTCAACACATTTCCCCTCCCCTGCCACTCCACTCCTGTCCCACTTCACTTTTTCAGAGATGGCCACATTCATTTGTTTAAGTTGTTTCTTCTAGTATTTGTTTCCCTATTTCTATCTATATTAACTGAACAATTTCATTCATTATTTAACGACTTCTTTATGGTAGATAAGGATTTTAACTCTTTTATATCTTTTATTACATCTCTTTTATTGCCTTGCCCATCCTTTTTATAATCATAAGTTTTGCTTAAATTTGTTAATTATTATTTTTTTTTCTAATTTTTTTTTAACGTTTATTTATTTTTGAGACAGAGACAGAGCATGAACGGGGGAGGGGCAGATAGAGAGGGAGACACAGAATCTGAAACAGGCTCCAGGCTCTGAGCCATCAGGCCAGAGCCCGACGCGGGGCTTGAACTCACTTACTGCGAGATCGTGACCTGAGCTGAAGTTGGATGCTTAACCGACTGAGCCACCCAGGTGCCCCAAATTTGTTAATTATTTTAATTATTATGCTTAAGTAAATATTATTCACTAATAAGCCAAGTGGTGCATTATAATTACATTTTCTTTCTTGAACACCTTTTGGGTTTTCACTAATTTCTTCATTTCCCCCATTCATTTAGTTTCATTCAGACCTAAAGCCAAGTCTCTCCATATCTTTAAACAGCTCTGTAAGATTCTTAATACAAGTTTCTACACAAATAAAACTTATTTTTCCTGCAGAGAACAATCTAATTCTGGACTGATTGCTCTTTAAACCATCTAAACAGCCATCATCCCAAGACCTCTTTTTGTTGTCATCCTTAGTCTCTGCCTTGCATTAGATGTTTGTTTCATTTTCATTTTCTGCTTTTTTGTTTTTATCCCATGTCTTTTCCTAGTTTATTCTCTTGTTTTGGTGAAATACACATTTAGTAGCACCCCAAGAAAGGATGCACGTGAGGTAAATTGTTTGAGACTCTACTGTATGAAAATATATTTTTTTCATTTATACTTGTCTATTATAGAATCCTAGATTAAAACTTTCATTAAATATTTTTAAAGCTTTGCTCCATTGTTTTCTAGCTTTCAGTGTTGCTGATTCTTAGTCTGTGATCTATTTTCTTGCTTAGGCTTATTTTTTAAATCCCTGCCATTCTGAAATTTCAGAATAATAAAAATAAAATTCAGAATAATGTGCCTGAACTGTGAGTCTTTTACAGCAATTGTGCCAAGTAGTTGGTAGGCCCTTTTATTTATTTATTTATTTATTTAGGGCACAAGTGAGCTAGGAGCAGAGAGAGAGATAGAGAGAGAGAGAGAGAGACACTCCCAGGAAGGGCAGAGGGAGAGAAGAGAGAGGGAGAGAGAGAGAGAAAGAGAAAGCCGGGCTCACCTGAAGCAGAGTTCATGTTTTACCCGATGGGGGCTCATGTTCATCTGATGTGGAGCTCGAGCTCACCTGATGCAGGGCTTACCCGATGTGGGACTTGAATTCATGAACCTGATGCAGGGCTTACCTGGTGTGGTACTCAAACTCACAAACCATAGTATCAGTACCTGAGCCAAAATCAGATGCTTAACAACTGAGCCACCAAGGCGCCCCTAGGGCCTTTTAATCTAGAGATTCTTATCCTTAACTTCCTAGGGAATTTTCTTGTGTTAACTTTTTGCTAATTTCCTTCAAACCATTTTCTTTTTCTGGAATTAATATTTGACTTCTTGGATCAACCTAATTTTATCTTTTTCTCTATTATCATTTACCTCTTTTTTCTATTTTCTGAAAGCTTTTGATTGTAATGTTTAACCCTTTCACATTTGATTTATTTCAGCTACCTCATTAGTGTAAAAACTAATAAAATTTGAGTAAGGTATATAGTTAGGTTAAGAGGACATATTAGTGTTCATTTTCTCTACCAATGCCCTCCAGTCAAAGAACAGGAGGGTGAAGGATATACAGAAACTCTATTATTTCTATAACTTTTCTGTAAATCGGAAATTACTTCAAAATACAAAGTTAAAAAAAAGTTAAAAGGGGCAATATGTTTGATAAAAATGAAGTGTTTGCTAGGATCTCTATGCATGGAACACTTCTTATTTTCTCTTATCTTTAAGTGGATATTAATTATAGTTTGATATTTTCTTCTGCTCTCTGCATTATATGTTTCTTTCTGTTTATTATGATCTCTCATTCTGAAGGTTTTCTTCTAACGTGACTGCATATCCATATTTAAGGAGGAAGCACTAAAATCCTAATGGGAAGTTCTTTATGCATGTATAGTTTTATCAATGAGCTTTACTGTTAGGGATTTCATAGGGCCAGCTAAGTTTTTCTCTTGTTAGAAAGCATGCTTCTGTTAGACTCCTGGATCTGCTTATTTAGGTAATTTACTTCTCATGCTTAAAGTGATCAAGGTTAATAGTACCAGTAATCAGATATACTGGCATCTTGTATCCCTTGAAATGATACACTGAGAAGGGCACATCACTTCTGTGATATTTTTTCCCCAAATGCATAACTTCTATTTTTTTTTTTTAGGTTTTATTTTTTTTAAAGTAATTTCTACATCCAATGTGAGGCTCAAATTTATAACCATGAGATCAAGAGTCACGTGCTATACCAACTGAGCCAGCTAGGCACCCCTGCATAACTTCTATTTAATCAAGAGAAATTACCAGACAAACTCATATTGACGGATTATCAACAAAATAACTGACCAGTACTCTTTAAAAGTATCAAGGTCATGAAAGACAGGGAAAGACTGTAAATTTCACAGATTGGAGGAGAGTAGGAGAGATGACAAATTAATGTAATGTGGGATTCTTGGGTTAGATCCTGGAGCAGAAAAAGAACATTTGTGGAAAACTGGTGAAGTTTAAATAGTGCTTGTAGTTTATAATATTGTACTATTGCTAATTTTTGTTTTTCCTAATTGTTCTATGATTACATAAGTTGTTAAATTAGGATAAGCTGGGTGAAGGGATACATAAACTCTTATTTTTTTGCAACTTTTCTTTAACTCTAAAATTATTTAAAAATAAATGGTTAAAAAAAATTCAAAAGGACCAGGATGTTTGAAGGAGAGAAATGGATATTTCCCAGCATATTTATACATGGATTATCTCTCATTAATTAGGCTTGAAGGATGGTGAATCCTTTTTGACTTTTAAATTCAAACAAATCAAGGGTATTTTTATTTTTGTTTTACTATTAAAATGTGTGTTCATTCTTTTTGTCTTTTTCTGTATTCCTTTTGAGAGTTACTCCTTTTTTGGCTGGACTTGTGTCTGTTCTCTCTATTCTAGCATTTTATTTTTCATCATTTTATCCTTCATGTTACTTTCCTCTGTATTCTGGGAGTATTTCAAAAAATTCTTTCTACATCAAGGAATTATTTTTATGTAGTAATTACTGGTCCTTTACAGCCGAGACAAATTTGATTTTTTCCATCATATCAATAGTTTCATATGGTGTCTTCTTACACTGACTAGCAACCATTTCATCTCTCCTGTTTTTCAGTCTGTAATTACTAGGAACATGGGATATGTTTTTATAACTTTATTTAATTTCCTCTTGTATATATGTTCTTATGCATATATACATATATATGCTATTTATCCTTGCCTTCAATGTAGTGCCATATACAAAAATATTTTCATGGGACCCATATAATGTATACTTTTCTGTTTAACTTATACTTGAATGTAGATCTATCCATGAAAATTCTAAAAGATCCATTTCATGAGTTCTTGTTTCTCTTACCGTCCTCTGTCCCATCTCTTAGGTTTGTAGCAAGAAAGAGGCTTGGTACACATACAACCTATGCAATTTCTAGTGCCTCTAGATTGGTAATCTTTTTTGCTTCTGGTGCCTAGTTCTCTGTTGGGTAAAATAATTTATTCTGCAGAATCTGAGACTATGTATAGTTTGACTTTGTACAGTACATAAAAATTTATACCCTTCTGTATGTTCATAGCTGCAAAGCACAGACTTTTCCTGTTCCTGCCCTCTACAATGCAGTGCTTTACAGTTGTCATCCTCTACTCTGAGGACTTGCTGAATATGTGGAAATTTTAGTCTCTAAATTGCTTTATGAGAAGTGTTAATGATACCGAAATGACGAAATGTTTTAGGAAGAAGATAGTAATGGAATGATTCTGTAAAGTAAAGGTAAGTTGCTAATTTTTAGTTTAAGTGTACGTTATGGGTCTCTGAGCTAGAAACAGACAGTGGTAACAGGTCAAGTCCTTTTCTAATTTACTTTGGAATCACTGTGTCTTTCTAAAAGGTAACATATAATACATAAATAGCTGTGTTTTTCATTCAAGTCCAATTGGTGCTTTAATTAGAAGAAATTCCTCAGGGGTACCTGGTGGCTCAGCCTGTTAAGCATCCAACTCTTGATTTCGGCTCAGGTCATGATCTCACAGTTTGTGAGATCAAGCCCTGTGTTGGGCTCTACACTGACAGTGTGGAGCCTGCTTGGGATTTTCTCTCTCCCTCTTTCTCTGCCCCTCCCCTGCTTGCACATGCTCTCTTTCTCTCAAAAATAAAGAACCATTCTCCCTTCAAAATGACAAAATGAAGGAATTCACCCCAAAAGAAAGAGCACTAAGAAATGACAGCCAGGAATTTAACCAACACAGATATAAGCAAGATGTCTGAACCAGAATTTAGAATCACGATAATAAGAATACTAGCTGGAGTCTTCTGCAGAGATAAAAGAAGTAAAAAATAGCCAGAATGAAATTAAAAATGCTATAACTGAGCTGCAATCATGATGGATGCAGCGGCGGCAAGGATGGATGAAGCAGAACAGAGACTCAGCGATATAGAGGACAAACTTATAGAGAATAATGAAGCAGAAAAAAAGAGGGAGATTAATGCAAAAGAGCATGATTTAAAAATTAGAGAAACCAGTGACTCATTAAAAAGGAACAACATCAGAATCATAGGGGTCCCAGAAAAGAAAGAGAGAGAAATAGGGGTAGAAGGGTTATGTGAGCAAATCATAGTGGAAAACTTTCCTAACTTGGGGAAAGACACAGACATCAAAATCCAGGAAGCACAGAGGAACCCCATTAGATTCAACAAAAACCGACCATCAACAAGGCATATCATAGTCAAATTCACAAAATACTCAGGCAAGGAGAGAATCATGAAAGCAGCAAGGGAAAAAAAAAAAAAATCCCTAACTTACAAGGGAAAACAGATCAGGTTTGCAGCAGACCTATCCACAGAAACTTGGCAGGCCAGAAAGGAGTGGCAGGATATATTCAGTGTGCTGAATCAGAAAAATATGCAGCCAAGAATTCTTTATCCAGCAAGGCTGTCATTCAAAATAGAAGGAGAGATAAAAAGTTTCCCAGACAAACAAAAATTAAAGGAGTTTGTGACCACTGAACCAGCCCTGCAAGAATTTTAAGGGGGACTCTCTGAGGGGAGAAAGATGAAAACATATATATATTTTACATATATATAACATATACATATACATTTTACACACACACACACATATACACACACATATATATGTGTGTGTGTGTATATGTGTGTGTGTGTGTATATATATATATATATGTGTGTGTGTGTGTGTGTGTGTGTGTGTATAAATACCAAAAGCAACAAAGATTAGAAAGGACCAGAGAACACCACCAGAAACCCCAACTCTACAAGCATCAAAATGGCAATAAATTCATATCTTTCAGTAGTCACTCTAAACGTCAATGGACTCAATGCTCCAATCAAAAGACATAGGGTAACAGAATGGATAAGAAAACAAGATCCATTGATATGCTGTTTACAAAAGACCCACTTTAGACCTAAAGACACCTTCAGATTGAAAATAAGGGGATGGAGAACCATCTATCATGCTAACGGTCAACAAAAGAAAGCCGAAGTAGCCATACTTATATCAGACAATCTAGACTTTAAAATAAAGACTGTATCAAGAGATGCAGAAGGGCATTATATCATAATCAAGGGGTCTATCCACCAAGAATACCTACCAATTGTAAATATTTATGCACCAAATGTGAGAGCACCCAAATATATAAATCAATTAATCACAAACATAAAGAAACTCATCGATAGTAATACCATAATAGTAGGAGACTTCAACACCCCACTCACAGCAATGGACAGATCATCTAATCAAAAAATCAACAAGGAAACAATGGCTTTGAATGACACACTGGACCAGATGGACTTAACAGATATATTCAGAACATTTCATCCTAAAGCAGCAGAATATACATTCTCCAGTGCATATGGAACGTTCTCCAGAATAGACCATATACTGGGACACAAATCAGCCCTAAGTAAGTACAAAAAGATTGAGATCATACCGTGCATATTTTCAGACCACAACACTATGAAACTCGAAATCAACCACAGGAAAAAATTTGGAAAGGTAACAAATACTTGGAGACTGAAGAATATCCTACTAAAGAATGAATGGGCTAGCCAAGCAGTTAAAGAGGAAATGAAAAAGTATATGGAAGTCAATGAAAATGATAACACCACAACCCAAAACCTTTGGGATGCAGCAAAGGCAGTCATAAGAGGAAAGTATATAGCAATCCAGGCCTTCCTAAAGAAGGAATAAAGATCTCAGATACACAACCTAACCTTATGCCTTAAAGAGCTGGAAAAAGAACAGAAAATAAAACCCAAAACCAGCAGAATACAGGAAATAACAAAGATTAGAGCAGAAATTAATGCTATCGAAACCAAAAAAACCAGTAGAACAGATCAATGAAACCAGAAGCTGGTTCTTTGAAAGAATTAACAAAATTGATAAACCACTAGCCAGTTTGATTAAAAAGAAAAAGGAAAGGACCCAAATAATAAAATCAAGAATGAAAGAGGAGAGATCACAACCAACACAGCATAAATAAAAATAATAATAAGAGAATATTATGAGCAATTATATGCCAATAAAATGGGCAATCTGGAAGAAATGGACAAATTCCTAGAAACATATACACTACCAAAACTGAAACAAGAAGAAATAGAAAATTTGAACAGACCCATAACCAGTAAGGAAATCGAACTAGTAATAAAAAATCTGCCAAAAAACAAGAGTCCAGGGCCAGATGGCTTTCCAGGGGAATTCTACCAAACATTTAAGGAAGAGTTAACACATATTCTCTTGAAGCTATTCCAAAAAATAGAAATGGAAGGAAAACTTCCAAATTCTTTCTATGAAGCCAGCATGACCTTGATTCCAAAACCAGACAGAGACCCCACTAAAAAGGAGAACTATAGACCAATTTCCCTGATGAAAATGGATGCAAATATCCTCAACAAGATATTAACCAACTAGATGCAACAATACATTAAAAAAATTATTCACCACGACCAAGTGGGATATATACCTGGGATGCAGGGCTAGTTCCATATCTGCAAAACAATTAACGTGATTCATCACATCAATAAAAGGACAAGAACCACATGATCCTCTCAATAGATGCAGAGAAAGCATTTGACAAAATACATCATCCTTTCTTGTTAAAAACCCTCAAGAAAGTAGGGATAGAAGGAGCATACCTCGAGATCATAAAAGCCATATATGAATGACTCAATGCTAATATCATCCTCAATGGGGAAAAACTGAGAGCTTTCCCCCTAAGGTTAGGAACGCGACAGGGATGTCCACTGTCACCACTGTTATTCAGCATAGTATTGGAAGTCTTAGCCTCTGCAATCAGACAACTCCAAATCGGCCAGGAGGAGGTCAAACTTTCACTCTTCATAGATGACATGATACTCTATATGGAAAACCCAAAAGATCCCACCAAAAAACTGTAGAATTGATTCATGAATTCAGCAAAGTTGCAGGATATAAAATCAACACACACTGGGGCGCCTGGGTGGCTCAGTCGGTTAAGTGTCTGACTTCAGCTCAGGTCACGATCTCGTGGTTTGTGAGTTTGAGCCTCGCGTCGGGCTCTGGGCTGATGGCTCAGAGCCTGGAGCCTGCTTCCGATTCTGTGTCTCCCTCTCTCTCTGCCCTTCCCCCATTCATGCTCTGTCTCTCTCTGTCCCAAAAATAAATAAACGTTAAAATAAATAAATAAAATAAAATAAAATCAACACACAGACATCGGTTGCATTCCTATACACCAACAATGAAGCGACAGAAAGAGAAATCAAGGAATTGATCCCATTTACAGTTGCACCAAAAACTATAAAATACCTAGGAATAAATCTAACCAAAGAGGTGAAAAATCTATATACTGAAAACTACAGAAAGCTTATGAGAGAAATTGAAGAAGACACAAAAAAAATGGAAAAAGATTCCATGCTCCTGGATAGGAAGAACAAATATTGTTAAAATGTCGGTACTACCCAAAGCAATCTACATATTCAATGCAATCCCTATCAAACTAACACCAGCATTCTTCACAGAGCTAGAACAAATAATCCTAAAATTTGTATGGAAACAGAAAAGACCCCGACTAGCCAAAGCAATCTTGAAAAAGAAAATCAAAGCAGGAGGCATCACAATCCCAGACTTCAAGCTATACTACAAAGCTGTACTCATTAAGACAGTATGGTACTGGCACAAGAAAAATAAATAACCATTAAAAAAAAAAGAAGAAGAAATTCCTCATAGGCTGGCAAATAGTTAAATATTATTAACATTAAATATTTTCATGAATAGCTATTATACATTGGAATTAAATAAAATTAACATTTAATTTAAAGGTGAACTTAAAACTATAATTTCCCCAGTTTCTAGTATTTCAATTAATCCTCATAACAAATTTATTGGACACATATTAGTGCAAAAATGGAAAAACACTGTAAAACATAAACACTTCATAATTTTCCACTTATACATTTCTTACCCTGGGATTTGATACTGATCTTAAAAGCATAATAGTTCAAATGCCCAGATACACAAAGATTTTCCTTTTGTTTTTTCCTGTAGTCTAGCTCAATGGGCTAATTTTGACATTCTGTGATTTGCTTTATTGACTTCCAAACTCAGTTATGTATAAGATGTGGCTCTGCTGAATTAAAAAATGATACCCTAATTAATACCTTATTCATCTAGTAGTTTCTACATTGGTATTTCTATATTGGTAGTAGCGTGTGCCTTACAGTCAATGAGTGATTTCTAGCAAACAGTCTTTTACAGCAGTTAGACCTGTGCTCTGAGCCCTGAATAAGGTCTCTATTTTATTGATTAGATTTGATGCTTCAAGATAGTTTTGACATCTGAAATTGCTACTTTGGAATATATCCAGTTAACACCCTTAAAATTATAATCATTAGAGCTCAAATTATTCTTTTTTAAAAAAATTTTTTGGTAATGTTTTTATTTATTTTTGAAGGAGAGAGACAGAGCATGAGTGGGGGAGGTGCAGAGAGAGAGGGAGACAGAGAATCTGAAGCAGACTCCAGGCTCTGAGCCATCAGCACAGAGCCTGATGCAGGGCTCGAACCCACAAACTGTGAGATCATGACCCGAGCCGAAGCCGGAAGCTCAACCGACTGAGCCACCCAGGCACCCCGAGCTCACATTATTCTAAGGAATATTTCTACCTTTTTCTTTTAACTCATCAAGGTATTTGGTACACCAGAGAAAATTTGCATAATAAGAATGAAGGCTAATGTTTCAAATGTCAATATTTTAATATTAGTGTACTTAATATGTTTTAGGAAAAGATCATCAACTAATGATATAACAGTTGTGTATTAAGATTTCTATGTTATAATACAAATGTACTATAAACAACAGGAGATAATTTTCCATACAGTAAAACTTGAATATTAAAACATTTCTATAGGATTGTATAGTTTTAGAAAACTATGGGAGTGTTTTTAGAGTTTCTGTCCCTAGGTGGGGTAGCATTTTCTATTGAGGGCCATCAAATCACCTAAAGAAAATTATTGGGTATAAAATACACAGAACATTAGACCTTAAAAAATAAAAACCGGAAATATAAAACTGTATACAATAGCCCTGTGTTTCAGTTTTGACTTTTAAAGTTTATTAAATTAAACTTTCTTTTTTTCCTCATCTCTAACAAAAGAGGATTTTTGGGTTTTCTTCCCCATCCCTCTCAACTTTGTATCTCTAAGTATAAAAGGTTAAATTCCACTGATACTGAGACATTGCATTCCTTAAAGCATTTCATACTTCAAAACCTCTGAGTAAGGATACATTTACAATTGATGGCAATGTTTTTTTCCTTCATGGTGATGAATAATGGTGTGTCTTATAATCCATGATGTTGCAGATTCAATGAAATCTGATACTAGGTTGTGTGAGACATGATGGGTTTTGGAGTAAGCTAGTTAAGCACAGTTCATAGCTCTTCAATTCTTCTCTAATCCTTAAATCTTAATTTGAATAGGACTAAAACATTCTCTAGGATGCATCCCATGTGATAACCAGAATTATTATAACCCTTAATGAGACAGATTAAATTGAAACAAGTCAGTAGTTTTCTTCCCCTTTGGCCTGTGGCATAGTAAAGCAAAGATCTGCATCAGGATAGAATGGGGAAAGTTCCTTCTAGCAGCATTTCTTTAGACATGAAGAGACAGGTTACTGATTCCAGTTTTAGGCTTATATATGAAAAAAGAGAAGATACCTACCTTTTCATGACTCTGTTATGATTTATATGCAACATAAATGTACTTTTTATGTGACTAAGGAGTAAGATACTAGTTTCTCTGTATAACTTCTTTCATTTCCTATTCATAGATTTAAGAAAATGTAGAAAAGTGTTTACTCTTAAACTAGAGGAATTAAACTTTAAATTAGCATGTGTAACATTAGGGGTGCCTGTGTAGCTCAGTTGGTTAAGTGTCTGACTCTGGATTCTGGCTCAGGTCATGATCTCATGGTGTGTGAGTTAGAGCCCCACATCAGGCTCTGCACTGGCAGTGTGGAGCCTGCTTGGTATTCTATTCTCTCTCTCTCTCCCCCTCTCTCTGCCCCTGCCCAGCTAGCGCTCTCTCTCTAAGTAAATAAACAAACTTAAAAAAAAAAAAAGAATGTGTAACATTAACATTCTTTGGAAATTTCTTCTAGTACCACTCAAGCAATAAAACTTCAATCCTGTGTGTTTATATATATAGTGTATATAATCAGTAACTGAAAGTAATTAGTACTTGCTTAATATGGCAAAGCTCTTTCAGCTATTCCTAGAGAAGTATATTAGGAGAAAATGTTAACACCAGAGGAAATCTGTTTTAGAAAATTTTGATAGTATAATAACTCTATAAATAAAGTTTAGGAACACTCTAGGCTTTGACACTAGGTCACCATTATGGTTTTATTTCATGTGTACAGTACAGTAGTAATAGCAGTGAAGGGATGCAGTGAGTGGTAATGGGATGAGGGGATATGAGAGAGTGGGGAGGCTCCTTAAAGTAGACTGTCTTGGTACCAAGTTCTAACACATGGGATGGCTCAGAAGCATAAATATGACTGTGAAATAGCTAATCTCCATCATTTTGTCATAGAATATGCCTACATTCCTTACCAAAGTACACTGCAAGCAAGATTCATGTTACCATCACAATAGTTAATCAATCTGTGATTCTTCACTTAGAGATGTAGTCCCAATTCCCCAAGTAATGATGAAGAGTTTCAATAAGAAACTTTTATTGAAGGTCATAAGGGAATAAGAAGAACTTAGTTGAAATATATTGACTATATCCATGCATCTAACTAGATTCCCACTCTTTGGCATGCATCTGATTTAGGATGCATGAGCAGTTCCCAAACTAGCTGAATAGGTTGTTAACTGTTTTTATCTCCCCATATAAATGCCACATTCCATTAACACACATAACCAAAATCTGACTATATGAAATATCTAGGCAAATTCAGTGAGACAAAAAGTAGATTAGAGGTTACCAGGGATTTGTAGGGAGAAAATAATTGGAAGTTATTGCTTCACGGGTACAGATTTTCTATTTGGGGTAATGAAAAAGTGTGGAAATAGATAGTGGTAATGGTTGCACGGCATTGTGGATGTAATTAATTAACACTTAGGTGTACACTTAAAATGGCAAATTTTAAGTTATATGTATTTTACTACAGTAAATAAAACATTTTTGACCATGTATGGTTTATAACTTGTTCAAAACTAATAAATAAAAATTATAATTTAGAATTGTACATTCTTCACATGAAAAAGTTCATTAATTCTGTTCTTCTGATCACAAATGTGATCTAAATATCCAAAGTTGTTCCTTTTCAGAAAATAAATTTGAAAAACTTGAAATGACTGAAAAAACACCAAAAAATCAAAACAAACTTCTTACTTTAATTGGCTCAGGCTGCATCACAGGTGTAGGCATAGCGATGGCACTTGGAGCATAAACCTGGTGATATGTTGCTTGAACTCCATGATCAGAATACGGCTGTTAACAAAAAAGGAAAAAAAAATTATTGCCTTTCATTTATTAATTCAAAGTATTTATTAAGCATTACAATGTACAGGAATTTTGCTACCTAATAGAGGAACACAAATGAAAAACACACTCTCTATCTTTAATTAATTTATAGACTGATTGGGGATAGCTGAGTAGCCAAAATTACCATAAATCCTATGAAACGTATAGGAGAAAAGAAAAGAACTACTTGATTTAGCTTAAGAAAAGTCAGGGAGGTAGTCAGGAAAAGTTTTCTAGTGGAATTGATGCTTGAATTTGAAGAATTAGGGAAAGAAGATGGGAATAGTATGTACAAAGACAACTAAGAACACACCTCACTTCTCCAGGTATGCAAGAAGAAAAAGCAAATTATGTACCAGGGAGAAAATCAGGCTGGCTTCAAACTTCTTAACACCAGAGAAGAGTACACCAGAAGTTCTATAATTAAATAGTGTTGTTAAGGGTTGAATTGTGTTCCCTCAAAACTTCTGTTTTGAAGTCCTAACCTCTATTACATCAGAGCGTGACCTTATTTGTAGACAGGGTATTTATAGAGATAATCAAGTTAAATGGACATTAAGGTGGAACCTAATCCAGTATGACTGCTATCCTCACAGAATCGAGAAATTTGGACACAGAGACACAAAGATAATGTGAAGACACAGGGGAAAGATGGCCATCTATAAGTTAAGAAGAGAAGCCTGAAACAAATGCTTCCCTCATGGCCCTCAGATTGAACCAATCCTGCCAACATCTTGGTCTTCAACTTTGAGTCTCTAGAACCCTAAGACAATAAATGTCTGTTGTTTAAGCCGTAATTTGTTGTACTTTGTTCTGGCAGTATGATGTAGCTATTTTATAGCTAGTGTAACTGTCTTTCAGATTTATAGACAACAATATTCAACAAACAAAAGAAATCTGTTAAGAGAATGTAACAACCACAAGCTTTCTTTAACAATGAGTTCTTGAAGATTCAGTCAACCAGGTGATGGAGGGTAAGATGAAAAATGGAGAAATCCTAGAAGTAGTGATAGTAACATTAAGATCCAATTGTGGAAATTATTGTTCCAGAATGTCATCATAATGTTATAAACATTAGTAATATAAAAAAGTAATATAATACACTCTAATTGGGAGGTGGGTGTTAATTTTCTAATCTTTCATAACACTGATTTAAAACATACCTGTACAGTTCCTGGCACATAGATGGTAAGGTAAGTAATGATTTGGAAATGTAGTTTAAAGACACTGAACATGATATTTACAATTTGTAGTTATGAAGTATTTTTGATTTACATTTTAAAGGAAGATTTTTTTAGATTATTTTCTTCTTTAATTTTTATATGCTTTTAATTGACAGAATGTTAATAACAATACAGATTGACAGGCAAACCAAAAGAAAGAGAAGTATTTGGTACCTTACTCTTTCAAGCAGATCAAGTCAGAGATTAGCCTAGTACAGTGAACAGCTAATTTCAGAAATGGTTCAGAACTAGTTAATGAAGAAGTCTAAGTTGGAGCATTCTTAGATATTAAAGAGGAAAAGATGTGAATAAATCAAAGAAAAAAGATATGCAGCTTCCATGAGGGTCTTAAATATCTTTAGAAAAGAAAAAGAAATAAAATATAACGATGAGGTAGTTATAGGTAATTTACTTTGAGACTAATACATACCTCTGGAACTGAGGCTTCCATCAGAGAAAGTGGAGGAGGGACACATCCACCATCTTGTGCGATTTCCACCGGTTGATAAATAACCTCAGAAGGTTGCAGGTATAAGAATGGAGCAGAAGATGCAGGAGACTAAAACACAAAGCCATATTTCCAAATCAAGTATGATTCCAGTTAAACCAAATAACTTACCCAACAGATGACAGAAATATTTGTTTCATAATTTGCTGAAGTTCTTTTCCAAGAATAGAAGTATCTTAACAACAAATAAGGAGTTCTTGGTTATTATAAATTCCAATTGTGTAGATGTGATCAAAGAACTTTATCACTGGTAAATACTAAAGTTTCTTAATGCTTCAGAACCTCATTTATAAATTCAGATAATAATGATATTAAGATCACTATTGAAGGTTGTAATAATATAGCTTACAGTGTTTAAATTGGCACAGATACCTATTCTCAGCTTTGTGACTTCACATGGGAATGCAAAATGTCATTAAATAGTCTTTTTGGTGGTATACTGTTTGTATCAAAAATTGAGAAATGGAATTTTACTAAGGAGCATAGTCAAACTGAAGAAAAATTTGAAGTAAAACTGGAAAAATGCTACATTTCCCCATAATATTAATAATAAAAAGTAGGGGCGCCTGGGTGGCTCAGTCGGTTAGGCGGCCGACTTCGGCTCAGGTCATGATCTCGTGGTCCGTGAGTTCAAGCCCCGCGTTGGGCTCTGTGCTGACAGCTCAGAGCCCGGAGCCTGTTTCAGATTCTGTGTCTCCCTCTCTCTCTCTGACCCTCCCCCGTTCATGCTCTCTCTCTGTCTCAAAAATAAATAAACGTTAAAAAAAAATTAAAACAAAATAATAAAAAGTAATTTTGCATGTTTATATAAGTACTCACTTTTTAATAAAATGCTTTCACTAACACAATCTCATGTGATCTTCACAAAGATCAGGTAAACAAACTTACAAAGGTATGGTATCATTACTTCCATGTTACAAATGGGGAAGCTAAGAAATATAGTAATTAAATAAACTGCCACAGGTATCACAGTTACTAAATAGAAAAGGAACATCTCAAATCTAGTTCTCCTGAACTTAATATTCATATAGTCTTCATAAAAATACAATTAAAAAAGTTAATATTTACCTGAGGAACGCCCCACTGCCACTGTCCTGGTAGGCACTGTGCAGGGGCCTAAAATGAAAAACAGAGACAAACCCACCCACATTATAAACAGGGGTCAAAACTGGATATCTACATGCAAATAGAATGAAGTTGGATCCCTACACCTGAAACTATATACAAAAATTAACTCAAGTTGGGTCAAAGATCTAAAAATGTAAGAGCTAAAACTATAAAACTCTTAGTAGAAAATATGTGTAAATCTTTGTGGGTTCGAATTAGGCAATTAAAAAATATATATATGACATGTAGCATTCTTTCTCACCCCCTGACACTTTAAAAGCACTGGGTTGAGCTTTTCTTCCTTGACCCTAGATAAAAATTAGGACAGAGCACTTCTTGGGGTGTGGCAGATTCCAAATGTGGACTCTCTAGTTAGGTAGTTTACTGGATTCTTTGGTGATCTCCCTGCTGAGAACTTCTAATTACATTTCTAGCCCTTGATTCTAGAAGTCTATTTCACACATATTCTTTCTTTATTGGGGTCATCTTAAAGTTTTTTGAAAAGGGTCTCTTCTGTGAGGTTCACATCTTGCTCTTGGGACATATAAACCTTTCTTGTTGTGAGTAAAAGTTCAACACATTCCCACTGTAGCCTTCTCTCCAGGCTCTGCCTCCAGAGACTAGTTCAGCTGCTTCTTTGGACTTTTTCAGTCCAAAGTCAGGTGCATTAAGCTTTCTTAGTCATTCTCTGATGTCCTCTTTACTTGGTTGAGAAGAAGGGGAAATGCCATAGCATTCTAACAACTCTTTTATTCAAGAAAACCTTGCTACCAATCTCCCTCAGCAATCTCAGCTTCCCCTCATTGTGTTCAAGGTGGACAATAAGCTAAGGGTCCTCAAACTGGTTTCACAATATTTGGCTGGTTGTGTTAAAAGCTGTGGTACCCAATGTTTTGTCTTTGAGGCTTCTGCTAAACTTTTGAGGCAGCTTAGAAAAAGTGATACCACATATGTATTTTAAATATATGCCATTAAGTTATTTTCATATTTAGTAAATGAAGGAAATACTTTAGATATTTTATATTTAGCATGCTAATAGAATTGATAACTTTATTTAAAAATAAGCAATATAGCATAATAATATAATGTACACTAGAGTGCCTGGGTGGCTCAATTGGTTAAGTGCCAGACTTCAGCTCAAGTCATGACCTCACAGTTTGTGGGTTCGAGCCTCACATCAGGGTCTGTGCTGACAGCTCAAAGCCTGGAGCCTGCTTTGGATTCTGGGTCTCCCTCTCTCTCTGCCCCTCCCCTGCTTGCGCTCTGTCTCTGTCTCTCTCTCAAAAATAAACATTAAAAAAAATATAATATACATTAACATATGATAATATAACAAATTTAAATAAATTTAAATTTTAAATTCTATCTAAAACAACCCTCCCTCCCAAAACTGAGTCTAATACTAAAAAGAATTCCAGTAAACTTAACACTTGATGTGGGTGTATTTTAAAAGTTAAAAAAAAAAAGAAAGAAACAAATTCTCTTCCAATATTCCAGAAGTAAGAAAGAATGTGATTTTATTCGTGAATGCTATAGATCAGAGGTTGGAAAGTAAAGGGCCAGAGAGTAAATATTTTAAGCTTTGCAGTCCATAATATCTCTGTTAGAACTACTAAACTCTGTCATTGTAGTACAAAAGCAGCCAGAGACAGTATGTAAACAAATACAAGATATGTAATACAAATACAAGATATGTAAACAAATCGTTATTTGCAAAACACCAAAATAGTCTGGCATTATGGATCACTTATCACCAATCTCCCACAGAATTAACAGAAGAGTGTTGGTTAACTAAAAGAGGCTTATTTTAATATAGATTATGTTAAATATAATAGCAAGGAAGTAATATAATGTTAACAATAACATTAAAAAATTAGCCTGTGACCCTGAATGTGTTATCTGTATGTTGCTTTGGGAATTTCTAAAGACTTTTGAGATTAAATGTTAGCCAAATGGAGCAAAACTGACCTCATTACATTTGGTTAAATGAAGCAAACATTCTACCTTCTTGTATGATATTGTTTAGTTCCCCATAAGAAAAAAACCCCCACTGTTATCAAGGCTTAAGTATCTCATTTTAATTACTAGAGTTATTGCATGAGAAAGAATACAATGAAATTTACCCAAAAAGGACTGAAGGTATTACAGAGAATTTTAATTGTAATTTCATGTTTACCTGATAGTGATACGCAGGTTGCTGATAAACTGGCTGAGCTACCATCACAGGGGAACTAGATACAGAACGTGACTATAAGAGGAAAAAAAAAGTGAAAAATTATTTCAGGCCTAAGCAAAATTCTTTAAAATAGTTATTACAAAATTTATCCCGAATTGTTACCTAAACCCAGTCAAACTGTGGTCTATGATTGGAAATGTCATTTTTCTACCTGTTATTGATAGAATTACCAACCCCACTTAAGTCTACTAAAATCATCACAGTAGTCCCACTTTTATTTGGTTTCATGTCCATGGTAATGCTAAAACCACCACCAGAAAAGTTGTTTCATCCAGACTATAAAAATATGGTTCTAAGAGAATTTTTTAAAAGAAAATGGCAGCTGGACTTAAGGTGATGATGCCTATTTCCATCATGAGACCAGCAATAGATAATGTTAACATATAGAACTGAATGAATAATCACATCTAATTTTGCCACTGATTTCCCACTACTTACAAATAATTAAATCTTATTCCTTTGTTATACATTTAATTAAGGCAAATACATTTCTTATTGAAGCATTTATCAAATTCTGTTTTATTAATTTGACACTTAAATGAGTTAATCATCCGGGGTGCCTAGGTAGCTCAGTTGGTTAAGCGGCCGACTCTTGATTTTGGCTCAGGTCATGATTTCCTAGTTCGTGGGATCAAGCCCCACGTCCAGCTCTATGCTGACAGTGTGGCGCCTGCTTGGGATTCTCTCTCTCCCTCTCTCTCTGCCCCTTCCCTGCTTGCTTTCACGTGTACATGTGCTCTCTTTCTCTCTCTCTCTCTCTCAATTAATAAACATTAAAAAAAAATAAATGAGTTAATCATCCAATAAACTTCAAGTGATTTCTCTATGTTTGAAAAAGTACACATAATACTTAATTATTCAAAGTAATAGAGTAAACCCAAAATTAGGTTATTTAAAATCAGACTAATAAAACAGGCAAATTGTATTACAAGATAGTTAAAATAAGCTTTAACGATAGCAGTTACAATTCAGTTTCCAATATGGGATCTAACTTATGTTGTTTTATTTTAATTCTCACTGTACCACCCCACCCACAAAATGAAAAAAGTATCATTGTACAATTTTCAGACTATCATGTTAATAAAATTGTAAAGAGATTAACATTAGAAAATAATAATGTAATTTACTATATTAATTTATTTAATTTCTAATAACAAAGGGGGAAAAATCTCAGCAGACATAGAAAAAGCATTTGTTAAAATTCAATACCCCTTATGCTAAGCGAAATTAGTCAGAGAAAGACAAATAACATATGACTTCACTCATATGAGGAATTTAAGATACAAAACAGATCAACGTAAGGAAAGCATAAAGAATATAAAAACAGGAAGGAGGATACAACATAAGAGACTCTTAAATATAGAGAACAAACAGAGGGTTGCTGGAGGGGTGGTGGGAGGGGGAATGGGCTAAATGGGTCAGAGGCATTAAGAAACCTACTCTTGAAATCATTATTGCACTATATGCTAACTAACTTGGATGTAAATTAAAAAATAAATAATTAATTAAAAAATAAATATGTCTGGGGTGCCTGGGTGGCTCAGTCGATTGAGCATTCGACTTCAGCTCAGGTCATGATCTTGCAGTGTGTGAGTTCAAGCCCCTCTTCGGGCTCTGTGCTGACAGCTTGGAGCCTGGAGCCTGCTTGGCATTCTGTGTCTCCCTCGCTCTCTGCCCCTCCCCCACTCATGCTCTCTCTCTCCCTCTTTCTCTCTCTGTCAAAAATACATAAACATTAAAAAAATAAAAAAAAATAGATATGTTTAAGGAAAAATATTCAATACTCTTTCATGATAAATTTAATACTCTTTCTTTCTTAGCAAACAGAATGTAAAACACCTTTCTTAATTGATCAGGTGTGACTTTGCCCCTCTAGGGAACATTTGACAATACTTTTGGTTTTTATAGATGTGAGGAGGCTAGGACACTGCTAAACATCCAATGTACATGACAGCCTCCAACAACAAAGAATCATCTGGCCCCAAATGTCTGGTGCTGAGGTTGAGAAACCTTCGTTAAATCTAAGATTATCTTCCAAAATCTACAGTATATGTATACAAAACTTAATGGTGAATCACTGAACTTGTTTCCTTTTTCAAGGACAAGGGCATGTTGTTATATAAATACTGTAGCAGAGACAATGCCAGTGCAATAACTCAATGGGAAAAAAAATGAGAAAAGAGCAGAAAAAAATAACTATACTGAATAATAAATGATTGTCTATATAAGAGTTTTGAAGGATTACTGATAGAATATGAACACTTAAAAATCAAAAGCATTACTACCTATGAGTCTCAACCTATTAGGAAATGTGATTAAAAAAATGTCATTCTTAAAATCAACAAAAACCATAAAGTACTTAAGAATAAATCCAACAAAAGATGTACTAAACTATTTCCCGGAGAAAGAAAATTTTGTGGATAGATGGAAATAAAAAACCTAACGAAATGTTTGTGGATGTTAAAATTCAGTATTATACACAAATTAATCTACATATTTAATGCAATTATAATAAACACCCAACAAAGGCTTTTCACAGAATTGAACAAGCTGGATTATAACATATTTATAAAAATGAAGACTTAAGGATAGATGAGAGACACCTGAAGAAAAAAGTGATAGGGTTGCCCTACCAGATTTTAACTAGTTCTAAAGCAACAGGACCTAAAAGAGAATTGGGCAGGGCAAACAAATACACCAGTGGAATAGAACTGAGAGCCCAGAAGAAGACCCCACTCCACCCACACCCCAGAAATGTGGCATTTCACAGAGGATTCATTTCAAAACAGTGGAAGATGATGAATTAGTCAATATATGAACTCCAGATTTAAGATCTAGATGTGAAAAACAGCAACACTATAGTATTTTACAAATAAAATATAAAATATCTATATTTGAGTAATAAGGAAGTGTTTTTTTTTAATTAAAAAATTTTTGTTAACGTTTATTTTTAAGAGAGAGAGAGAGAAACAGAGAGAGAGAGAAGAGAATGAGCAGAGGAGGGGCAGAGAGAGGGGGAGACACAGAATCCAAGCAGGCTCCAGGCTCTGAAGCTGTCAGCACAGAGCCTGACGTGGGGCTCGAACTCATAGACTGTGAGATCATGACCTGAGCTGAAGTCAGATGCTCAACCGACTGAGCTATCCAGGCGCCCCAGGAAGTGTTTTGTTTTTGTTTTTTTTTTAAACAAGATACTAAAAGATGAAGCCATAAAGGAAAACATTAATATATTTTTTAACATTAAAAGAACTAGCATGTGACAAAGACAAAACTTATAAAGTTAATGGACAAGCCACAAACTAGAACTCACAAAATTCATACATGAACTCAAGAAAAAGACAATAATCCCCAATGGAAAAAAATAAGTAACCCCACTGGACAAAGGATATGAAGAGGCACCTCAGAGAAGAAAGTAGAATGGCAAATAAATACATGAAATGTTAAATCTTACCAATGATTAAATAAAAAAACAACATACTATTTCATAATAACATTGGCAAAAATGTAAAATTAAAGGGTTGGCAGATTATGGAGAAATTGCAGCTTTCATAAACTGTAGCTAAAGTGTATAATTTGGAAAGCCATTTGGCAACATTTAGTCAAAGACGTTTATACTTTATAATGTGAAATTTTACTTCTATGCATATATTGTAGCCTAGACCAAGTTAGTGTGGTAGGGGCCCCTCCCTAAGGAGAGAAAAAAAAAAAAGAGAGAGAGAGAGAGAAAAGGAAAAAAAAAACACAAAAAACAAGGTAACCTGGCTATGTGTCTATGTGACAACATCCCTCATGACGTTGTAAACTGAGAACACTTAATCAGACTACATGTGTGTGTATGTTACCATATATGGGAGACAAAGAAATAGAAAATGCATAAAAAACCTATGCTACATGATGTTTGGCGCTCAGTTTTTTGGGTATGAACCCAACTGAGTGGTGCCGGCACGAATAAAGTTGCTTTCTGGAAATTAAAAAGCCTCGGTGCCACGACTCTGTGTGAGAATCCTGCTACAGCAGGAGAATACAGAATTTTTCCAGTGGTACATAAGCATGAATAAGTTTAAGAGTATTATTTTTTTTCTTATAAGTTTATTTATTTATTTGGAGAGAGAGGGAGAGAGAACGTGAGTGTGTGAGCAGGGGAGGAGAGAGAGAGAGGGTGAGAGAGAAATCCCAAGCAGGCTTCGCACTGTCAACACAGAGCCCTACGTGGGGCTTGTACTTACAAACTGTGAGATTATGATCTGACCTCAAATCAAGAGTCAGATGCTTAACCAACTGAGTCATCCAGGTGCTCCAAGAGTATTAATTTTTAGATCCTAACATGTGTACTCCTTCCTGATTTGATCTGTGAATGTGTCTGTGTACTATGTGTCTGTCTTCTTTTCATAACTCTCCTTTCACAATTACCCTTCTCCTTCACAATGAAAGACACACTTCTCAATCATCCTGGATCTGTTATAGTGCTTTGTTCTGGAATATAAATACCAACAGGGCATGAAACAATTCAAGAAGGCAATGCCCTTAAAAAATAGGAGATAGCAAAGCAAAAAGAGTTTATATAAGAAATATTAAAGAGGAGGAGTGCCTGGGTGGCTCAGTTGGTTAAGTAACCGACTCTTGATTTTCACTTGGGTCATAATCTCAAGGTTGTGGGACTGAGCCCTGTGGCAGGCTCTGTGCTGACAGCTCAGAGCCTGCTTGGGATTCTTGCTCTCCTGTCTCTCTGCTCCTCCCCTGTTGTCTCTCTCAAAATAAATAAACTTAAAAAAAAAAAAAAGAAATATTAAAGGGGAGATGGTCCCTTATTTCATCGAGGGAACAAAATAAGTTACATGATCGTCACAGGAATACATACTAACTCATTCATTTGAACTTAAACATTATAAAAATATTAAAGGTCAGAATTTTCTAATAGAAACAAAGTTTTATTTGGCTGACTAATTTTGTTAACTGAGTTCTAGAGCAGACATTTTCCATCCTTTTTTTAAAAAAGATTTTTTTTAAGTTTATTTATTTTTGAGAGAGAGAGACAGAGAGACAGAGAGACAGAGCGTGAGAGAGAGAGAGAGAGAGAGAGAGAGAGAGAGAGAGACAGAGCGTGAGTGGGGGTGGGTGGCAGAGAGAGAGGGAGACACAGAATCTGAAGGAGGCGCCAGGCTCTGAGCTGTCAGCACAGAGCCTGAGGTGGGGCTCAAACTCACAGACTGTGAGCAGTCTGGGGCTCACTGGGGCAGAGCAAGAGAGAGAGAGAGAGAAGTAAGGCTTGATCCCATGACCCTGGGATCATGACCTGAGCCAAAATCAAGAGTCAGCCCCTCGACTTAGTCACCCAAGCATCCCACAACACTTCTTCTTAAACGAAATATACAGCTACAAAGTTTTATAAAAATGTATCTAAAATAAATCTATAATACTCCACAATATATAATATTCGTACATTATTTAAAATTTCAGGGGCTCCTGGGTGGTTCAGTTGGTTAAGTGTCTGACTTTGGCTCAGGTCATGATCCCACAGTTTGTGAGTTCAAGTCCTGTGTCAGGCTCTGTGCTGACAACTCAGAGCCTAAGGCCTGCTTCAGATTCTGTGTCTCCCTCTCTCTCTGCCCATCCCTTACTCACACTCTGTCTCTCTTTCTGTCAAAAATAAGCAAACATTAAAAAATTAAAAAAAATAAAATTATGACAAATTTAAGGTGTCAACTTAAAAATGAGTGAGACTATTTATAATTTTTCAGAAAATTTTTAGAGGCTGTAGAAGAAAAAACTTTGAAGACCACTTTCCTAGACAAACTCTCACACAATACATACAAGAGCTAGATGTTCACTGCACTCTTGATTACAGAAAAAAAACTTAAAATGTCCATCAATAGGGGAATATACACTGATATAATGGAATATTATAAAATATTAAAAGTGAATTAGATATACTAGCATCAGCATGGTTTAATCTCTAAAAAATAATGTTGAATAAAAAAACTAGATTATTTACATAGTGTTTAAAAACCACCCAAAATAATACTACCTATTGTTTAAGGACACCTACATGTGTAGAAAAACCATAAAATGATAGGAAAGACATTCTGGTTATATATTCTGGATATATCTGAGGAGAAAAAGAGAGTAAGAATGTGGGGGCAAGGAGACTTTACCTGAATTTCTCATATTTTATTTCCCCCTATTAAATGAACTTAAGTAAATATGGCAAAATGTTAACATCTGTTAAATTTAAGTGGTAGCTACATGGCGATTATATTATTATTCGTGCTTGTCTGTGGTTGAAATATCTCAGAAATAAATATTTTACAAAATCAATAGAATAGATGGAAAACCTTCTAAGATGAAAATTACTTACAGGCCAAGGTGGTGGAACAGAAGTTACCTCTGGAGTATGAAAATAAGCAACACCATTATGATAAGTGTAAGGATATCCAGTTGAAGTTGTTAGATACATTGTTCCAGCTGCAGGCATTATACTGGAACCTAAAGCAAACATTAAATAATAACAATAACTAAAATGTTCAATTTTCTTTTAAAATGGTAATTTCTGAACATTTGAAAATGTTTATCTTAACACACCTATATAGTTATGGTAAAAATTGAATGTTGCAAATTAAAAAAAAATTCCATACGTTAAAGTATCTTTGAAATATATGTTTTCAAACTTACTATCTTAGAGCTTTTATTACTTTAAGGTGAATAAGAGAAAAAGAAACAAGTTCAAAAAAGAATACTAAAAATTCATTAACTTAGATTTTAGTACCAATGTAACAAAACACAAAGCTTAACAATTTAAATTATTATCAGCAAGGCCATTATTTTTATAAATATAAATTATAAAGTTAACTGAAGATTATAGACACTATAATAAAGTTCCTAAGACCTTAGTAAGACCTTTTATTAGTAAAAGGCCAAAGATGATGAAATCAGTGAGGTTGGAAAAGATTCCATACTTTCCTGAAGGGATTTTGGTTCTACCCCACAAATTCTTTGGATCTACTCTCACAATAATTCATTGACACTGTAACTCTTATTCTCTAGCTTCCCTTTGCTGTAACTGCTGCTGTTGCAAACATGACCATAAATCTTCCATGTGGCTAGTTCTGGGTCCCCATCTCTTTTCTCAGATCAAGTTATTACACTCCTCCCCCCAAATTAAAAAATATGTATGTTTTTGTCAGGAGAACACTTGGAAAATTTATATAAACCAAGTTAGATTAAGTACTTGACCAGCAAATTTATGTAAATTACTGGAACTGGCAATCCTTCTTCCAGTATATCAGTGATTCTCAAAACTTAACATACATTAGAATCACCTAGATAGCTTATTATCCAGGGCCACATTTGCAGAGATTTAGATTCAGTAAGTCTGGGATAGGGCCTGAGGATTTGCATTTTGACAGATTCCAAGTGAACTGTTACTGGCTGCAAACCACACTGTGAGTAGCACTGGCCTACCATTTTAAGCAGCACTACTGCTTCTCAGCCTTTATATTTTCACTGTATTTCATCTAGAGTTGTTACTGCTTACTTTAGTGATTCTTAATCCCATCCTTTTGAGAATTTGATGAAAGTCATGGAGTCTTTTCTCAGAGATACATACTGAAACAAAATTTTGCACACAATTCATGAAGTTCATGGATTTCCCTCCAAAGATAATCAAGGAACCACAGGTTTATCTGCTAAATGAATGAATGAATGAATGAATGAATGAATGAATGAATGAATTTTAAGTCAGTACAGTTACAGGGCATTGAACTTGGCTGGTGATACAGCCAAAAAGAAAAAAGAAAAAAATTGGACATACCGTATTGAAGTTAGGCTCTGGTGGGAAAGATAGTTATTAGGTAACTACACAATTAATCAATTAAGACAATTTTGATAAATACATTAAGACGTAGTGTAGTCTATTATACTAGGTAGTATGAATGTTCCAATTGTATTTAATTTGTGAGGAAATGATGTTTGGGCTGAGCTTTAAAGAATGAATGGGATTTTAATGCAATGGCAAAGAGCATTCTAGGTAAATAGTGTATATTAGGAGTACGGTATGTTCTGGAACTGAGATGAGGCTAGATAGCTAAAGCATGGGAAGAAAAATAAAGGACAGTTCAAAAATAAGCAGAAAATAACTTAAGATGCGCACTTTTGAAAGATTACTCCGGCTTCCTTGTGTATGATAGGTTGGAAGGTACCAAGACTGGATTCAGAAAGACCAGTTAGGAGGCTTTTCCAGTGATCAAGGCAAGGAAAGTGGGTAGCTCAGACTAGAATGTTGGTAATGGAGATGGGAAAAAAAGCAACAGATCTGAGAAAAAATTGAGATAAGAATCCCCTGTATCTTGAGAATCTACTTTTATACTTAATATTTATTTGCAGAAAAGTATAATGAGCTTTGGAGTCAACCTGTCCTGGATTTGAAGGCTAATGCCACTATTTGGTTATATAGTTATTTAACCCTATACTTTTCAAATTCACCACCTGTTGAAAGCATTCAGCATAGTGATTCATGGTTTTTTTTTTTGTTTTTTTTTGTTTTTTTGTTTTTTTTTTAGCAACTTGTGGGTCATAATATGAACATTACTACTTATACCTACTGCTGGTGATAAAAAATGGTTACTACGTGTCAACAGCTTAATTCTTAGAACAAGAAAGAAGTATTAATCTACTGAGGACACTTCAGTTATCTTCTAAATTAACAAATAACTAAGTCAAAATTAAACTTGATTAACTTCTAAATTAAAATAGACCACCCAAATGAGTACAACTATTAATTTGTTAACAGATGTACAATAAACACCTAATGTTTTACACATCCCAGTGGACACTAGGACACAGCTAAGGAAGAATAAGAAAATTCAGTTGTGAATTTTCTAGCCAAAGACTGTTATAGAGTTTAATAAATATTTAGGTAAAAAGCAAACTGTAAAGATGCCTAATACAATAAATAGGAAGATTGAGAAAAAAAGAAGAGTAGAGTTGAAAACCTTGCAGAAATTTGAGAAAGGCACATAATTTAGCCAATTATTAAAGCTTTAGGAATTGTTCCCTCTGATAATTATGACACATCTAGTTGGGTTATAGTACCTACCATGCAACTAGAGTTTCTGATATTGGTTCTTTATTTTTATTTTCAGTATTTTAAATTTAAATTTCTAATTTTAAATTACTTTTCTAATTATAAAAATTTCCAATTCATAATGCCAAATTACTTCTAATTACCTTTGTAATTTTAAATTATATTTTTATTTTAGAAGAGTTTTCCTTTAAAGATGTAATTATATGTAATATATGTAAGCACCATTATTTATGTAAAATTTTCCCTACCCCCTGAAAATCTAACATACATTAATTTGTAAGAAATATTCATTTGATCACCAACTTTGCTGAAATAACTTTATTAAATTAAAGAAGTCTGACCTTCTAATTAAATTCTAGAAAAAGTCTAATATTTCAAAAAAGAACCATGTAAAAATACTGGAAAATGCATTAGTTCTCAATACATACGAGGAATTCCTACTTGTTGTTTTCTTATTGCTGGACCAATGTTCAATTTCTTATCTTTATAATTAAGTTTTTCAGCCTAGAATAAAAAAAAAATTTATTATTTTGGCACTACTGTTTTATAAAACCAATAGTGAAAAACTAGTGAGAAACATTTTTAAAATTCAGACTATAATAGTTTTGAAAGCAGCAAGGAATACTGGAAAGGACAAAGTCTTAGAATATTAAAGATATGGGTTTGAATCTTGGTTCCAATGCTTTGACCCTAGTTCTTTAATGGGAATACAGTCAAGCCTCTACTCATAGATCCCGTATTTGGGAATTCACCTATTCATTAAAATTATTTGTAACCCCCAAATCAATACTTGTAGCAATTTAGTGATTACTAGTGGACATGAGCAGAGAGGTGAAAATTTTTAATTGCCTGACATATATGGTCCCAGCTAAGGTCAAACAAGGGAATACTCTGTCCATTCTTGTTTCAGCTCTTACGGTGAAAACAAGAGTCCGTTTCATGTTCTGTTTAGTGCCATGTTTTTTGCATTTTTGTGTTTTATGTTGGTGATTTTGCTATCTTTTTTATTTTGCTATTTAAAATAGCCCTCAAGTGTAGTGCTGAGGTACTGGCTAGTATTCCCAAGCACAAGAATAATGTCATTTGCCTTATGGAGAAAATATGTGTTACATGAATTTAATTCAGGCATGTGTTACATAATGCTGTTGAACAGGAGTTCCATGTTAATGAATCAACAATATATATTTAACATGAAGTCTTTAAACAGAAACACACATAAAACAAAGTTATGTATTAATTGGTTAATGCAAATAACGTAGGGGCATCTGGGTGACTCAGTTGGTGAGGTGTCCAACTTCAGCTCGGGTCAGATCTCACAAGTTCGTGAGTTTAAGCCCCGCACTGACAGCTCAGAGCCTGCTTTAGATTCACTGTCTCCCTCTCTTTCTGCCCTTCCCCTGCTTGTGCTCTCTCAGAAATAAATAAACATTAAAAAAAAACAAAGAAGAAAATAATGTAACCAGAAACTTGTGGGAACCTAGTCTTGTATTTCTTCTAGGAACAGCAGTCCAATATTTGCCAATTCAGTGTTCATGGTGACTTTAAAGAACATAACTAGTATGAATAGTGGGGATCAGCTGCATGTGATTTAATATATAATTCAAACTATTTTTTTCCTTAAAAAATTAACTAACATTTACCAAATTTAGTTATTACACTGAACTGCAGGCTATAGACTTTTTCTATGAATGTTCTTAGTTTATATAATGTTTTTCACAAGAGGGAAGTAATCTCAGATAATCTCACTCTAGTGTTGTAGTGTTTGTAGGAATTCAAAGTGCTATCAACTAACACTTGAGAAAAGATGTATCCCCAAGTTCTTAGTTTAAGCAAATAAAGTAAAAAATTATATTACAGCTTGACAAACAAACGCATGCAATGATTTAGAATTTGTTTTTCTATTGATAAAAATCTATGCTTAATCTTTTTTAAAAAGATTTTTAAAAATATGTTTTTAAAAGTAATCTCTACACCCAACCTGGGGCTCAGACCTATAGACCTGAGATCAAGAAATACATGCTCCACTGACTCAGCCAGCCAGGCACACCTGTTTAATCTTAAAAAAAAGCCAACAACTTTTTTTTTTAAATTTTAGAGAGAGAGAGAGAGAGAGAGAGCGCAAGAGTGTGTGAGCAGGGTAGTGGCCAGAAGGAGAGAGAGAGAATGGCGAGCAGGCTTCACGCTCAGTGTGGAGCCTCACGCAGGGCTTGATCCCATGACCCTGGGATTATGACCTGAGCCAAAATCGAGAGTTGACCACTCAACTGACAGAGCCACCTAGGCGCCCTTAATCTTTTTTTAATTCAATTTTTTTGGAGACCAATGTCAATCTTAAGATGCAAATAAGTTAACATTTTTTTTCTAGCAATTGATCATTGTACTGGAATGCTAATACTAAAACAAATATCCTAAAGGATTAGTTTCAAAAAAGGAAGTTGAATACATTAAGAGATCTTACCTCTTGTAAAATTTTTTGTGCATCTTCTTGTGTTTCAAAAGTGATGAAACCATACCTAAAAAAATGCATTAATTATTTTCTTTAGAACATTAGAGTTATACTAAGATTAATTTTTTTTCTTTTAAGCATGGGCCACTGTAGTAGTGAGCAGTTTTCTAAGGTGCCCAGCATGCAAAATGTAAGAGAATCATTCACAGCTTAACACTGTCACCTCCTCTTAGAGTCAGGACACTAAAAAAAAAAAAAAAACAACAAACCAGGATCTTCAAACAGTTTCATATCTGACTTGTATATAAATCAGGAAAGCATTTAAGATTCAAGTTCTGGCTTACAAATTAGGATGCAATAAATTTTGGTACAGAGACATAATCACCTTTTAAAATAATAGAAGTTTGGCTTAAATAGGAATCAGAGTAGGGAAAAAATTTCAACACAAAATTTTTTTAAATTGGTAAATGTTTATTTATATGGACGTATTATTATTAGCACATCTAAACTGACAATGCAATTACTAGTATTTCCCAAAGACAAATAAAAAATATGTACATCCCAGACTTTCTACCTGCTGTTTGCATGCATAATTGTTACCTCCAGAGTACAATTCATATAATATTCAAGATACAAATATATTTTGAATGCAATGTCCAAAAAGCCAAAACAGATAGACAAAAAGATATGAAAGAGATAAAACAGTATATCCCCCTGCCAAGCATAATTTCTACTTAGGTAACTTAAGGAAACTAGAGTAGTGTTAAATATCTTGACTATTTTCTTCAATTCATAGTTACTGTATTATATAAAAAGTTTCTTCCTCTAACAAAGAATTTCTCTTTTTCTATTTGCCCAAACATTAAATAAGGATTAAGGAAATACTTTTACACTAAATTTTTGATAGAACACATACACCACCCAGTGGAAAAGGCATAAAATACAGTTTACATATCTATGTTTTTAGTGGTAAAAAGTGGATATTACCAAAATATTGCAAATTCTATTAACCAAATACAAGAGCTACAATCTCACTTCTTCCTAATACTATTTGTCAGTCTGAGAAGTATCTCATTTGTTTAAAAATAACATCTCTCCAGGAACCCATCTCTTCCAAAGTGCTCACTTGACATTCTTACAAGTTGCTTCCCTCTAGTAGAATTTTCTATCTACCTTGTTAGTCCTTTCTCTTATGTATGTCCTGCCTCTCTTTCAAGAAAATGGACATAATCCTTCACTGATCTCCACTGTCTTACCCATTTTTTTCCCATGGATATTTTATTTTATTTTTTAAAATTTTATTTTTTATTTTTTAAAATTTACAACCAAGTTCTGTCTTACCCATTTTAACTTTGCTATCAAACTTAAGTAAGTACACTATGTAAACTACCTCTTCTCTGAGATTTGGCTTTTGTATAAACCAGTCCACTGCAATGGCTCTAAGGTCGTTAGCCATTTCTAGACAAATCCTCCTGATTTCTTCTCAGTTTTTATTCTCTTTGATTTGGCAATTAAAAATCATTCTCTTTAGAGTTATATTTCTCAGGTTAGTTCCTTATCTCTGTGTCTAAAGCAGGCACACAATTCCAAGAGCATCTGATTCCTTTAGCTTCTGGTTCCTTAGCTACTGGACGTTAGTTACCCAACATTAAATGCTTGCTACATAACATTGAATAGTTCCTCAGCCAATGCAAGAATAGCTTCCTAACAAATTAAGGAATATTATAGTGTCCTCCCCCATGCCAAAATACACACACACATACACATACACACACACACACACAATGCAGATTAAAGGCAAGAAGAAAGAAGAGAGCATGAAATTCTCTTTTTAAAAAATGCAATCAAAATAAGTTAGCATACCAAATCTAGTAAGCCAATAAAAATACAATTGTTAATTCTATGTACTATCTATAGCAATACTAACCCTTTGGACACTCCAGCTCTGTCATTTACAATCTTCACTTCTTTTACAGACCCATACTGGGAAAAAAATTTTCTTAAATCATTTTCATTTGTCTAATGGCATAAAAGGAAAACACAAAAAATTGCTTTTAATAGCTTTTAATGGCTTTTAAAATATCCTCTAATTGCTAAAAAATGAAACAAGTCTTATGCTTGTTTTGGAGACAGAAAAGATTGTAAACAAATAGTAATATAAACGTAAGAATGCCTCTCAGCATAAAAACAGTATATAAAACCACTAAATTATTAAAACCAATGTAAATACATTGCTTTATGCAGTAACTATGATGTTAAACTATTATAATCAATGAAAAAAATTTAAGCTGAATTGCTTTAAAAACAAAAAGAAAGTTCACTCATATTTAAAGGAATTCTTGTTGGCCAGTTAAAAAAATAGCTTGAATTAGGCACGGCTATAACTATAGTAAGGGCATATTACTATTGGTTTTTGTGGCTCAGAGAGGCCCATGGTCATGGCAGTGGAACTAAGTTGTTGGTGTATACCAGTCCCTCTATTTTAATCAGCAGTCTCCAGGAACAGTAAGGTCTTAGGAAAGGAATACATTTCTAAAAGTACTTGAACTCAATTTGTGATATCAATGAAGTAGCTACAAGATTTAGAGTTTTTAGATAGTTTATCTGTACTCAACATACATTTCAGCTAAATAACGACATCATAATATTCAAAATAAAAATTTGAATCATCATTGGACTATAATATACAAGATATCTACAAGGATGGTTTTAACTGCAGTAGTCTCATAATACACTCATTTTATCTTTTCCTACAATATTCACACTAAATTCACTGTAATTTCATTTTCTGGTTCAGGTATAACTACCCCATGGAAACTTTAAATATCTTTAGAAAAGAATTTCTTTATATACACAGAAAAAGGCATGCCCAACAGCAGTGCTATGCCTCTTATATACATTATCAGGTTTTAGTTGGTAGCCTACAGCCTGGTAAATTGGATGATGACAAATACTGAGATAATCTTAAGAATAACTAAATTCCTCTTATTTCAATAAACTCAAATGGAACCAATGCCAGAAGAATTTCTGTTAGAGATCTGAAAACAATTCAAACTATTCTCTGATAGAAGAATCACTAGTTCAATTTTGCAGCTCTACTTCCTAGTTGAAAAATAAGGAGACAAAGTCAAGATGATTAAGTATCAAGAGGGATGGGCTATAAGCTTCCAAAAAGAAGAGTTTTAAAAAGTTTGACACTGTTTGCTACTACAGAAACCCATCCAGGAACCCATCTCTGGATGGTTCATTTCCTCGTTGTCATTTGTCTATGGTTTTGGAAACGGTATAAGTATCAGGGAGGGAACCCTAGCCGTTACCTTAAAGGTACAACTGTGTTCTAACAATGGCCTCTTAAGTTCATAACGTAGCTGATAAAATTCAATAACCTAGAATAGCCTAACCATATGAATATTTCCATTTATTGATAATTTATTTAAAAATATACTGTTTATGATATAAATTAATTCTGAACAAAAATACTCAACTCGAATATTTATGGTCAGCCATTAATATTTTTCATAGAAACAGAAAATCTTTTTAAAATTAGCATTTCATTAAAAATCATTTTTATTCATGTTTAGTGAACCAATGACATACTTGCTTAAAAATCATTATTTTGACAAATACACAAATACAGTATGTGTATCATTTCTCTTGAGAAGAAAAAAAGTATTTTCATCCAAATTGCAAAAGATTGATTATAGGGAAATAGTAATAAATGTCAAATTTATTTGACACATCTTTGGCACAAAGATTTTTTTTAATTAAGAAAGACAACTATCCCTGTAATTTTCAATATATAATATGGAAACTTGGAAATCTTTCTACATATCCACTTAGAAGTAAGGATATTCCACTTAAAATAGCATGCAGACCTTTCCTATAGGTGTTTACTACTACCTCCCAAATGGGGGTGCTAAAACATCTCACAAACTAAGCTTCTTTGAAAGAGTGGAATGACTGATTACATTATTAAAGTGTATTAATGTTAAGATGTTTTATTCTGACATTTTTTTTTGTGATCAGATTCTAAATTAGATGGCGGAAAGCAATTTTGATGGAAGTTTAGGAGGTTATTCAATAGGAACTTGAGAGTAAAGTTGGGATAAAGAAACAAATTCATAGGACTAAATTTTGTGTTTTTTAAAAAAATTGCGTTTTCTTTAGAAATTATTACCATGCATTATTTTTTTTGGAGTATGACATAATAAAGTATAATTAGTGTGGTATGGTGAAATAAGGAATATGGAACTATGAGTCAAAATAGTGGGATTCTAGTCTTCACTCTGTCACGAAGAAGCTAGGAGCCTACAGATATATCAGTGAGCCTCAATTTCCCTGTATGGGAAATTACACATATTCTTTTTAACCAACACTGGTATTGAAAAGATTCTTTATAGTAAGACAATGTGAAACCTACTAATCATTATGGAAATAGCAATTGTTATTTTTGCAGTTGTACAAAAATTTTCTGAGAAATAAAATAACTTCTAACGCAAAAAATACACTATGTTACATGCATAAATAGGTACCTTAAAGTCAATTCCTCCTACAAAGATGCGATTAGGGATCACTGTTCCATATCTTGGGGCACTTGTTGGGTTATTCAAAGGCACAGGTGATACAGGATTAGGGGATGGAGATAATGAATCTGTTTGCGTCTGATTTGATGTTTGCTGTAAAATAAAATTCTTTTAAACTTTTAGCATTGGGTAGAAGTTTGATGCAGGCTGAAAACAATATCTTTCAAAAAGATGAGTCATTTAGACAAAATGTAATATTTTAGACTTTAATTTTAGTCTATTATTATGAAGATTATAATTAGAACTAATACTTTTTTTGGAGCAATAAAAATATGGGAAATGTAGAATCTACTCCACTACAGAGAAAATCTTAATTACTTAAAATGTTTCTGTGAATTATTATTAAATATACAATTTAAATATTATAAATATTGAGGAATATTAAACTCAAAAAACAGAAAGAGAAAAGCAGCCCTGACAGCTGGGAACTGGCTTTGTTCTGGTGTTGTTAGGAGTTGGCCTCGAACTCACAGCTAGGCTATGGTTGTTCTCTTGTTAACAGGCATTAGGCAAAGTTACTCTGTGATTGTGACGGATCACAACAAAAACAAGACCATTCCATAACCATGTCTGAACGCTGACAAAAACAAAAGCATTGTCCAAACCATAAGAATGACCAAACAGCCCTCTTTTCTGGCTGATATGTATAACTGCTCCATCTTTATCAATCACAGCTTTGGCTTCAATCTATTTTTCTTGCCTTCTAGATAAGAATTAGCAGAATTACTCCCACTTTCTGACAACATGCATCTCACAGTAAAGCCATTCTTCCTTAAACCCTATCTAAAAAGAGCTTAACACAAGTTTAAATCCCATAGTAAGTTCTTTTCTAGCACCCTCTTACCAAAAGGCTCCATGGTGCATGCTCTTCCTTGTGGCAACAATTCAATACACCCAACTTTAGTGAACTACAGTATGTTCCTGGTAGTCTTTGGCTAAAGGGCAGTGACAAGTTGATAAATTCTGACATTCAAGTTCACTGTTTTTTAACTCTAAAGTCAAAGTTTTAAATGCACTTGTCAATTTGAAGATTGAACTGATTTTGTAAAGAAAAGAGAAATTTACATACCTATATCTCATAGGCATAAATTTTTATACCAGAGATTGAACTCAGTACATACATGTTCATAATTCCAAGTTGGGGGCCTAATTTAGATTCTAATAAACATATATTAACATATATGCCTTTGCACAATGGCAAGATGGTAAGCTCTTAACCTACATCTGAAAAAAACAAGACTTGAGAATAGAATTTTGATAGCAGTTTTTAAAAAAAATTTTTTTTTTTTACGTTTATTTATTTTTGAGACAGAGAGAGAGCATGAACGGGGGAGGATCAGAGAGCGAGGGAGACACAGAATTTGAAATAGGCTCCAGGCTCTAAGCTGTCAGCACAGAGCCCGATGCGGGGCTCGAACTCACAGACTGTGAGATCATGACCTGACCCGAAGTCGGTCGCCCAACTGACTGAGCCACCCAGGCGCCCCGAGGATAGAATTTTGAAGAGAAACCAATTTAAAGCACTTGCTTATTATTTTCCTTTTGGGAACATTAAACAGGCTTCTCAGACAGTCTAACGTACTAAATGAGTATGCTTCAAAAATCTTGGTTTCAGAATTTCAATTCTCTGAGAAACAAATACATGAAAATGAATTTCCAACATAGATAATGAGTTGTTCTTTTTCATAGTTGCTCTCCTGTCTCACTTAATTGGCCAATAAAACCATGATCCCTAAGTCAATCCTTCAAGATATACAGAGAAATGACTAGGCCAGTAGTGACTACAGGGCTACAGGCTGGATCTCATTGGGTTCTATTCTGCATCTAGTGTTAAGGGGGAACAACACAAATTCCTAAAAAGGGAGTTCATAAAAACACCTATTAACCCACAGAAAAATCATCACATTTAATAACTGCTATGTTGTAGTTTCCAATTAAAGAAATTGGGGAACCAATCCTAAAAGCATTCTCTCTGGGCATTTGGAGGTTATTTGTAACTTCAGTCACTTTACTTCTAGGATGTAGTGCAGAGAATGATGATTTTGGGGTGCTTAGTTTTATTTTTCAACTGTGGATTTGCATTGCTAGAGATAATAGCATAGCTCTAGTAGATACAATCTTGTCTGTTTACAGATTGTAAAATTTTAAAAATCAGTCTTCATGAAATTTTCTTCTGAAAAACAAGTTCGACAGATGAATTCATTTGTTCTCCAATTTGTTTAAATAAAAGTCAATTCCATTATTTTTCACAGAGAAAGGACATGAACAAAAGTGAACAGGTGCTTTATTTCCAATCTTGAGAAACTAGTTAGATGATACCGAGAAAGGAAAAACATCAACTTTTTATATCCTGTTCATTTCATTCTCATTTCTAAGGCTCCTGCTGTACTGTGGGTTCCTACTGCCTTATTTTTCTTCTTACCACTTATCACTTTCCAACATACTATATAGTTTACATATGTTTATTGCTTACCACTTTCCAATGTAGTGCAGTGTTCATATGGGAAGGGATTTTGCCTATTTTGTTCACTGATCATTTAAAGTGGGGATGGTACATAGCAGGTGTTCAATAAATAATTTGTTGAACAAACGAATGAATCACTTCTCCCTGCTCATGATATCCCAACCATTAGGCAGAGGGTTTAAGAATACAATATGAAAAGAACCTAGAAAATATCTTAATGTTAGTAGTGACAAGGCTTAAGCAGAAATATCTCAATTCCTCAGAGAAGGTTGGCGATGCACTGAGCTAATAAAGCCTCAGATTCCACCGGCAATAATTTTGCAAATGTATGAAAAGCACTTAGGCAGGTGTTGTTAGATTAGAAGTAAGGGTTCTTAGTTTAGCAAAACTTCCTGCACTAAAGAGTTTATTAAAAATTTCCTTCAAAGTAATGTGCCCTCACTGCCTCCATCCCTTGAGAATTAACCTCGAAATCTATCATCCACTTTGCCAGCGAAGACAACGGGAAGAGGGCAGGCTAACCGTCGCAGTCAAGGCCTCGAAGCTCCTTCCCCTCCGAGGCCAGCAAGCTGAGGCGCTGGAGGATATGGCCGCTGCGACAATTTCCTCGGGTTCTCTCGGGTCATCGTGAACTTGGGCACTGACACGAGGATCCACCCCCTCCCCACCAAAGTGCGGGAGGGAAAAGAAGGCTAGCCAGCGAGAAATTTTGACCCGCAAACCCGCCAGCAGCAGTGGCTGGAACCCTCAACGGCACCGACCCGACAGTGGCCTCGAGCGTCGGCAACAACTCGGCACTCACGTGGCGCGCGCTGATTGGCTGCCAGCGGGGTGGGGGCGGGGCACAGTGGCACCTCGCCTCAGCGCCTCGGCTCCTCAGGCCTGCTTCGTCTCCCGCCCCTCCCCCACCCGGCCCTCAGCGTCTCGGGCGCACACCCGGTATTAAAGTGTCCGGGTCCGTCCAGGGCCAAGGTGCCCCACCCCTCCCTCCAGGTCTCTCCGGCCTTCCGGTCCCCACTGACTAGCCAGGGAGAGGCGGTGTCAGCGCCCTGGCAATCCCTTGCGGTGGGCGTCTGGGCGGAGTCCGGCCTGAGCAGGCGTCAAAGACCGGGCCGAGCCCAGTTTCGGCGGGAAAGCTATTTTTCTAGCCCAGCCCCGCCTGTTGTACAGGACCCGGCCACCCGCCGCCTCCTGAAACCTTCCGGCCATTTCCGAGGTCCCCCAGCCAGCCTACACCCGGTCCTGGCCCGGTGGTCCCACCTTCCCGACCCCACCACCCGACCCGACGGGGCCTGCAGGGAGGCCGCTCTTCGCGGTGGTCGATGGGGCATCCTGTCCACGTTTCTTCCCGAAAAAATAGCGGGCGTTTGGGCCCTAGACTTCACAATTCCAGCCCCTCAGGAACGGAGTCCACGTTGCTCCTTCCCCTTGCTATCCCGGGGCCGGAGGCCCTGACTGCCGTACTCACCGCCCCGGACTCGGTCTCCATCTTCCTCTACGCTCTTCAGAACCCAGGGGAAAGGATCAGAAACCTGAAGTTTGAAAGCACCTTCACACCAAGGAAGCAACACCACGTTTCCCGACGGACACTCCCCCTGGCGGCGACGGCGGCAGTGGCAACTGCAGGGGCGCAGGCTCGGACCCGGGACCTGAACCTGCCACCCGGTAGGGGGGGGGTGGGGAGGAGCAGGCGACGTCGCCTCGGGCGGCGGGGCGGGCGGGCGCAGCAAGCCGGGGAGCGGCGCGGGCGGGCGGTTTCGGCTGTGGCCCGTGGTCGCGGAGCTGGGCCGTCTGGGGAGGGAAGAGCGTGCAGCAAGTCGGGGCGGACGTGTGGTGTGCAGACGAGGGCTCGGCTCTGGGGCCACTCTCGCCTGCTTTCGGACGGCTGGGGAGGAGAGAGCGAACGGTTATGCAAAGCACCATGCACCGCACACTTTCCTCTCTTCTCCCCTTTGGAGGAAAGTCGGCGTCTGGGACTGGTGGGTTTCGAGAGGTTGACGTGACCTCAGGCTTTACTAAGCAGCAAGAGGCCGGTTGAGGGGTGACTTCGGAAGGCTGGTGCAGGGCCAGGAGGACGGTTTCCAGAGTCAAACTCTGACCCCCCCGGGCCTGACGCGCCAAACTCGGGGACTCCCGAGAAGCCTGGGACTCCGCGCTGCACCTGTTGTCGCCGTCACTCATCCCCGCTAGCGGGCGGGCGGGGCGGCGCGGGCGCTTGGCCGGGACCCGCCGCGCAGCCCAGTCTGGGCCTCGGCGCCCGTCACAGGCTGGCGCCCGGAGCAGCTCCCGCGGGCCCCTCGCGGCTGAGCACCGCCCGGCCGGCCGCAGCAACAGCCTTGGGAGCCGGTCTGCGACGAGGCCACCCGCTCGCCAGAGGGGGTGAGCACTGTGCGGCTTGACTGGAGCAGCTCCGGCGGCCTTGGGATACATAGCCTTTGAAAGAGTACTTTGTAAAAAATATCTGTGAAAGGTAGCTGAGAGTTCTGTATATCGCCGCTATAATGCATAATGTAATATTATACACACACATATATGGTATATAAATATATAAGCGGTATATAATATATAATCAAGTTGTAAATAATTACAACTAAGTAAACATGTAATAATGCTGATGATTATTGCACCTACCATTTATCAAGAATTCATTTTGTGCCAGTCACAGTGCTTTATAATCAATATCATTTCATTGTTCTCACAGAAACCCTTCAAATAGATACTACTGTATCTATAGATACAGAGCTAAAGCTATAAGAGATTTAACTATAAGAGCTAAAGAGCTAAAGCTCTCAAGAGCTAAAGCTATAAGAGATTTAACTGGGATCTCTCTGACGATTCATGAGCTTAACATTAAAAAAATGAAAAACCAATTTTAATGTTTTACTTATTTTTGAGACAGAGAGAGACAGAGCGTGAACGGGGGAGGGTCAGAGAGAGGGAGACACAGAATCTGAAGCAGGATCCAGGCTCTGAGCTGTCAGCACAGAGCCCAACACGGGGCTCGAACTCACGAACCATAAGATCGTGACCTGAACCGAAGTCGGATGCTCAACCGACTGAGCCACCCAGGCGCCCCTAAATTTTTTTTTTTTAAATATTTATTTATTCTTGAAGGAGAGAGAGAGCGAGCAGAGGAGCGAGACCCAGAATCTGAAGCAGGCTCCACTGCTCTAAGCTGTCAGCACAGAACCCAACTCCGGGCTTCAGCTCATGAGCAGTGAGATCTTGACCTGAGCCAGAGTCCGATGGTCGACTGACTGAGCCACCCAGGTGCCCCATGAGCTTAACCATTTTGACATGTGCTTTTAAAAAGTTAGCAGTAACAACTATTAAAACTGACATTAATAATAACTTCTGTACTCTCTGTTATAAAAGTTTGTGTTATTTTACTTTAAAGATAAACGTTTAAAAATATGCAGTATGGCTTAATTTGTAATCCGTACAGAGATTAGCTCTTCATATTATTTACCAAAAATAAAATGGGAAGCATAATTTTTTCACTGAATACAGTTATTCAGTCATTAGTTTTGCATGCAATTTAAGCTCATTTTAGGTTTTAGTTTCTGTGGAAACAGAAAAGACAAACCTATTCAAATTAATACTAACATTCTAGAGCAAAATAGTTTTGCTGTTCAATAACAGAACTGATTTTGTTCTTTTTTTTTTTTCCAATAGTAATGATGGGTGCGAGTAGTTATTACTATCCCCTCTTTTGCCCAAGTCTTTAATTGGCTGAAAACCCTTCCTTTTGAAGACTGTCTTCACCATAAAGGTGGTCAGTGTGTAATACACAAATTAATCAACACAATTTAGGGGATATTAACTGTATTTCAAGGCCCCTGTTAGGTACTAGGGGGATATACTGTATTTACAGTAGATAATTATTCTACTTCTCTTTTCATTGTTAAAGCAAAAGGAATTTTTGGTTTTAAAATTTGGATAAATCATGTAAAAGTATACAATTCAACTAGTAGACATTATAGAGTTCCTATTGTGTGTAGGACCTAATATTAGGCTTTATGTTATGGGGGATAGGAGGATGAACAAGATCAAATCCTCATCTTGTGTGTTTTTTGATCTAGAAGAAGAGAAAAGACTAGTTGCTCAAAAATAGTAATGATACCTAAATGTGCTTATAATTAATAAGACATAAGCAGAACAGGATAAGTGACATATGAACTGTGATCAGAGATCTATGGGAGCATAGAGGACCATATAGTGGAGCACAATGTCCAGGGCTGGGTAAAAGCTCCATCAGAACTGATATTCTGGTCTGGGTGGGAAGGTGAAAGGAAAGATACTGAATCCCTGTCATCTATTCAGCATTAGGCTAGGCTAGGCACATTCTTTTTTAATCTTTTTAGTTACCATTCTTGCTTGCTTTCTCTCTCTCTCTCTGGAAATCTAAGCCTTGGAAAGGTAAAAGTGACTCAGGTAGTTACATTGTTAGTAACTGGTAGATACAGTTTTCAAAACTTGGTTCTATTTGACTCCATTTGCCCATGCATAGTGTACTCTGCCATGTTATTTATACCGTGGTAATGACTTAGAATTTTATTCTGGAGACTTTGCAAATAAAGAGCCATTGAAGGTTGTTGAATCAGGAAGTTACAAAATCAGAGCCAAAATTTATATTCTCAGATTAGAGGAACAGTTTTTAAAAGACTGGAAACAGAATTGAGTTAGGTGCATACTACTCTAGTGAAAAATAATGGGGATCTAAACAAAAGTAGCAGCTCTGAGAATAAAATACTGGGAAAGGGTTAAGGAGAAACCAGAGAAGAACTGAAACTTGGACGTGGTGATGATGGGGAGGGATTGGTTAGGATGGTTCAGAAGTCTCAAGTTTCAAATCCTGGAGATGTCATTGACAAAGATAAATATAAAAGTGCAACACATAACAAATTGCAAACCTAATATCCCATTTGCTTATATTTTCGGCCAGCATCCCAACATCTCTCATCTTTTTCTTTCACACAGTCTGTTAAGAGTATAGTTCCTGTTTCAGAGATTTACCCAAAGCTGCCTTCCCTCTTGCTTGCCTTCCATTACTGGCAGTTTTCCCATTACTGCCTCTTGAGTCTTCTAGCCACAGATTCTAACTCCTAATATCTATTTTAGGCAGTCCTTTTCTCAATAACCCTTTGGATGTGTGCTCTAGCTTATAGGCCTAGAAACCATTTGTGGGCCTCCTGTGGAGCAGGCTTTACCCTAAGGCAGGGTCTATGGCTGATGAAGATGTGGTTCTTGCTCTCCAACAGCCTGTGGTCTAGTGCCAGAAGGAGCTAAGTAAATAGAAAGTTCATACATTCAATGTGCTAAGCGTAGCAGTAGAAGAGTTGCCAAGCGCAGAGATAGCCCAGACCAGGAGTGACTTGGTAGAAAAACAACATGAAAAGTCATGTTTAGAAGATGCCTCTACTTCCATTTTATTTCTTTCTAGTTCCCAAGTCTATTAACCTGTTGTTGTGTTTTGGAGGATGATCAGATGCTTTCTTTTTCTCTGTGATGATTGGATATTTGAAATGGGAGAGGTGAGGGATAGGATGTTTATTTATTTATTTATTTTTTATTTTATTTTATTATTATTATTTTTTAGGGTAGAATTTTTAAAAATCTGCCTTAAGGAAGCAAAGAGTCCAGTGCAGATCTTCTTTTCCTTTACAGAGTGTAATACTTACATTTAGAGAGGGTGTTACAGAGCTAGTCTAGACTGAAACAGTAACTGATTTATTGGAAAATTCCTTATAAAATTCTTTTATTTGGCTATGCTGTTTACTTTGAGCAACTATTTAGATTCAAGAGTATACAATATAGAATTGACTGTTCAAGATAAGGTAGGAGCTCAGTAAATAGTTATAAAATAAGAGACTAAATGAATAGGCAACTCTCTCTCCACTTTCCATTTTATCCCCACCCCTTACCATTTTACTCTTACTTCTGAAATAAGAGTGAAAAACAATCACTGTCAGAGAATCTTTTTCTCGATCTACTTACACAAGTATGGTTTAATAATTATGCACGTTTTCAGTTGCTTTTTAGGGGAAGACCTTGTGTTTGGAACATCCCACCTGCAAAATCCTTTGAATATTCACAGATATTTCCTTAAGAGCAAATGATACACCATTTACAAAAATAAGACCTGTGAAGTAAGACTTCAGTGTAAGAATGATTGTCCTAAACTTACTGTCCACTTGTAGATTCAGGCCTTTGCCTTGGCTTGCCCCTTTATTTTACCTTTGCTTGCTCTCACCTTCTGACCACCAACTGCTGTTTTTTTTTAACCTCTTTCCATTGTTATTTCATCCTTAGATTTTATATTTCTGGGAGGAAAACATTTTCATCAACCCTTTTAGGGTCCCTGGCTGGGTCTGAAAATTAATCTGACAGTGATTAACAGGAGAAAAGCATACAAATTTTACTGAATTTTTACATGTACATGGGGGTCTTCATGAGGGAATGAAGACCTAAGAACTGGCCAGAGTAGGAAGCTTTTGCATCTTTTGGACAAAGAAACAATAAATTTATGAGTAATTGACAAGACAAAAGGGTTTAGGCTAGAGATAGTAAATGGTGAAGAAATAACTAGAAAGATAAGGGTTAGTTTATCAAGGTTAGTCTGAAGTTCCTCTGGTGCCCTGTCTCTGGGCTGATAAGAGTCTGTCTCCAGTAAAAGAATTTATTTCCTGTCTTTAGGCAGAAAAGGGGGAACTTTTTCTACGTTTACTGCTTCTTAATTGCTTTCAACCCCAAATAATTAGTATGTCAAAGAGGCATGTTTTGGGGTGACATATTCTGGTTTCCTTCATATACATGAGGCGTTTTCACAGGTACTATCATGACATCTCTTAATTCATGTTTCTCCTACCCATAGGCGTCTTGGCAATACTTCATGTCCCTAATGTCCTCCTATTCATGACGTTTCAAACATCTTTGTGTAAACATTTCTTTAATTGTCACTTGTCTACTCCTCCAGCAACTATGTTTTTGAGTAGTGAGCAATTGTTGCCTTGGTGCACTCTTATCTTTTGAATCTAAGAAAGGCCACCATGTACTGTTGCATTGGTTACTCAGTACATAAGGGTATCTGGCCAAAGGACTAGCAGGCTAAGATCCAGCTCTTGCTGCTCCACTCACAGAACCATGTAGCCACAGGCCCCTCCATTCAATGGGAGTGCCTTTTTCCAATTCATAAAAAGATGCTGAATGTACCAGTGGCAGTCCTACCTAATTATAGCTCCTGCACCATAAGATGGTATCAAGAAACACTGGTTTATGTTCATCGTGTTTTACTATCATATTCTTAGACATCGGTGACTCCTTGACATTTGGGAAAACTTTTCATCTTGGTAAATGCTGCAAGTGGGTTCCTCAGGAAACAGACTGAGATTTGCATGCAGTGGTTTTGGGGAATCTTGAGTTTGGGAACAATACCTGAGAAGAAGGAGGGAAGCAGGGCTGGGCAGAAAAAGTTGAATTGTGATTTTTGCAACAGAGTCCCAGCAATCCTAGGATGACCTTCAGAGTTGTTCCTAGAGACCAGGGTTCCCCTCCCCACTGCATCCCATATCCCCAGGTACCCATCCATAGACATTGGATGCAGGCTGGTCTCAGAGAGAAGTCAGGACTTTAGACAAGATTCTCTTTGGCTGAGGGCAGTTTCTGGAGAGGGACTCAGCTGAGAACAGCCCACACTCCCAGCATCTAGTGGAACAATGGCTCGGTCCTCAAGGGGGATTTGGGCAAATGACAGCATATACAAAAGTGAGTTCATAACCATCGAATGACTTTTTTTCTACAATAGGGTTAAGCAGGTTTTTAACACTTGCTTTGGGTTGAAGGAAAGCATGACAAAAACAGAATAACTCCAGGAAAAATTCAAACTTGTTTTTTCTTAGAGAGGGTACCTCAGAGATTGCACGTGGGACAAATACCAGGAGCATGGATCTGGTAACCTAAGACTGTGACATTGAAAGTTTAGGTTGCAATTGTGTTTAATGATTGCAGGCTAAAAAACAACTTTCTATGAGTTTGCCTTCTGTTGGTTCTGTGCTCAAGAAAATATCCGTAGTGGTCATCATTGGGGAAATATAATTAAAACACAAAGTCATTTCCCAATTCAGAAAACCTCTCCACAAAGATATAGAGACAGAAACCAGTTTCATCGTTAAATAAGCATGAAATCTGTGGTGCACACCTCAGGCAATTGACTAAGACATTGCAAAGACACAACAAAGAAAGGAATCTCACCCATTTATATTGCCAAGCAGACATAACCCATTGCATCACACATAGTTCACCGTAACCTTACCTAGTGATTGGGGTCACCATCTTATTGGCTTTAACCAGAGGAAAAATAAACTTCTCGTATCTTTATAACAGGAGGTAGTTTTGTGAACTGGAGCAAGGCAAGCACCAAAGTTAGGCTCTTATTCTTACTGGAACTGGGAAATAGAACTATCTTTCTTAATGTTTGCATTTCAAAAAGATGGTTTTTGAGGAAACATTCTTGAGTTGTGATACTGGCAAGATGCCTAGTTAGCCATTATAAAGGTTTACATACATGTGAAAAAGAGAAAGAAATTCTAGAAAAAAAAATTGGGGGGGGGGGAGATGGGGAAGTCTTTTTCCTTATTTCTACCGGGAGAATTAAGCCTATTTTTTTTTTAAAGAATCTCTACACCCAACATGGAGCTCAAACGCACAACCCCCAGATCAAGAGTTTCACGCTCTACCAATTGAGCCAGCCAGGCACCCCAAGCCTATTATTTTTAATCTGTATTTGCTCTTACATTATATATCCGGATCTCTTTAAGGTTGGGTCTTCCCGAAGCACTGAAACATTTTAGAAGCAACTAAAATTCAAAGCTATTATTTAAACATCTGGAGTAGGAAGAGAAGTGGAGTAGCCAGGAAGGAAACCAGGGAAGTAGACAAGAGCCATGGCCACATGTGCCAAAAAGCCTGCATCCTATTCTGCTGGTACTGGGAGGCCAATAAAGCTTTGTAATGGGGAGTCAGACTGGTAGTTTAGGTAAATTCCTCTAGCTACAATGTGGAGGGAGTATGGATATTTGAACATGCTACAAGGTCACTATAATCAAATTAATATGGTATTGAATGGGAATCAGAACAGATAACCTGGAAGCAGATTGAAGTACATGTGAGAATTTAACCTATGACAAGAGGAATAATTCAATTCATTGAGAAAAGAATAGATTATTTAATGAAGAAAATAAAAGCAGCCCAGCATCTTATTTAAAAAATTTTAGGGGCGCCTGGGTGGCGCAGTCGGTTAAGCGTCTGACTTCAGCCAGGTCACGATCTCACGATCCGTGAGTTCGAGCCCCGCGTCAGGCTCTGGGCTGATGGCTCAGAGCCTGGAGCCTGTTTCCGATTCTGTGTCTCCCTCTCTCTCTGCCCCTTCCCCCGTTCATGCTCTGTCTCTCTCTGTCCCAAAAATAAATAAACGTTGAAAAATATAACTACTCTTTAAAAAAAATTTTTTTATGTAAATTCTTGTATATACATATAAGATAAATTAGAAAATGCAGTATAGAAAGACCAAACATGTTAAAAAAAAATAAAATTCTTCTAAGAAAATGTAGGAGATTACACATACAACCTAGGGGTTGGAAAGTGCTTCTTAATGCTGAAAAGAAGAGAGACATATTGGATTATATGAAAATTAATATAATGTAGATACCATAAACAAAGTAATAAACAATAGTTCTGGAAAAAATACTAAAGCAGATGACATAATAAGGATAACATCTATAATATACTGGTTGGGTTCTCTGAGAAGCATTTGGAGTTAGAGGTGAAAAATTAATTGGAAAGTAACACATGTGGAGGGACAATGGAGGAGCAGGATTGGGCAGGAGGAGTTCAGATACAGACATGACAAAATCTCAACCAGCCCAAGGGGCAGCTGGAACAATGATTGCCTGTTGGAGGAGTCCTGCCATATTGGAAATGGCTAGGGTCCACTGGCTGGAGATTGCCCAGAGAATAGAAGAGTTTGCTCTTAACTATCAACACCTAACCAATTCACTGGCAAGGGGCCACCCCAAGAAGAACATGACCTTGGTTCAAAAGTTGAGGTGAACCCTGAGTACTTGAACAGCTGAAGGCTGTCAGTGAACCATATGCCTTGAAGCAGGAGAGTGAGCCCTTTACTGAAGTAGGGTCTCAGTGTGGCATCTCTGTGTTTGCTATAGAACTCTTACAAACTAAGAAAAAAAGGCATTCAGTCCAATGGAAAATTAGGCAAAGCACATGTGCAGACGGTTTACTGAAGACTGAGTCCAAATGACCAAAAAACGTTTGAAATGATGCTTGGTAATCTGGAAAGTAAAATTAAAATAACAATGGAATCTAATTTTATGCCTATAAGACAGGCAGAAATTAAAAAGAACTACAATACATATTAAGAGGAAATGTAACGTATTCTGATTCTTTGGGAAATCAATCTAGCATTATCTATTAAAATTAAAAATACATACATCCTTAGACCCAAAAATGCTACTCTTGGGAATTTATCTGATGGAAATTAAACAATTGGTTCATAAAAATGTGTACAGAAATGATAATTACAATGTCATTAGTAGTGGTGAAAAACTAGAAATAAGCTGAATACACCAAATAGAGCAATGACTAACCAAATTATGATATATCTATACCATGGAATATTTTCATTTATTTAGAAGAATGAATGAGTAGATGTTGCAGATGAGGTGGTGGAATTCTTACCAGGTATTGTTGAATGAGAAAAGGAAGATGCAGAAAAGTATGTATAAAATATGTCTTCCCACCTCTTCTCTTTTTAGTAAATCTAACGATGACAAACACACATGCTTTCTCTCTCTCCCTCTACACACATACACACACACACACACACACACACACACGTATACTAAAGCTGAAAAGATGCGTTAACTTGGCAACTCAAGTTGTTAATTTGAGTTACCTTCAAGGAGTGGAAGAGTTGATTTGGGTGGAGGAGGAGAGAAGTGTTCAAGACAGGTAAAAGAAAAAAATTATACCAAAAGAATATGCATATGCTCACATTTATGCTGTCATTTCTAAATCTAATAAGAAAGGCAGAATCAGGGGTTTACATAATTTATAGGAAAGAAATAAATAGAAAAATATGTCATAGAAATAGAACAAACTATACACAATTTTTGGAAATCCAAAATTTTTTAGTTTTTACTAGTTTAGTAGATGCCAGGAATGTTTATTTGCTGTATAAATCAAATAGTATCCAGTCATATGAACCAATAGCATTGTTGTAGAAAACATAGGGCTTTCAGTGAACTTATGTATCTGTATCAGTCAGGAGAAACTCAGTAATACTACAGTAAAAGAGCATCCCAAAATCTGAGTGGCTTGCCACAGAGGTTGCCTTCTTGTTCGTGTTACACATCCATCGTAGATTGGCTTGAGCTCTGCCCCATGCCATTTTCACTTAGGATCTGAGTAATCTTTGGTAGAGGAAAATAAGATCATGGTTAAGCATACACTGGTTCTTGAAGCTTCTGTTCAGAAGGGGCTCTTTCACTCATCTTTCATTGGCTAAAGCAAATCACATGGCTGAGCCTGCTGTCAATGGTACGAGGAGGCATAAACTCTTCCACAGGGAGAATTAGTGAACATCCCCCTGAGTTTGAAGATTGTCTTTAAATTTTTTTAAATGTTATTTATATTTTGAGAGAGAGAGAGAAAGACAGACAGAGTGCGAGTTGGGGGAGGGCAGAGAGAGGGAGACACAGAATCTGAAGGAGGCTCCAGGCTCTGAGCTGTCAGCATCAGAGCCTGATGTGGGGCTGATGGGAGGGGTGGGGGGGGGGTGCTGGAACTCAAGAGCCGTGAGATCATGACCTGAGCCAAGTCAGAAGTTCAACTGACTGAGCCTCCCAGGCACCCTGAAGATTATCTTTAAAACAAAGAGTGTTAATGAAGTATTTCCATGTGAATCATACCTAATGGATGTCATTAATGATTGGTGAGTAAGGAGAATTAAGATGAGAAGTAAGAGAAAATACTTTTTTTCTAATTAAATAAATGCTATTTTTTTCATCTACTGGGTGTACAGGTAAGAAGTACTCCTTTTGACTTTAGTTCCAATCACAGATCACACACCATTCTTTACATTTTCAGGAAACAAACAAACAAAAACCCGTTTAATCTGTACGTTGAAGACAAGAAAAATTAACATAGATAGAAGGAGTAAGATTCTATTTTATCCATATATTTTATTTTTCTGAAGTTCAGAATTTATAGCAGTATGTTGATGAGAAATATAAAATCTATCAGAATCAGAAAAATATCCTTTCCTTTAGAAATAAGTCTAAAAATAATGATGTTTAATGCTTTTCCTCTGGAGTTTAAGTATTGCTCATAAGGAATCTTCCAAATGAATTCTGTCTGCAGCTATCGGTTTAGTTACTAAAATCCCATTTTAGTTAGGTGAAAATTTAAAGAAAGCTCTATAACCTCTCATTACACTAAATGTAGTATTGTCCAATGTTGCTTATTATCCCACTTTACAGTTTAAGTTAAATTTGAGTTCTTTGCTGCTGCTTAATATGTTAGATGATTCCTGCAACATGCTTCCCCCCCATCTTTCAAAAACAATTGTGATATCATCTGAACATCACCAGTACATTTTATATAGAACAGAGGATGGCAAACATCCCAAGTGTAGTTTAGCAGCTGTTGTTCCTCCTCTGTGGGTAAGGGAGGAAGCAGTTGTATCCATGGTGACCTATATGAGTCAGTGAGGGTGGGAACTGGGGGATTCTCACAGGGGTTAATGACCGAGCAAATGTTAGCAATCCAGCTTTCACTAGACATTTGGCCTCAAATGGAATTTTTTTTTAGGGACTCACATTCTATAACTTTTCATTTTGTAAAGCAGATAAACTTACATTATGCTTAATGAAAGAACTATTCACCTGAAAACTTACTGGGAACTAAAACTTACAGAAGAGACTGTACTTTATTCCTGTCTTCTATTTTAATTTAGAGCATGTATTAAAATTTTGTTTATTTAAATATTCCACTCTGCTTCTTCCTCTTAAAGGATTTGAGGTAGAATGCCACAAAGGCATATCAATAGGGTTAACCCAATAGGTGTAAGGCTGATGATACATCATGACCAAAAGGAGTGGTTAGGGAAAGAAATATGATTCTTCATTCTCTTCCAAAGGGTCTTAAGATGCTAAAAAAAATTAGTAAAAAAACCCAAAACATTTATATCTTGGCATAAATTGGAGAAAACCCCCCTACTATATGCAGATGAAGTAGATTTGGGGTATGTACCTGGATGGGGAGAGGAGGAGGAACCAAACCTGTATTTACTCCTGAATCCCAAGTGTTAGGCATTGTATGTTTCATTTGAAGAGGTTTCTAGTATAACTTCACACCTGGAAAAGATCCAAGTTGTCAAATAAGATAGAAAAAGAAGAGAAACAAGTTTTCATGTGGGCCTCGTTGGTGCCATTCCAGTGGTAGTTTTCATAAATACCTCTGTGGTTTCTGCATTAGTGGGGAACATAATGATGATACGAGTTCCATCTCCAGGATCTATGTCAAAGTCAGTTAATACATAGAAAATAAATCAACACTGCCTATCTCATTTTATTTATTATTTGTTCAACACTGCCTATTTTAAAAAGACATTTGCCTTGCACATACAGACTTTCCCAGATGATTGGTCTGGGGCTCCTAATACTGTATCTTAGCCTCATTGTCTGCATGATTCCAGAGAGGGCAGTGTTAATGGACAGACATCCAGGCATCCTGCTTTCATGAAGGTAGTAGAGGTTTCCCAACATAGGAAAGAAGCAGCAGCCATCAGACATTGAAGAACATTGGCTGTAATTCAAGATTTCTTAAATGTATTGCTTTTCAGTACTTTGAAGATTTACTAATGTGGGGAATCTAGATTTATTCTAAATAATTTGTAACTTCTCATTTTTGTAGGGCCATTATCATGACATGGATTACTTGTACTTTTAAATGAAATTAGTTGACTTTTACGTTTTAGTTACAGAAATTTCCTACTTACTTGCTAACATAAGGGAGAAAAGATATACCTTTGAAGAAAAAAATAAACCAAGAATTTTAAGAGGGCATATTGACTCTGTATATATTTACTCCACTATAATATTTATATTACAAATTACCCTGCAAGTTGTTTTCTTAAACCAGCAAATTGAAGTGATTACAGTGTGTATTGGAGAGTGTTATGACTGAATATAAAGATATATGTAACTCAGTTGAAAATCCCCCTACTCATGTTTAGTGCATCTTTGAACTTATCAGGAGAATTGGCTCTTAATGTCAAAATATTTTTTTTTACACATATGTGAACAAGAGAATAAATGTGTTTCCTCACACACTGATGAATCAGTAAGCCTCACCCTCTGTCAAGATGACATAGAGGTAATGCTGATGTTATGAGGAAAGGTTGTCATGTCTAATGTGATGTGCAGGAGTGGCTCATCAGAATAAGTGAAGTCTGCAGGACTTCACTGAACTTGCACCCTATGAGAGCCTCATACAGCAGGAAGAGCACAAGCTTCGAAGTCATTGACTAGGACTTAAATACTGGTTCCACTTCCTGTTGGCTCTGATACTGAGCAAGCTAATTGACCCTTTTGATTCTTATCTGTAAAGTGGAGATCAAAATACTTCATAGAGGATTATCAAGTATATAGAAAGCAGGTGTCAGTTCTCTTCCGCCACTGTGATTTCCTGGTAGTGTATGGAAAGTCTTAATATTCTCACAGGATTTTTCTTAGGCCCAGGGCTCTGTGGTGACTTCTCTGGGCTGGAAGAACTACATTGACATATCTGGTCATTGATTCTGGGCTAGTTGGTTAGGTTCCTATCAATTGTCTTTCAGTCTAATTCTAGATTTCAAGTTATTCTGATTTATAAGCATCCTTTGACTTTTGCAACTGCTTGCTTTGGGTATGCTCTGATTTCTGCCCTAGGATGGAATTCTAGGATCCCAGAGGATGAGAAGTCCTATAGTATGGGCACTGACAGAGCCTTTAAAAAAAGAATCAGGTGTTTCTGCGTGGTTCAGTTAGTTAAGTGTTGGTTTGTCTAGGTTTTGGTTTAGGTCATGATCTCATGGTTTGTGAGTTTGAGCCCCACGTCGGGCTCTGTGCTGACAGTGTGGAGCCTGCTTGGGATTCTCTCTCTCTTCCACTCTCTGCCCCTTCCCCATTGGCATTGTGTCTGTCTCTATCAAAATAAATAAACTTTAAAAAAATTAAAAAATTAAAAAAAAAGATTTTTTTAATTTAGTCAGAGGATTGCAAAGATGAAGATTCTGTCCATAAATATTTATTGAGCACCTCTTCTGTGCCAGGCATGGTTCTGGGAGCTGGAGATAAAGCAATGAACAAGGTCTTTTGCACCTAGAGATTACATTCTCTCTCCATTTTAGTGGGGCAGAGATAGGAGGTCAGTATGACAGAATATATAAGTAAACAATTCCACGGACAGGACAGTTTATTCCCAGTGATAAAATGCTATCAGAAAGCAAAACAGAATAATATGAGTAGGATGATATGTATGTGGGGTTGAGGGAGCAACTTGAGATTTGTGATCAGAGAACACCTTTCTGAGGTGACTTTTGAATTGCTAATGAATTATTCTTATTCACATCCCTTCCCCCACCCACATGCCACCCCGACTACAGCTTCCAATTTGCCAGTCAAGTGATTGCTGCCTTATTTGGTAAAAGGTTGAGAGGCAAGAATTGTGGGTGATATTAATTTGGCTAAGGGTGGTTATTAATGGTGAGGGAGGAATGTGCCCATGGCTACTGACTTAACCAAATCTGGCTTAACTTTTCTCTCAGTTTTGGGAGTGGGGCCACAGAACAGAATCTGTTGCCAGGTAGGAGCAGATTCAGTGGAGTTCTTTTTTTTTTTTTTTTTTTAACTGCAAATATGAGTATCAGGAAAAGCCTATTGAGCTTATGATAGAAGACAATAGTATGGGGGTGCCTGGGTGGCTCAGTCGGTTGAGCGTCTGACTTCAGCTCAGGTCATGATCTCATAGCTCATGAGTTCGAGCCCCGCGTCGGGCTCTGTGCTGACAGCTCAAAGTGTGGAGCCTGCTTCAGATTCTGTGTCTCCCTCTCTGCCCCTAACCCACTCGCATTTTGTCACTGTCTCTCTCAAAAATAAACATTAAAAAAAACTTTAAAAAATAAAAAAAAAGAAGACAATAGTATGAAAGACTTGTTAGACTAGGGTTCAACTAGTTTCTCAAAGCAGAATGAATTACATAACAGCCTTTATGAACAGATGCTCAGAGCAAAAGATTTAGTACGAGGTGTGTGTGTATGTGTGTGTGTGTGTGAGAGAGAGAGAGAGAGAGAGAGAGAGAGAGAGAGAAGGAGAAAGGGCTGAGATGTGTCTGTGTATGTGTGTGTGTGTGTGTGTGTGTGTGTGTGTGTGTGTTTGCCTTCACATGAGGGTGACAGAGAAGGCTGCTAAGCATCTAGTTGAAACAAAAAATTTTGTATTCTTACATGCTACACTTTCTGGCAGCTGCTTCTGCTCCTCCTCCTCCTCCTCCTCCTCCACCTCCTCCTTTTCCTTCTTTGAAGACTACTGACCTTAAATGTTAGTAAGGTGACACTAATTTTAATACCTTAAAAAACAAAATCTTGGGGCACCTGGATGGCTCAGTAGGTTGGGCATCTGACTTCGGCTCAGGTCATGATCTCACGGCTTGTGAGTTCAAGCTCCATGTCAGGCTCTATGCTGACAGCTCAGAGCCTGAAGCCTGCTTCCGATTCTGTCTCTCTCTCTGTGTCTCTCTCTTTCTCCCCCTCCCCCACTTGTTCTCTTTCTTTCTCTCTCTCTCTCTCTCTCTCTCAAAAATAAACATTAAAAAATTAAAAAAAAAACCAAATTCTTATCAGAATAATATACAAATCTTTAGGGTGGGAAATCTTTGTAAATGATACTAATATTGTAAAACAAGATAATGAGTAAGATAACTGCTGTTTACATTTCTTGGAGGACAATCCAATAATGGAATTTTTACTAGGGTAACAAGGAAAAATTAAGCTCTGAAAGTAACTTTACAAGATAAAAATAAAAGATAGTAATAGTTGAATATCAAAGAAAAAAATGATAGCCTAAAATAGGTTATATTTGTAAGGATAGCAAGTAAAAATATTTCCTGTGCAAGAAAGGTAAGAATTCCCTGAACTAATGGAGATGAAGGACAAGTATGGTTGTTTTAAGTCTGGGGACCCTTTTACTTTCTGAGTAATAAAGGCAGGTCACTTGAAAAGGAAATTTTGAGTTTCCCTTCCCGTCTTTTACATGTAAGAAAGAAAAAAGCATTTGCTATTACAGATGCAGTTCTTAGAATCTCACTAGAGGGTGGTGTTGGTTCTAAAACCAGAGGTTGCCAATCTACAGTACATTCATTACTGGGCTGCATTTATATTTAAAGAAAAGGTAAACTGGGGCTTTCTCAGTCTTACCTAAAAGTTGACAGATGTCAAGTCTGAAACCTCCCAGGGGCCTTATCCAGTTCTGGCTGCTTGCAGCCCCAGAGGAGCCAGATAAAGTAGCTGAGATTACAGGAGGAGTTAAGTGGCAGATTCTAATTTCAGCTCCTGCACTAAGTAGTAGACAAGAAACTAAAGCTTCCTGGGCCTTCGTCTCATCTGTAAAACGAAAAGTCTGCCCTAGATGATCCCTTAATCTCCTTGCATCTCTAAAATTCTGAAATTGTAATAAATTCTCGGTCTAAAAGCCTGAAGAATTTCTCATGTCCTTGGCCAGACAAAGGAACAAGTATCTCAAATTATCAAATTATTAATAATTAAAATATAATTTAATGTTATACATGAGGTTTAACACGGAAAAGCCTTTAAATCAACTTGTCATCTTCCGTCCTTTTGGGGAAGCTCAGAGCCATCTTTTACATCTACCTGAGCATTCTGTGGTAAATTTCAGTGACAATGCATCATCCATAGGTGTCTCTCTTCTTGGTTGCTAACTTGCTGGGAAGGAGCAAAATATGTTTATATAGGATTATCTAGAGAGAGGAGGTTGAACCATAATCAAATAGGGATGTTTCAGGACAGAGACGAAATCCCCCATCTCATCTTGTACTTGGCCAACTTCCATCATATCCTATCTGTGGCTTTGCTAGGGGTCGCTCTCCAAAGGGATTTAGTTGGTTCAGTTTCCTATTACCCTCACCTCTTCTATTCCCATTACCCTCACCTCTTTTTATCTGATTCCCTTTCCTTGTTGTGTTTTTTCACATTGTAGAGTGAACTGAAGATCATTTTATGGAACCTGAAGCAAATTATCCAACTCCAAAGTCTCAGTTTATGTCTGCATGGATTTGACTTCAAAGGGTTGGTGTAAACCCCTGATGGTGCGAAGCTGCGCTCTGTCACCTCAAACACTTTGACATTAGGGCTCAACACCTCCTTTTCTCCAAATTGCTTTGTTTTGCCAAAGGTTTCCTTCCCCCGCCCCCTCCCCCAGCCCCGGATTTTGTTGCATCTGCAGGCTCATTTCGAACATCTAAACTTCCTAAAATGTACACGGAGCGCCTGAGGGTGCGCACACGCGCGCGCGCTCACACCTTCGCTCGAGTACACGAGCTCTGCTGGGCCGGCTCCCAGTTATAGAACACATTCTTCCATTCTTCGCGCTCGGGCACACCCCTTCGCAGTGGGGATTGGTCGGGCCGACCCCTCCTCGGCGACGCTAGGCTCCTCAGAGGCCCAGGCGCCTGCCAATCCCCACGGGCTGTCAAAACAAGTCTTCCCTCCCTGTCACAACAGAGCGGAGTGGAGGCCGCCGCCGCCGCCGCCGCCGCACTTCCTGGGGCCGCTGCGCCGCGGTCCGCGGGCAGGTGGCGGGTGCGCCGGGCCGCGGTCGTCTGGCTCCGGCCCCCTCAGGCCGCGCGCGTCCCGGCCTCGGAGGCCGCCGGGCCAGCCGCCGGGGGGCCTTTTGTCTGGCGCAGAGCAGGCGTTCGCATCACATTTCGGACACCTCCCTCTCCTTTTCGCCTCTCCTTCTCCCTCCCGCTCGCATCTCCTTCCCCATTCCCGCCGCCCTACCCCAGCGGACTGCCGGCTTCCTGGACCAAAGCCCGCGGACGTCTCTACCCAAGCGATGTCTCCTCTCCAGAAAGTTGCCGCCGCCGCCGCCCCCGGGCGGTGAAACAAAGTGTGGCGGGGCCGCCTCCGGGTGCAGGAGCGCACTCGTGTCCAGAGGCTGGACTCCGCTGCCGGGCGTGCCGTCTCCCCCCGAGAGCCCGATTCGCCGGCCATGGCCGAGGGCGCGGCGAGCAGGGAGGGTCCCGCGCAGCCGGACGCGGCCGGGTGCGAAGACGACCCCCGAGTGGGCCCGGACGCCCCCTCCGGGGACGGAGCGGCTGTGGCCCCTGGGGGCCGGTGGAGGGATCGTCGCAGCGGGGTCGCGCTGACGGGCTCTGCAGGGGCCCCGGCTGACAGCGAGGCTGGCCTCCTGGAGGCGGCGCGGGCGACCCCCCGGCGCAGCAGCATCATCAAGGTGAGCGAGGCCGCGCCACCCGGGGAGCGTGGGTGTGGGTGGCGTGTGGGTCGGGGATCCAGGCAGGATGTACGTACGGTGTGTCCGGAGGCATCGCAGGCTCGGCATTGTTTTCTACCACCTCCCTCATTACCAAACCTTCCTTCCTCGTCCGGAGGTTCCCAGACTCAGCTCTTGGCCGTGAGAAGCAGAAGTGACTTTTTTTTCCCCCCCTGACAGCAGAGGAAAAGTTCCACTCTGCGTCTTTGCGTTTTGATGGATGCTTTCCCTCATTTTCTCTGAAAGCTTCACTAAACCGTTGATGGAAGGAGGAAGGGAGGATTCAATATAAATGCAAACCACAGGATGGTTGTGCACTGCTCTCCAGAGAAAGGTTAGCTTAATCCCCCCTCCACCCCCCCCCCCAGTAAAGGAAATGCACAGTTAACCCTCAAGTGAAAGAAAAAACAAAAACAAAAACAAAAAACAAACAGCTTCCTCCCCACCCCAAGAACAACCCTCCAGATTCCAATGATCCTGAAATCCCAAGAAGCGTGAACTTTCCCGGTAGACAGGCAGAGTTTTCAGTGGACCCTGTGACCAAGTGGAGAGCGATGGTGGAGCCCAGAGTTTCTGCACTGCAGAAAGCGCGAGCACAAAGCAGTCAATAAATACCCCGAGCATCATCCCAGGTCTTTGTGGTTACCACCGCAGGAAGGGAAAATGCTTCCTGACCTCTCGACCACCAGACAATATTTCTCTTCATCTATTTGGCAAGAAATTTGTAAGCCTTTTCCCTGCTTTATCTCTTTCTGTCTTCCTTCCGCTCGGGGCTTGCCTCCTGTTAGAGATTTCATCTTTTGGGTGCATGACATGTGGTTACGTATCCTGGAAGTCAGAACTCTCCCTTAGGCTTTGGAAAAGGGCCTCAGCATAAACGAACGTGAGTAATCATGTGCATGTGAGATCAAAATTGACTTTGGTAGAGTAGTCAGTATGAAACTGTGTGTGTGTGTATTGCCAAAGATGAGACTGAAAGATGGACTTGAAACTACTGACTATTCAATTTACTTGGTGTGCTAATACATTCAAGACCATTGTTCAGGGTTGAGCTGTGTAACCAGCTCCTAATGCCCAAGCCCCAGCTCCCCTTGCCAGTGTGGGGAGACTGTGCCCACAGTACATCCACCTAGCTCCTAGTATTGTCTGGGCTATTCCCCAACACTGACACATGGAAGTTTAAAACGAACAGGAAGATTTCTATATAAAAAGAAGAGTGGGTGGTAGTTGCAAATGACTTGTAGTAGTTTCTGTTATTCTGTGCCTTTTAGATGATTTGAAAAGGAGTGTTCCATTCCGGGTGTGAATTTGGATAAAAAGGGAGTGATCACTTTTTTTTTCTTTTAACCCACAGGTCAGAAAACATATTATTCTGAAACTTAAAAAACAGCACAATTAGGAAACAATTACATTTTGGATTCTAAGATATTGATACTACATGTGTTCCCTGTGTGTGAAAACAAACACCACAAGATAGTTTAAAATATACCATCACAAAAAGTGGGCTCTATAGTGTTGTAAAAAATAAAAGTAACAGAGTGTAAGGAATATATAAATGCTTGCAACTAATTTGCAGTTTCTAAATTGTATTATGTTCTGGTTTATATTCTCAGAAGGACCCTTGCTGAGTAATTGTGCCTTTTTGGTTTTGAGATTTATTTTTGTGGCAAAAGAGGGAGGCAACAGAATATCAACTTGATCTTTCCCCTATTTAATAGTAAAATAAGCATTTAATAAATGGTTTTTATAATTAAAGGTACTAGAAAATGAAGTAAATTGGTATTATTTTAAAGTAGGTTTTATTGAAAAAATAATATAAGCAGATGAGAAAAAAAATCAAATGTTGCAAAGGAGCATGAAGGGAAGACTCCCAGCCACTCCACACTCCCACTTACATAGTCCGCCCCCATAGCTGTTAACACTTTCTTAAGTATCCTTCCAGAAATATTCCATGCCTATGTAAGCATATGTATCTGTATATATCTGTGGTGAACTATTGACGTTCTTGATTTATATAATAAAATTTAACTGAAGTTTATAGGCCTCATATTTTCAAATTTGTTTCAAGTGCTTTTGATTCCTAGTGGGTTGTCCAAAATCATTCTGATGTGTCAGTTAATTTTCAAGAATAACCTGGTGGATCATTGGTGAGCATGGGTCCTTAGGGTCTGCTCCCAGAGGCCTTCATTCTCTTCCAATGGGGAAAGAAGCAGGTGGTGGGGTTCTGTTCCACACCATCTCTGAGATCAAGGAAGGACCTTTCTGTTGGCATCTGTTGAATCTGCTGCCCCATGGTTTGTTCACTTTAGCAAAGTAAAAAGGAGAGTCTCTAAAAACGGTCTAGATCATATAATAAATATGTAGCACATATCCTATATTGAGAGAAAAACACATTCTTCAGAGTTTGGCCAAGCATTCTTTTTATTTAGCATTAAAACATACATAAAAAATAAAGGCTGTAGTACATTTTATGTTAATCAAACTATTAAATGCGGTTCCAAATAGCCTTAGTATTGTGATAATTGATATTCATGATCATAACTCTGAGCCACTGGAAGGTTGTAAATCATCAAATGTTAAATTATTTTCAGCTCAACTTAGAATATTCTCTATTAACTTGAATATTAGACAAATCAGAATAGTGCATTCCTCTATCATACCAGGAAACAGACTGTCTTGTATATTAATAAAAGAAATGTCTTGTATATTAATAAAAGAAATGTTTTCAGTAAATTTGCCCTCTCTAATTTGTGAAAACATGATTTTAGTTGAGAAAACAGTTTCCTTCTGAGCGGATGAAAACAATAACAACAATTGTCTTTACACATCTTTGTAGCGTCTACTATAGCTGTTTTTCTACTATAGTTGTGTTTTCTCCCTTATATGCCAAGTCCTAAGTTTTAAAAAATTTAATGGGGGGCTTAAACTTGGTTTTCTTTAATCCATCCATTTTTTGCCCGTGTTTTTCTGTATTATTATTTTCGACAGCATTGACATTGATAAATGCTTCACGTTTTTGGTAAGTGCATTGTTGAATACCAGTATCGCAATAGACTCCATCTTAACTGCTTCTTGATGACTTGGGGTTGAAAACGACAAGTTATTTACATGCAAGTTTGATTATATAAAACAATTATGTACTATTCTGCATATGAATATATTTCTATTTAAGATATGAGACCATTTTTCTATCTAATTTTTGATATCAAACTTATAAGTTTAAAATATTTAATACTGTCGATTATAGTTTATAGCTCTTTAACTCTGCAATGATTTGGAAATAGAAAGCAGCATATCTCATTCCTTATAGTAATGATGGGAACTGAAATACATACATGTTTTCTAAATAGCTGTTTTTTCTTCCATTGTATGTAACATATTGAAGGGTTCTATGTTTTCTTTTCAATTCTACTAAAATATAAATTCTCTAGAAGAAATCATCATTTGGATGTCATGGACATAGGTGTGTTGGATGAAGATAGGAGATGGGAATGACGTGCTGATACCTGAATTGAAATCGTGAAAGTAATTGCTTTGGTGTTTTTTGTGTCTCATTATTTTATGTCATGGCCAGTCTTATTCTGTCATGTTCATTTTGGGGCTAGTGTGGTGGGTTTCTGAGCTGTAGCCTCAAAGATGTGCCTTGGGTACCTGTTGACACATATCAAAATTATGGCTCTCTTCCGTGGGGCAAAAGGAGTTTTATTTTATTATGAAGTATTGCCTACTGTGAGTCAGGTACTGTAAACTAGGAGCTTTCATACATTATGTCACTTGATCCTCACAGCAAACCCTCTAAAGTAGAGAAGAAGGGTGCCTGGGTGGCTCAGTAGGTTAAGCATCTGACTTTGGCTCAGGTCATAATCTCGTGGTTCATGAGTTCGAGCCCCACGTTGGGCTCTGTGTTGACAGCTCAGAGCCTGGAGCCTTCTTTAGGGTCTGGTCTTCCTCTCTCTCTGCCCTCCACCACTTGTGCACAGTCTCTATGTCTTTCTCAGAAATAATAAATGAAAGTAGAGAACAGAGGCACAGAAAACTACTGATTCATGATGTGGAGTTAGGATTCATACCCATGTCTGGTTAACTCCAGGGCTCGTGCTCTTATGCTGACTCTCAGAGGCAGGAAGGCCACAGTCTGAATACTTTCTAGGTTCGAAACGACATGAACCTGTTAAAAGAGTGGCAGAAGAGTCTGAATCTTGGGCCCTATGGCTTGCAGGGGAAATTTCCCTTTCTCTGCTCCCCCCACTTCCCAACCCAGAACACCTAGAGATGGATGGCTCTAGAAAGGGATTGCAGACCTTCCTGTCTTTAGTCATTTTGTGAGGCCTGTGCTGTATTTTAAAAGGCATAGCAACTTGGCAGATGTCCTCCATGTTGCCAGTACACATCTGTTGTTTTACACCAGGCTGCTTCTCCCGTGCCCTACATGTAGGTGAGGTTGTGAGGGCTTGTATTCTCTTTTAGACTGATACAGAAAGGAAACAAGTACCTTGGGCATAGGAAGATGCATTATTCTAGGAGAGTGATGAAGTAGGGGCTCTGAAGCTAGAGCTCTGAAAGCATTTTGTATTACAGTTATGAAGGGTAACTAAATATGATTGAAAAATAACAATTTTAGGCACACTATAAGCTAAACAGGCTTCTGTAGATGAGCTTGGGAATGAATCAGCATTTGTAGACTTATTTCTTTCTTTGCCCATAGAAGTATGTGTTAAAAGTTTCAAATAACTAACTTATGAGTACATTTTGGAAAAACAACCTGATTGTAGAGTGGAGCTGGTCAGCCTTTACTATAGGGGTGCCGTGCGCATGCCCTGGTGGCTTTAGTCGGAGGTACCCCTCCTAAGGTATGATTCAGCTATATTAATAGTGTTGAACCTCTTAGGTTGATCTGGTTTATTATCCCAGCAACTTCAGTCACAGTGTTTACTTCCTCTGAAATTGCCATAGAAACATGGACACATTTCACCTTAGAAGTGGTTGCCTGTCACTGTGGTCCCTTTCTGATGTGATTGCTTATAATGCCTCTTAAGAATATTAGGAATAAAATTTGGATAAAGAGCTTTGTCCTGTTTTGAGGAAAGGTTTTAGAAGTGCCTATGAATTAGTGTTTGCTATTGCTGTGTGAATTCACACTATTTGTTTTCCTTCTTGGAAAATATTTTAAGGTTCAAAAAGTCTAAGTTAACTATGTAGTCATTGAGAGGTTAAATATACATTGCAATTTAGACTAAATAGTTTTTTTCTCAGCCTTTTCCTTTTTATAGGAGAGAAAACAAATAATTAAATTTTGTACTGTAAAATGTCAGTTGAACATATATTGCCAAATAACACCTGAGGCACAGCAGGGCGCCTTGAAGAGACATTAGGAGACAGCCAACTTTACCTTCAGTGCGATTGAACAAAGATCCATTATTGCTTCTAGGTAATGCCAGAGCAACTGGTCAGGCTGCCCTGCTCCTCCATCACTTTTGTTCAGCTTGAATAATAATGAAATAGAATCCCATTTTGAGGAGTGATGTCCAACCTGAGACGTATAAGATTGTACATTTAAAACAGCTGCCCAACTGGGGCTCCCGAGTGACTTAGTCAGTTGAGCGGTGGACTTTTGATTTTGGCTTGGGTTATGATCTCACTGGTTGGTGAGTTCAAGCCCCACGTCAGGCTCTGCGCTGACAGCATGGGGGGCCTGCTTGGGATTATCTGCCTCCCTCTCTCTCTTCCCCTCCCTTGCTCTCTCTCTCTCAAAATTAAATAAATAAACATTAAAAAAGAATAAAACAATTGTCAAACTTAAAATGACTTAACAACAGTACGAGGGAGGAGCAATTTTTTGTCTCCCATCTTAGCACCAGTAAATGAACCATTGGTTATTAGATGGGAAGAAAGAAAAATTTGATTGAACTTTCTATCTAAATCTAAGGTAATAAATTAGTAAATCTTATTATAGTAAAACCTGTCAGTTCTATGAAATCTTATATTTTGATAAGTGTTTTAATAATGTCAAGAGGATTTATTTGTAGTTTCATTGAATTTTATTTATCTCTGTATCCCGGTTCCTATAAAAGGGTACATAGACAAAATTTATTGTGATTATTGAGTATGCTAAAGGTGATAATAAAAATTAGCACCAAATGGTCAACTTCTATAACAACAGTTTTTTGTTTTAAGTTGTCACCAATGTACAATGCATTTGAGCTAACACTTGATGGCAATAAAATCATAGTATGTGAAAATATTGGAGTAGTTCCTTGGATTTAAAATTAAATTGGATTTGTCCTTTTGTTTGTAGCATCTTATATGGATGTGTTTAAGAGAGATATAATCTAGTTCATTTTCTATTGTACCATTTTAACTCACCTCACTAATACTAGCATTACTTTGAGAAAAGTGGGTTTGAACATGGTGTGCAGAAAGGAATCATTACTTATGTTATCATTAACACTGTAGGAAGAAGAAAGGCAGGTTAAATTTGAAAGTAGAACAATCCATCCAAAATGAAACAAAACAACATGAAAACTAAACTATTTTAGAAAGTGTGCTTAGTTTCCAAAGATGTCTTAATTTCTATAAGTGTATGAAAGTGTGTAGTGATTATAGGCAAGGATATTGTGCTTTTCCTTAACAATACAATGTTGTATTCAAAAGATTAAAACACCTTTGAAAGATAATTTCTGCTTTGCTAATTGTTTCATGCTGACCTTTCAATTCTTTCAAGAGCTTTTTAAAAGATGCTAAGTCTGTACTAGACTAAGCACAGGAAGTATGTACAAATTGGCAAACTTGTATTATTGTGTGGTACAATGTGAAGGTTAGAAATGATCATGAGGTTGTATTCAGAATACCTTCTGAAGTATTGCGGGAGATAAATGCACAAGGAAGGCAAAAAGAGGCAAAAGAAACACTACCATTATCTAGGACTGAGATTTCAAAGCAGAACTCTAGAAGGTTGGAACTGATCATGTTGTAAGGGCTTTTCCCTAAGACACAAGTGATTTCAGACCAAAGCAGGCCAAATAGCCTGTGTGCTCAAAGCCCACACCCCCCACCCTAGATCTGACAGCCAATGATGAGAATGGGAGGCTCAGGAGCACAACTCCCAGGGCCAAAGAGTAAGGTGGCAGCAGAAGCAGAATGTGCTAAGGCTTCCTTGACCCAGGTTGGGTTAGGGTCTGGCTTGGAAAAGGGCACCTGTGTTGGAAGAGCAAGTGCAAATGGCAGTGTTCTGTTCTCCTTCAGGTCAACACTTGTTGGGTTCAGGACAGAGAGAGACAGGACACCATGCTATGTGCACGCTGATTTTTTTCTCCTTTGAAAAATTTCACTTCCATAAAACATAGCTCGTTATTGTCCTTGGACTTGCAGTTTCTTAATTATTGCAACTAATTTTTGGAGGAGGAGGTAGGGGTTGGGGCAGAGGCAGGGGTGGGGGTGGGGGGTAAGGGACAGAGTTTGTGCTCCCCCTAGAGGCTGACATATAAGATACAAAGACATCTTCAGCATTTGATGAACTATTTTGAAATATTTTAGAGTCTATGCTATAATTAAATATTATACATTTAGAAATGTTATTAGTAATTAAATAGATTTGTTTTTACATTTAATCTAATAGATAAAACATCTTGAATAGATGTGACATCTTGAAGAGATTTTCCTACTGAGACATTTTCTTTACAATAATAACAAAAGCTTACATACTGTATTATAGTCCAGCATTGTTCCAAGCACTTCATGTGTGTTAATTCAGTCAACCCTTAACAATAACCATTAAGTAAGTATTTATTATTATTATTTCCATTTTTATAGATGGAGAGGTAAGTGACTTGCCCAAGGTCACATAGCTAGTAAATGGCAGAGCCAGGAAATGGACTCAAATAGTCTAGCTCTACAGGTTGCTTTAATCGTTATGTTATACATCCTCTTAAATCCTACTGATTTAAACCTTAGCCACTGGATGAAATGGCAGACATTTTATGCTTACCTTAGAAACTAAGTTAAGCTGATAATTCTATAAAAAGTGATTCTGAAAACAATTTTGGGAAGTTGTTAAAGATTGAATACATTTTCAAAAATACATTTTTGAAGTTTCATAACTTTTTATGTAAAATACCTATAACTTTATGTTAGTATTGCATTCCACTTTACCTTTAGAGGAGTGGGCTCCTATTAGCATATTTTTACTCTTTGAACAGAATTAGCATATTTTACTGTGAGACAAGAGTTTATGATCCAACTTTGGTATAAATTATACAGACTAAGGATGGACTGTTACTTAATCACTTGCAACTTGATATGATTTATTTTATAGTTTGATAGTTTGTCTTCCAGCATCAATAAATCAATAAGGAGTATTTGACTTTCTAACCCAAGGAAGTTGAAATTTTGTTAAGTGGTAGTGGCTATGATGTTGTATGATTGAGATTTCCTTCCAATTACATTTGAGGTAGTGTTGTTCCTCACCCATAGGAGGGACCTGGCAAATATTTGTGGAATTTCATTAAACTTAAAGTCTGTCTAGTCATTTCATTTTTTTTTTTTTTGAGGGGGGATAGAAATTCCGGAGTTAACATGTGGGAAATTCAAATACATAATTATTTCAAGAAATTACTGTGCTTATGGCTGCTTTATTGTGTTAAAGGTAATGAGTCTATTCCACTGTTCAGAGATATAGTACGGTGGCCAGATGATACCCAGAGGTTTGTCCTCATCATTTGGAGACTGGCTAGGTATTAAAGGCACAGTCAGCTCTTTTATTGAAACACTCATATGTTAGTTTTTATTATCTATCTGTGGTTATGTTAAATCATTGAAAAGACATTGGACCTTGGCTTTTTCTTCCTCTTTCACTCTCTTTTCCTGTTGCAGCATTTGCACTATGAGATATTTGGTCCCATTCTCTTAAAGTGGATTTTTTTTTTGAAGGAAAAAAGAAAGCTTTCCCCAAACATCTGAAACTTAAAATAATTATTTTTCCTAATACTTCCTCATGTTCAGATAGTGTGGGATCAAGCTAGTTTTGTGATAAATGCAGTGGTGTGTACATTGTGTGTATATGTGCACACACACTTGTGCTAGACACACTGGAAGTCAGAAACCTCAATAGCAGGTGACCTTTTGGTCCTATAGCTGTCTGTGTTCTAGACATCTGGAGTGATGGTCTTTATACAAAGACATGTTTGTCACAGAAGTAGCTGCATGGACTGTGAGAAGTCATACTCAGAAGTGTTAGCAGTTAAGTTTGACCAGACATTGAGATTTCTGGGGTTTGAGAGAGAAGAGAAAGAGAAGGATCAAGGGTGTTAGAGGGGAATGGAGTCAGATGGGACCATATTTATAAATGGACAGGGTAAATAGCTTAGCAAGTGTCTTTTTACCTGGAGCATTCTGCCAGAACTTGTATATTTGGAAATTCAGATTTTTTTGATTTTGAAGGCTTTTAAAATTTTTCTGGGGAGCTTTTAACTAACACCTCACACCTTAAACACCTACCAGTAATTTCTGGGCACAAAGCCCTTTGAGCTGAGAGATTCCTGGGAAGGATCTAGGAAGGATTGGTCTGGGTTGTTGGGCAGAACGTTTGGCATTAAAGATGAGTTTTGTCTACTTTTCTAGCCCTAGCCCCAGTAAAGTCCAAGAAAATTCTTCATTGTTGCATCCTCAGCATGACAGTTTCACCAATACAGAGAAATGGTTCTGACAAACAAGTTAATGTAGAAATTAGTGTAACAAGATGGAAGCAGCTGGGAGCACTGGAATTAACCATCACAGCTTAAAATAAAATTCCAACAAAGGTCTAGCTTCAGGAGACCGTGAACTGCTGTGTTCAGGCACCAGGCTTGGTCTTATAGTGTGGTTTTCACTACTGCCCTTGCTCACCCCTCTTCCCCAGGCTAAATAAGAAGAGGCCTGAGAGGGAGGAGGTAGCCTTGGAGGGATGTTATGGTTCCTGAAAAGCCTGCTCCTTCCACTTTCCTCATTGTTGGGAGGAAGAGCTCATGACCTTTTTCTGAGGCTGAGAAAGAAAGGACTCAAGAGAATGTGTAATGGTGGTGGCATCTAACAGTCCCCCTCTCTACCAAGTCTCCCTATAGGTTGGGACTGATGCTCATCTCCCCTCTGGAAGGTACTGAGTTATACCATCAGATCCCCTAATGCTGTCCCAGGTGTGGAGAAAGGGGACACGATGGAAAATGGCCAGGCCTCTTGCTGGTGCCCTACCCAAAGAAGCCATCTGGGGTAGAGGGACTCCTAACAAAATGCTGGGGCAGGGACTGGGTGAGGTGAGAGGTAGAGGTCAGTGTCCAAGTCAGACCTCTGATGATGAATATGGAGGAAAGGAGACTGTGGAGAAGCAGCAACTCCAGAGAGTCTGCATTTGTATGCCTCCCCACAGAGAGAGCCAAGGGTCAGTTTAGTGTTAACCTGAGGAGCAGAGAAAGCCAACCCAGTAGGGCCTGCAACATCCCTCTGGGACTATCTATGGGGAGACCTTGGCCTCTCCTATCCTTCCTCCAGCCAAGCTCTAGTAGGGAAGTGTCAAGAGGAAGAGAAAGGGAGAAGTGGGTAGAGTAGACCCACCCCCCACCCAGCTCCAACCACTATAGCCACCATTCTAGCTTGCCATGTGGGCAATGAGGCAGAGAAGAGGATTTTGAATTGAATGTGAGGTTGAAGTTTTAAAATGAACAGGACTGAGTTTTTAAGAACTTGAAAGAACCCTTCTAATAACTGGGAGAGATTGAAACATTATGGAATCTGAGTGAGCTATTAGTAATAACCAGAGTACCTAGGGACAAAGGGGGATCCAAGATGGTATAGTTGGGAGGAAGCGGTTGAGGGGAAAATGAAACTCACATGTTCACATTCTACCAATTTGACACTGTTTAATTGTCAATTAAATTATTATAGGATTGGCGAGCTTAGAGATCATTCTCTAACTTTGCCCTTTCATTTACTAAGTATGGCTGTCCACCATCTCTTCCATTTATCCAGGGCACCATTATAGAGAACTGTTTGTGATACCATGGATAGAGAATGGGGGATTTTTTAAAGATTTCATCGTGTAGAACAATTACAGGTAGTAATATAGTCAAAATCCTATGTTATCTTTAATTCTTTTTTTTTTAATGTTTATTTATTTTTGAGACAGAGAGAGACAGAGCATGAGCAGGGAAGAGGCAGAGAGAGAGGGAGACACAGAATGTGAAGCAGGCTCCAGGCTCTGAGCTGTCAGCACAGAGCCTGATGCAGGGCTTGAACTCATGAACTGTGAGATCATGACCTGAGCCGAAGTCAGACGCTTAACCGACTGAGCCACCCAGGCGCCCCTCTTTAATTCTTATGATAGCTTGGCAAGCTCTCATTATCATTTCAACCTTAGAGATGAGGAAGTTGAGGCTCTGAGAGGTGTGGAAACTTGCTTTTAGGTCTCACAGCTATTAAAGTGGAGGGAGGGGAGAATTTTTCTTCCCTATTTTCTTTTATCCTCCAAACCTGCAACTCCAATACTCCAAATTCCCACAGCCAGTGATATAAGAACATACTGATCTGATTGGAATGGGGCCAGGCAGAAAACAAAGTTAAAGGTAGTTCAACCTCACATCGTTCTGCAATAAAAGCAACCACCATTTATTGAGCTAGGTGCACACACATTCTTTCACTTAAGTTGGAGTCAGAGGGATCTAAGAAACAGCAATAGATCAAAGGTGATTGTTTTGGCACACCTCCTAGATTGGGGGTTTGGGTTTCTTACTCTTTAAAACCTACATTTTAGAAGTCCTAAGTATATTGGTGCTGAAACAAATTACCACAAGCTTAGTGGCTTCAAGCAACTCAGATTTATTATCTTATGGTTCTAGAGGTCTGAAGTCTGAAATTTGCCTCCCTTGGCTAAAATCAAGGTATTATCAGGGCTGTGTTCCTTTTTGGAAGTTCTGGGGAAAAATCTGTTTTCTTGCTCCCTTTAGCATCTAGAATCTGCCCCCCTTTTTTTTATTTTTGGATCATAGATCCTTCCATTTTCAAAACCAACGGTGGCCTGTGGAGTCTTTGATTTTCTACCTTGTCCCCTTCTAACTCTTATGTCTCCTTCTTTTACATTAGAGGATCCTTGGTATTACATTAGGCTAACCCAGACAATCCAGGATAATCTTCCTATTTTGACGTTGGTTGATGAGCAACCTTAATTCCATGTGTAGGCTTAATTCCCCATTGCCATGGATATATATTCACCTGGAATATATTCACAGGTTCTGGGGAATAGGACATAAACATATTTGGGAGTGAAGATTCTATCCCATCCTAGTTTCAGAACAAGGTAATGACTATAGTGATGATTTTATCCAACTCCAGATTAATTTTATTAGATTCTTTAAGCAAAAAGATAATTTGTTAATAAATATGCATAGTTCGTTGGGTTTTAAAGAAAAACAATTTATGGATTTTAAGAACGTTTCTTTTCTAAGTGCATCTGCAGTTTTACATGGTCTACTTTTTTATGCTTAATTTAAAATAGAGCTTTCATAGCAAATTGAACTGAAAGAATCCTTAGAGTTTACTTCATAATAGTTGAATTTACCTCTTTGCAGATTTGGCTATTTACCTCTTTGAGACTTAGGTTACAGACTTCCTCAAATTATAAAGCAAATTGGTGGAGAACTGCTTCCTATGATCTTACAAGATTTAAAAAGAAGAGGATTCAGGTTTCTGGATTTATTCTTAATGTATCCTTCACAACAATTGAAGGATGATTTTCAGGTTGTCACAACATTCTTGTGTGTTTGATTTGATTCTGAGTAGAATATACCTGAGACTCCCTAGGAAAATAGATTCCACTTATCTCTATATTTGGGCAGCTATTTACCTCTACCCTCATTGTTAAAAGTATAAAATTTATCAAATCATAATTGGGACAAAAGAGATGATGTTGTAGACAGAGGAAGATCTTCTGTGGTGAAGATGTGGGTAGTTTTGTTAGAGAATGAGACTTTGTTTTAATTTTTTCCTAAAGAGGTGTTTTGATGAGTCCTGGTGGCTAGTTTGTAAAATCAACTATTTATTTTACCTTTTTCAACTTTAGTGAATAAGATTCACTAGAAGAATCATATTGTAGACACTGTTTGTAACACGTATACAAAATACATACTGACCTGGGCCTTGGGTCATTCCTTACTGTGCATGTATTGTCAGTGTTAAGTCCAGCCGTGTGGCAATGTAAGGTGTGAAAATAAGAATAAAGTCCATAGTCTCCTGAGTGCTGCATATATTAAAGTGTAATTTCCATGCAAACTAACACCATAGAGAACCAATTGCTGTCTGGTTTCATAGATAATAAGACTGGCTTATGGAATGCTTTCTATTGTATAAAGCCTCTTAAAAGCCAGAAGAGAAAGACAGTACTCTTCAGTGACTTTGGGATCAACTGAGGACATAAAATCTTTATGTAGTGGGTTTAGTGGCATTAAACAAGATAAAAAAAAGCTGAAATTATAATTTTAAAAATTCCTGGATGTGGATATTAAATATTTATTTATGTAAAATGAAAACACTGCACAGGATATTTTTGTTGTTCTGAACTCCTTCAAGAAAAGTCTGGAGGAAACCAAAATGTGACTTAGATCCTTTAACAACTATGACTAATACCTTACTATCTTTTAAAAATTTGTTTTTTGTTACAAAGTACAAAACTTTGCTCTGAGGTTTCTTATGGACATAAAAGCTTAACTTTGTGTTTATCTGATTATGCCTTAAATCTTTCTGAACTCTTATTCATGGTTTCGATTTTGATTTTCGGTTTTTACAGTTGAAAATTATTTGAATATTTTATTTTAAAGTATTTGCTCTTTCTTTTTTTTTAATGTTTATTTTTGAGAGAGAGAGAGAGAGAGAGAGAGAGAGAGAGAGAGAGAGAATGAGAGAGAGAGAGAGAACAGGGAAAGGGCAGAGAGGGAAAGAGAGAGAGCATCTTAAGTAGGCTCTGCACTGTCAGCACAGAGCCTGACAAGGGGCTGGGGCCCACGAACCGCAAGATCATGACCTGAGTCTAGATCAAGAGTCAGATGCTTAACTGACTGAGACACCCAGACGCCTCTGGTTTGAACATTTTAAAGATCAACTAGATGACTAAGGTAGATTATTTGTCTTATTCCTATAAGGATCTTGGTGCTATGACCCTCAAGGGATTGTCTTTGTAGTTTTTTTCAAGTGTTTTTCTTCTTCTATCATTTGGGTCTTTTCCTTCCTAAACTATTCTGTCTCCAGCTTTCAGAGTGTACCATTGGTGGTGGTACCCAGCCCTTGAAAGTATTGCTTGCTTTAGATGGTTGGTTTGTTCTATACTAGAATTTAAAATTTCACTCTAAGCTTTATTAAAGGTAGAATTTTGCTGAGAATATTTGTACACAAATATCTGAGCCTTTGAAATTAGGGAGTTTACTTTCCATATTTATAAATACTTTTTCATTGCTAGGAAGCTAAATTGCTCAAACAAAGAGATGCAAACATATAGTGGCTTTAAGAAGGTGGAAGCTTTTTTTTCTCTAATAAGGAACATCCCACCAGTAGGCAGGTTAGGTAACTGGCTTTGCTCCATAAAGTAATTCAGAGATCCAGGTTTTTTTGTCTTCTTTTGGAGCCATCCTCTAGCATGTTTGTTTTCTTGTACCTTTGATTAGATTGACCCACCACCACCCCACCCTCCTAGCCTATAGGAAGGAGGAAAACACAAGCGGAGGGCAAGTAGCTTGTTTAAAGGAAGTGACCTGTAAGTTGCACATATCACTTCTACTCATATCCCATTGATCCATTATTATTATTATTACTATTATTTAAATACCGGTTAGTTAACATATAATGTTGTAATGGTTTCAGGAGTTTCAGAGAATTTAGTGATTCATCACTTACATATAACACCTAGTGCTTATCCCAAAAATGCCCTCCTTAATGCCCATCACCCATTTAGTCCATCCCCCCACCCACCTCCCCTCCAGCCACCCTCAGTTTGTTCTCTGTATTTAAGAATCTCTTATGGTTTGCCTCTCTCACTGTTTTTATCTTATTTTTCCTTCTCTTCCCCTATGTTCATCTGTTTTGTTTATTTAATTCCACATATGAGTGAAATCATAAGATATTTATCTTTCTCTGACTTCTTTCACTTAGCATAATATGCTCTAGTTCCATCTATGTTGTTGCAAATGACAAGATTTCATTCTTTTTGGTTGCTGACTAATATTCCATTATATATATATAAAACATAATTTTCCATTATATATATAAAATATATAAATAAAATATTCCAATATATACATATAAAATATATATTACATACAATATTATAATATATAATATAATCTATAATATATAATTATATATATAATTATATATAAAATATATAATTTTATACATATAATATATAATTTTATATATATAATGGAATATTAGTCAGCAACCAAAAAGAAAAAAATATATATATATTTGGGATATAAGGGAGTTCAACATTACTCTAATATGTTTTTGGATTCACATTGTTTGATTTGGTTAGGGCAACTAATGAGAACACATGAGCTATGTGTTCATTAGTTGTATGAAATAATCTAACTTCAAAATTATGTCTCACAGAGTCAACTTTTTATCTTGACTTGCAAATGCATATGATATGTGAATCATAGAGAAACGCCAAACAAGAACAATATAGTATATCTTGAAAAACTACTGTGTGCCACACACTGTGGGAAAGAATCTAATGGAGTATCTTCAGTGAGCCTTTGGAGGTCATCATGTACAGTTAATCACACTAGAGCTAGAGCCCCTGTACATGCATAGATCTTGGCCTCTAGTCAGCAGGGAGCTCCCTCTCCGCAAGGGAGCCAATCGCATTTTCAGGCTGCTTTTGTTGTTTGAAAATATTCGTATGTTGAGCCCAAATAAATTTCTTCTCTGATGCATTTCTTAGTTTATCTCAGGAACTAGAAAGAGTAAGTTTAATTACTCATGTGACAACTTTTGACATATTTGAAAGGACTTAGGTGGCTGTTTCCTCCCACACTCCCACCATAATGATAATTCCTGACACTTATTGAGTGCTTACAGTCTTACTGTTCCAAGCATTTTCCATGTATTAACTCACATAAGTCTCACTAGAGTTATGAATTAGGGACTGTCTATCCCATTTCATTGATGAGGAAATTGAGGCACAGGAAGGTTAAATCACCCAGATTCACCCAGCAAGTAAGTGGCATATTCTTCTTTACAAGTATTTTGTTTAAAGCATTGTTCTTAGACCACAACACTGGTTGCTGTGCTAGTTTCACTGTGGTTAACTATATTAGACTTTCACATCCCTTTTTCTGGATGCTATATTTCTATGAATGTAACCACGAGGGGAATTTTCCTTCTGAGGAAAAAAAACAAAAACCATATATTTCCGTGATAGCAGGTCAGCAAGTTGTCTTTGTTTTTGTTTGTTTTTTTGTTTTTAATTTTTTTAATCCTTCAACATTTTAAAAAGTTTATTTATTTATTTTGAAAGAAAGAAAGAGAGAGAGAAAGAGAGAGTGAAGGAGGGGCAGAGAGACACACAGAGAGAGAATTCCAAGCAGGCTGTGTTCGGTCAGCGTGGAGCCCGATGTGGGACTCAAACTCACAAATTGCGAGACCATGACCTGAGCCGAAACCAAGAGCTGGACGCTCAACTGACTGAGCTACCCAGGCACCCCTCAAGTTGTCTTTGTATTCTAGAGGCTATGTTCCTGATTTTGAAAGGATCTGGTGGGTTGACTGAACACAAGCTTGTTGGCAGCTGCATTAAATTTAATATGCTATGTATTGCCTTTGTACTTTTTTTTTTTAATGGGGAAGTAACTGGTAAAAAAAAAGTTAAGAAACATTTCCTTAATAGCCATGTGAAACAATGGAGATGAATTATGGATTAAGTGAATGGCTGGAAGCTTCTACAATTAGGTGCTAGGTTCAGGAGGTAATGTAACAGTGCCATTCAAGGGTATGTCCTAGAATTAGACAATCAGGATTGGAGTCCTGATTCTGTGTTTTTTTAGCTATGTGGTGTCAGGCAGGTTACCTAATCACTTTAGCCCTCAGCTTCACCATTGTAGCAGATCCTACCTCATAGGGTGTTTGGGAGGATTAAGTGAGAGAATTCATAAATTGCTTAGCAAAGTAGTTGGCACATGGTAGATAGTCAATAAATGTTAGTTATTATTATTTAGAAATGGAAAAGAAAATCTGAGACTAGTGTTGAAGTAGGAATTGTTAGGACTTTTCAGAGATATAAAGGAATCAATAAGTAAAAATAATTCCAAAGATTTTGATCATGGAGGTCTTTGAATAGAGTGGTATTTTTGACTTAGGGGCAAAACTTTTCTTCTAGCTACTGTGTATAATCTAATTGGGGTTGGGATGGTCTTCAATGTCTCTGCTCATGTGTTTGGAGTTGTAGATATTTTTCTGACTTTTTGCAGCAGAGGATTAAGTTTGTGTGAATGACTAAAACTTCCTCAAATTCTAGAGGAAAAGAATGAGCTACATTTGAGTTTAGTGTAGCTCCATTTAGTTCAGCAAATGATTTTTTAAGTACCTATTGCATTCGATACACTGCTGTGTGCTCAGTTTTGATCATTCTCTTGTCTAAAATCTCATTTTAATGAACAGTAAGTATATAATGGGGCTCCTTTTTTTTTTGCTTCAAGTTGATTTAAATTTGATTTATTTTTTATTTTTATTAAATTTGTTTTTAACGTTTATTCATTTTTGAGAGACAGAGCCCAAGCAGGGTGAGGAGCAGAGAGAGAGGGAGACACAGAATCTGAAGTAGGCTCCAGCTCTGAGCTGTCAGCATAGAGCCCGATGTTGGGCTCCAACTCATGCACTGTGAGATCATGACCTGAGCCAAAGTTGGATGCTTAACTGACTGAGCCACCCAGGCACACCGAGTTGATTTAAATTTTAGAAGAAGTCCCTTATAACCCCATCTTGGCACTAACTCAGCCCAAGGAATACCTGAAATTTGGTAAAGGTAGGTATTAGAAATAGCTTCCTCATGAATTTAGCTGAACCGGTTTCACCTTACAATTCAACTAAATCTGCTTTTTATTGAACAAAAGACCTCTGCTAATTACTTCAGAGTCCTTTTTTTTCTCCTGGAATGAGGCTCATCTTGGGAAAGTTTGTGAATATATACAAAATGTGAATGAAAACTTGAAAGTATTAAAAAAGTCATGTCTGACTCAGACTCTGGTTTTCTCTTCTGTTTTCTGTGTTAGACTGTGAATTCCTTAAAAGCAAGAACTCTTTCAAACTGTTTGGTTTGTGGTCCTTGGAAGGCACCACAAAAGGAGAGAGAGTATAATGCTTTGTAAAGATGGGGACTTTAAATAAATAATGACCAGTCTTTAAATAAATCCTTAAAATTAAGGAGAGAAATGAACCATAACATTGGCAGCTATTACTCAATTTATTGTGAGTAATAGTATGGTTAAGGGGCAATGCTGTTTGTTTTTTTTCTGCAGGCTTTTCAAGCAAGGCTGCTGAGAACCCAAGGAGCTTCCTCCTTGTCTTCTGTCTTAGGTGTGGCCACTTGCCAGGTTTCTTACGGGTGAGGTGCAAGTCAGTAGTTAGAAGATATGTAACATTTTCTGCCTTCTTGTATTTATTAGATTTAAACCACAGCTTCCTTTATTATTATTATTATTATTATTATTACTTGGTATGTTTTTGTTTTATTGACATATAATTGACATATGATATATTAGTTTCACATGTACAACACAATGATTTAATATTTGTATATTGTAAAATGATCACCACAATAAGTTTAGCTAACATCCATCACCACACATAGTTAACAATTTTTTTTTTCTTGTGATGAGAACTTTTACGATGTACTCTCTTAGCAAGTTTCAAATATATAATACAGATTATTAACTATAGTCACCATGCTGGACAGTACATTACTAGGACTTACTTTATAACTGGAAGTTTGTACCTGTTGACCACCTTTACCCGTTTCATGCCCCCCACCCCCACTACCCTACCTCTGGCAACTACCAATCTGTTTTCTGTATTTAAGAGTTTGACCTTTTTTAAGAATGCACATATAAGTGAGATATTTGTCTTTCTCTATCTGACTCATTTCATTTCCCATAATGCCCTTGGGGTCTCCATCCATGTTGTCTAAAATGGCATAGCTTCCTTCTTTTTTATGGCAGAATAGTATTCCATTGTGTGTGTGTGTGTGTGTGTGTGTGTGTGTGTGTGTGTGTCACATTTTTTTTATCCATTCATTCATTAATGGATGCTTAGGTTGTTTCCATGTCTTAGCTAATGTAAATAATGCTTCAATGAACATAGGGTGCATGTGTCTTTTTGAGTTAGTATTTCATTTCTTTTAGATAAATACCCAGATTTGCTGGTATCCACATCTTCCATTATTAAGACATCCTGAATATTTGCAATTTTGGCTAGAATTCTTGTGCCAACCAATGGATTTAATCTGAAAAGTTGTAATAAGAACTAAAGATAATGTATCGCTGCTGAATGACCTTGGGCCCAATTCTAGCACACCTACCAGTAAACTTACTTGAGGGGCCAGTGTTCCTGAAAGTTTAAAGGCTGTAAGCTCTTTTAGTAGAACATACAGGCAGTATTATTTAAGCTGATCAGCTATTACTTTGATTTTGGCAAAAAGAAATAAATTAGAACCTATCCTATAAACGACTGGGAAATAACAGCATCCTTTGTTTATTCTTAGTAGTTTCATCTCACTAATTCTGACAAGAGAGACCACATTTTAGATTTTTCTCATGTCCTCTATAGCTCCTACTAAGTGTTAGGCACAGTCTTGATTTCTCTTCCCAGACTGAATCAAGATCACTTATTCTTTTCTCTTTTTATCCTCAAAGAAGTCTTCACCTGAGTTAATGTAGTCTACTATTGCTAGGTTCACTTTACTTAATAGGTACTTAAATCTTTGGGAGTCAGCTTGGAAAGAGAAGGGGACACAGACTTGAGAATTTGATCTGGGATCTTGGAATCTCAGCTTTGCTACTTAAAGATTGTGTGATCATGAGCAAGTTTTAAAACTTTTTCTAAGCTTCAGTTTCTTCCTTGGTAAAATGGAAATTATGATGCCTGTCCTTCAAGTTTGCTATAAGGCCTGGAGGTAAGGAATAAAACATGTCTATGTAGATATATTTAAGATATATTTTAGGCTGTGCTTAAAAAAGAAAGGACTTGACAAGACATTTAACTAGCAGCTCCTCTAATAAAAATACTTACCATTGGATAATAACGAGAAGTCTAGAATTCTATAAAAATTTTTATAGCACAGTTTATATGCTTTCCCAGCAGCTTGGTCAGTATTTCTTTCTGAATGGCTTTTCACCCATCCTCACAACAGCAGTGTGCCAGTGTCAAAAGAAACAATCCTATGGGCTGCCACCATCTCTTAATCAAGCCATGTATGACATTCATTCAGTCAGATTATCCTTCTGTTATAAGATGCTTTGCCCACAGTCATTTAAGTTAAGATGTGTGAACGTGGGCCATGCATGTGTGGCATCTGAGTCCTGCTACCTATACCTCATTTTGTGAATTATAACTAAAATAAAAATAAAATTAATTTTTTCAGCAATTATATGTAATGGAATTTCTTAGTTGTGACAAATTTTGTCTCTTTCATTCAAATATTGAAAATTAATTTGATATATAATACCTTATATGTCAGGGTGGGGAGGAATGTGGCCCTAGTGTCTCATTATTCAATGTTTTATATTATTGTATCTTTAAACATATACTTAATATCACGGCCGGGGTGCCAAGGCCACTGAAATTTGACTCTACTAACCGGCTTTTTTGGCAATGCTCATCAATTTTTTTTATGCTATAATACATTTGGCAGAGTTATTTTTAATGATTGATTCATTCAACTGTTCATTGATGCTTCTGCTATTTGTAACAAGAATATGCTTTGAAATAGAAATTTGAAGATGATGGAGACATACTTTTACCCAATTTATTAAAACTATAATCTCATATAGAAAATATGTATAGATCCGAGCTCTAAGATAGGGGCTTAAAAATGCTCAATAAATGAATAAATGAATCTAGGCCTGTATATATGTTTGCTGGATATTTCCACATTCCTAGATTTGCCCTTTTCTGTGTTGCGCATCTCCCCAGTTGCCCTTGTAGCAATCTGGACATCATCTTTGTCTCCTTCTCCCCTTCCCTTTAATACCCAGTTTGTTCTCACATTCTATTGGTTTTACCTCCTGAACCTGCTATCTACTCTAAGTTTTAGCTACCTCCATGCTTGGCTTCTATCACCATAGTGTCTTCTTAGCTAGGTTTTTGTCCCAACCACCTTGTTTTTCCTAATCCATTCACCATAATAGTAGCTAGAGTCTCATTTCTAAAAGGCAAATCTAATTGTATCATATTCCTGCTTAAAACTTTTTGATGACTTCCCACTGCCGTAGGAATAAAATACAAATCTCTTTACATGGTTCAGGAGGCCAGGTATATTGTGGATCTTGTTAATCTTTCCAGCTCAATCTCCTACCATATCCTACCTCTCACATTCTCTTCTATGAGATGACACTATGTTAGATAGCATAGTGCCCTGCCCATAGCTGCTCAGTATACATTAGCTATTCTAGTTATTCTTAATGTGTCTTCTCTGAAAGGGGAACAACTGGAAAAATGTTTTTAGGAGCGTTAAAGGGAAGGGAGAAAAGCTCAGAGTTGACAAGAGGATATAATAAAATAATCTAGGTGCTGGCTACTAATTGGGATGGATACGATGATAGAGATTAAGAAATTGTTTAATCCATTAAACTTTTGAAAATTATTTTTTAGGGGTTATTTTGAAAAATAATTTAGTGTAGCATATAAAAAGGACTCTGCTGGATTTTAAATTTATTGTTTCCTGAGATTATGATCTAGTTTAGCAAAGTTGCCAGGTATTCACTCTTCAAGACTTACATTGTTTTCCAGTGTCCCCAAATGGTTATGGCACTGTTGTTAAGTGTTTAGTTGGCTACAGAATTTCCTTAAATTGTGATTTTTAGTCAATGGAATATGATGACTCACAAAGAATGTAACTGTTTTCTGTCTTAGTTTACTGATATTTATCTTTGTGTGGTCAAAAGTCTATGTTTCTGTTACTCTCACAGATTACCAAATGTGTTGGTGTATAAGGGAGGAAATGAAATGTAATTTAGCTAACATTTTGTGTCTAGCATGACAAACGTTATTAATAACTTGAGGTTGAATCATTTAAGGTCATGATTTAGAGACAAAGACAAGTTTTTCACCACTGTTTTTCTGTAGTATTATTATACTTTGGGTTGAAAGATCCATTTTCATTAGTTTAAATAGATCTTTTGAAAATATCAATATTTTGGTGATTTAATGGCACCTTTTGCAAGAGATTGGTTGGTTTATCTGATGACTATTGTCAAATATCTTTGGAATAATATAAATGCTACATAAAGGATTTTCTTATACTATTGACATGTTTTGATGATGAAAATTACCTTTGATGATCAAAATTACTGTCAGAAAACTGATAGTAAAACAAAACAAAACAAAACAAAACATTTTATTTTGTACCTTTGAATTTTTAAATTGGATTCAAAGTTTTATTTTTTTTCTAACTGCATGTATATGTTTGATTAGGTAAAATTGTTTATCTAGCATGGGATTTAAAAATTCTTAACACTAGATTATTATCACTTGAGTACGGATTTTTGTAAAACATTTAGTAATGGTGATTTGGAAGGTTAGAATAAGTCTTTTAAAACTTGTCATCACTTTGCAATGTCAGGGGAGCCTTTGTAAAAGTATCCACATCGTGATGTGAAATGCACTTGTATGGGCAGAACATTGATTGCTGTGATTAATTTTATAATTATGTACATAATCCATAATTGAATGTTGCAATCATTGCTATTTGAGTAAAAACTGTTATGCCCTCTTAAGAAACATATCAAGAGTAGATGGAAACAGTCTTTAACTGTCCTGAAACAATACTATAAATGGTTACCACTTTCTTTCAAAAGTTAGTAATCCTATTGAATTCATTTCAGTTCTCTACATAGCCTGCCAGCTGATTGTATAATTACATGCCATATAGCACAAAGCATGATTTATGATACTATTGTTATAGTGTGCTTACTAAATAGAAGAATGAAAAATTGAAAGTAGAGGATAAGTAGAAGTACTCTAGTAGGGTTGTCAAACTATAGGACACCCAGTTAAATCTGTGTTTCAGATAAACAACATGTAAGTTTTCAGTATAAGTGTTCTATTCAAAATTATTCCTTATTTATCCGAAATTCAAATTCAACTGGGTATCCTATATTTTTATTTGTTAAAACTGGCAATTCTAGTTGTAGGTGATTGGGTAAAATATGTAATAGTAAAGAAAAGATTTTTCTAATGGAACAGAATTTTTCCTTAAAATTCCTCAAAAATCAAATAAAAAATATTTCGGTCATCCAACTGGCAAGTCAATTTGGAGCTTGCATTTGAACCCAGGGACTTATCCTCAAGAACCATGCTCTGTCACTGTCTTTCATATACTAGTGTTGTTATTAGTGAAATTAAAAGTAATTCTGATGTCCCACTTTATTTCATTCTGTATTATATCGAAGTTTTGCATCATTAAGGTCATTAAATATGTATTTATTTTATATTAAGAAATTAATTTAGTTAATAAATTGAATTATTTTCTTTTCTAAAGTTAAGTATTTTTGACTTGAGAATTTTCAAGAAAAATGTAGATTGTTGCTGTTCTCTTTTAAGTGGTGTTCATTAGTTTAACCAAATGTTTTTGTTTGCTGTATGATTAATGGTGCTTTGCTTTTAATTTTCTTGTTAAGACCAGATTACAGTGTTTTCACCAAGCAACTGGGAAGCAGCCATGATTTGATGCTGCACACTGTTCTGCTTGTTTCTTTAGCTTGGCTAGCCTGTCTCTTCTGCTGTAGCCATCAATCATCCAGTGCTCTTTCCATGCTTTAGGACACATTTTCTACCCCCCATGAGTGACAGTGGTTGCCTTTTATGACTTAGCCCTCATTAATAATTAGGCATGTACCACATATGAGATCTTGCAATAATTCATGATCTGCATTCATTCATTTATAAATATAAATGCATAAAATCTAACAGTCATAAAAGACTTAGAGCTTGAACTTCTTAAATACAAAGATGAAAACATTGCAAGCTATACTCATTAAAAATAAGCTCTGAATGAAATGATTTAGGCTTGATTTTTATTTTTTAACATCTTTTTTTTTAAGCTGTAATGGAAACTTTCTTCATAAGAATAATCAATAGTAATGCCAATTTAGAATATTGAAGCATAGAGAAGGAGATAATTTGATTAAATAATAGAAAAACAGACTAGGAACTATTTAGAAAGATGATAAAGGGCTTAATAACTAATTAATATGAACACAGGGATATTGGATTACAGCAGTAAATGGACTAATGTTTTTCTGAGTTTTTTTTTTCCTAGTTTATATTTTATATTTTAAAAACAAACCTTGTGAGGGGCGCCTGGATGGCTCGGTTGGTTAAGTGTCCAACTTTGGCCCAGGTCATGATCTCACCTCTTGTGAGTTTGAGCCCCACAAGACTGTGCTGACAAGCTCAGAGCCTGGAGCCTGCTAAGGATTCTGTCTCCCTCGCTCTCTGCCCCTCCCCCATTCACACTCTGTCTCTCTCTTTCACTCTCAAAAATAAATAAACATTAAAAAAAAACACAAAAAACAACAAAAAACCCACAAAACTTGTGAAATAACCTAATGAGATTCTAATAGTAGTGTAAAAATATCAATTGCAGTGATAACAATTTTGCATTTAAAAATGTTTATCATTATTTCAACCTGCACTTCAAATTATTTTTATATATCCCATGATGACAATTATATAACTGAAACATCCTGATTTTTTTTTTTTTTAGGTTTTATTTATTTCTGAGAGACAAGGAGAGACAGAGCACAAGTGAAGGAGGGGCAGAGAGAGAGGGAGACACAGAATCTGAAGCAGGCTCCGGGCTCTGAGCTGTCAGCATGGAGCCCCACGCAGGGCTCGAACTCATGAGCTTCCAGATCATGGCCTAAGCCAAAGTGGGCAGCTTAACCGACTGAGCCACCCAGGTGTCCTATGAAATGTCCATGATTTTAAAGTCTTCTGAACTCTGTATTAAAAGTATAGATTTGTAGGAAATCAACAAAATGGGTATGATGTTGAATGCTGTATTTTTTATGGTGGTAAAATATACATAACAAATTCACCACTTTAACCATTTTGAAATACACAGTTCGGTGACATTAAGTACATTTACATTATTGTGCAACCATCACCACTGTCTATCTTCTGAACTTTTGCATCATCCCAAATGGAAACTCTTCACCCATTTAGCGGTAACTCCTCATTCCCTCCTGCTCCCAGCCCCTGGCCACCATCCTTGCACTTTCTGTCTCTGATTTTGTGAAGGTCATTCTTAATAGTGTTAAAAATTGATACCCACTATTAATAGGAGGTGCATGAGAAAATGGGAAAAATCTGGGACTGTAGTCATACCCTTTCTGCCATTTTCCAGTTTGTCATCTGGATTAAATTGTCTGACTTCTCTGAGTATCAGCTTCCTCACCTTCAAAATGGAACTAGAGGGGCGCCTGGGTGGCTCAGTCTGTTAAGCTGCCGACTTTGGCTCAGGTCATGATCCCATGGTTAAATAAACACTTAAAAAAAATTGAAATGGAACTGGTAATTTTTGTGCTGTTTTTTTGGGGGGGGGGGGCAAAGATGAGATAATGTATATAAAGCATCTGCTCATTTTAGGCATTTAATAAATAATATTATCACAGATATAGAATGTTCTTAAAATATTAATTCATTTCAGTGACTTCTGCAAGAGCTCGTAAAAAATAGTTTAATATTAGGGTATTATGAATTCAGATCTACTTACTTCCATCTGGTTTCAATAGGTTACAAATGACTTTTTTTTTTTACCTTGGAAAATAGAAATTGCAAATTATTGCATATCACAAATTGAAATTTTTAAAAAAACTTTTTAAATGTTTATTTATTTTTGAGAGAGAGAGAGAGAGAGGGGAGCATGAGCAGGGGAGGGGCAGGGAGAGAGGGAGACAGAATCTGAAGCAGGCTCCAGGCTCCGGAGCTGTCAGCACAGAGCCCAAATGTGGGGCTAGAACTCGAACTATGAGATAATGACCTGAGCCCTGAGCCAAAGTGGGAAGCTTAACTGACTGAGCCATTCACGTACCCCCTCAAATTGAAGTTTTAAAAAGTGTTTTAATATATCTATAAAAACAAAATTTTTAGCTATTGCCAGTTGAAAAGTAAATAGTGAGTTAATTTAGGTACTTTTGGTCGTTTTTTTTTTTTTAAATCATTCTCTATTTTTCCTAATCAAATTATCCTGTTTGAAAACAATCCATGTTCTTTTGTCTTGTTTATTATTTGTCATTTCCATCTTAGAACATATAGAAAAAATAAAAGGAGGTTTAACTTAAGTTTGCCAAAATGTTGTTAGTTCTGGTAAAGATTTATAAAACAGGTCTTCTGTATTACAGGAATCAAAGAATATGTTAAACTGCCCAAATAATCAAGTTGTACACACTAGACAAATTCCTATATTGTTAAGTTACATACTTAACTATTTTTAAGTATTGACAAATAGTTACTTAGCACCTTTTTATAGTAAAGTATTAAAGAGTGGTTTCTATGAAGGATTTTAAAAAGCTTAAATTATGGTGTCTTCCCTCAAAGGGTGTACAATTTCCTTGGGAAGGGAGGCCACCGGTGCATTAAGGTTTAAGGTTTTAGTTCAGTAAGTTCAGGGGCATGGGTTTTGAGAGAAAGATGACAATTTAGGCTCTACCCATGTTGTATCTGAGTTGAAGACAGAATATCCTAATTTAAATGAGGCTCTGGGTCTCATAACAAAAGATGGGAGAGGAAGCTATGTAAAAGGTTTATACACATTAATGAAAAAAAAATACAATGTTGACACAATTTATAAACCTCACTCCCTAAGTAGTAAGTACATTTTAAAAGTGTTCAACAAACTGATCAAATTTAATAGTTTTTAGTTTCTACCTCTCCCTGTGGTCTCCACTTGCTTAGCCATTTTCTCAAAATCACTGGCTTCTTAAAGGTAGAGGAATCTGTTTGAAGGGCATCGGGAATATAATTAAGATTGCACCCCAAGCTCAGTGCACTTCAGGCTGCATATCTTCATCATTTCCTCTGGACAGATGGATGCCAAAAATCTAACTTGGCTGCATTAAGGGGGGAATGTAAGGATGGGAGATGGAGAAATAGAATTGAGGTGGGTGGACGAAAAAAGGCTTGCAGTAGTGTTCAGGGGATGAACCATTGACTACAGACTGAGCCAGCCAGGTGCTCCTCTCCTAGTTAGAATGTTATGCAATTTAGCATCACCAGGGAAGGGAAACAGTAGCAATATTTCTGTTGGAAATGGAGGGCTTCTTTACTCAATTACATTTTTCAAAAGTTGTTATAATCTGTGACTTTTTTAAAGAACAAAATGTCATTAGTGAATTGAATACAGCCATGGAATTAGTAATTCTTGTATTCTTAAATTTGTATGTGATGCATAAGGTTTCTTTTCTGAGTGGCTTAAATTGGTAGATTGAGTTAAAGGTGAAAATACCTAGTATGGAAACTGGTCTTAGAGGAGACAGTTGTTTTTGAAGAAGCTCACCCCAGGATCTGTGAATGTTTTAATTCTATTGTTACTTGCAATGCTGGCCAGTCATCTTTCAGGATTTTAGTTTCCTGTTGGTTCTCTCAAAAGGTAGAGTTTGATAAACTGCCTTTTGCTTTCTTCACTTAGATAAGGAAAGGCCCATGTAATTCTACATTTGAAGAGCTTTTAGCTTCTCCAAAGAAATGCACTTAAGCAACTAATGAATCATGAGAGTCCTAATGTTTTTCATTGTTAATATTTAAATTTTACTTCCTAGAGGCAGAGAAATCTAGATAGCAGTTATTTCTTCGATTTTAGCCTTGGGAAAGGATAATGTTGAGATTTTCAGATGAATGACTTTCTAACTTGAGACGTATTGGGTCACAAAGAATAGAAGTATGCTTTCAGTTTCTTCTAGAAAAAAATTCATGAACTGAAAAACTCTTAAAAAGCCTTCTGTTTATGCTAAGTACTTCTATACCATTAGGACCTAAGTCTGGGGACACTGTTCAAAGGAAATATAAACATATGCATCACAGAATGGTTGACATTTGACCTAAAGGGCTGAGTAGCAGTGGAGCTTCTGCTGGGTACTCTTCCTGTTTCAAAGGGGAGGATGGAATTGGCAGTACAGGAACTGACTTGGTTCTACATGGATATGTCAGTAACCTGAGCCAGAGGTGGGCCACATCCTGACCCACAGTAGAACCAAGGGTTCAGTTGTAATTGATCTGTGAATAATTTCTTCCCTGATTCATCCGAAGAGGCCACTAAGAATTCTCTTAGGAACTTACTTTATCTTCAAAATATGACAACTAGTAAAACTGTAAAAATGAACAATCCATTGTTTTGGTTCATATACATTTAAATAGAAAACCATTCAGTATTGCCTTATATATCCATTCTCTTCAGTTTGAATCCCTAATGCTGTTGTCAACTTTTATAAAAGATAGTTGAATACCACATTATTTCTTATATCTATTTTTGAAGACAGTCTTTTTCAACACTACCCTAAATACTTAAAAAGAAAAACATTTCACTAACACAGACTTATTTATAATCTACCTGTCAATAGTGTACAGGGTAGTTTTATGAAAAACTTTGAAAACAACCATGAGAAATAGTACAGTCACAGAGTTCATATCAAACGGACTTAACGCTCTAAATAATAATTCTAACAAGCTACCTTAATATGATATTCAAGAACACAGTGCATTATGGAGTAAAATGTTTAAAGAAGCAAGTTTTATATTTCATATCTCTAGGGAGTCCTTTAAGCCAGTTAGACTATTCAGAAAAATTACTCATATATTATTTTACAGAATTGCATTAGTATGTTCCAAAGCTGCATTTTCTTTTTCTTTTCCTGTGTGTGTGTGTGTGTGTGTGTGTGTTTAACTTTTGTAGAGTGCAGCTAGAAATACTATTAGAGATGAATTCTAGGAAAATAAATATAAACAGAAACACTGAATTTATTTTTCTTCTCTACAAGAACTGTTTAAAGCCTGGCAGCAGAAGACCATTCTCTGTTTACAAAATATTATAATAAAAATGCAAGGTCATCTTTAAATACAAAAGACTCTAGATTTTTATGGAAAGAATGTATCTTAAGAAAGGTAAATTAAATAGTTGGCTAGAGGGGAAAGGAAATTTCCTTATTTCACCCTGAAATTTGGCAGCATTTCGAAAACAGAGCTTGAAACTTCTGGATGAATTGAAGATAGTTTGGTTCACCTTCTTCAGAAGCTTTTCTGCATCCAATTTACTTTTCCCATATCACATCAGTAAGGTATTTCATCTTCAGAGATTTTGCAAAACTTCATTGGCTGATTAAAATGCAAATAGCAACCTTTTGGTGAGAAAATAATTTCAGTTTTGTCAGCTTAAGAGATCTTTCCACATACACCATCGGTGAGATAAAATATGTTTTATGTTTTCAAATCTGAATTTTAATGTAGCCTTGTTCATTCGCTTCTGTTTGTCAATTGAAGCCCACTCTTTCAAGATACTTTGCTTTGTGTATTATGGGAAGACTGAGGATGGGTGAGTAAGAGATTCTGGCACAGCTCAAGCTGTTCAATTTTATTTCAAACAAGTTCCAATGAAAGGGAGAGTCCCGATAAAGAAACTCTTGTAAAATGTATGCAAAGTAAGGAAGGAAAGGATAGAGGCTCATATGTATATCTGGATCCAGAGACCATGTATAGATAGGTAGAGAGGTAGCTATATGTATAGATCTGAATATACAGATAGATATAGAGATAGAGATATATGCATAGATGTAGCTATACATACAGATTCATAACTGTTCAGTTCAAGGCAGATAGGTGAATGTTTAGGTGCTGCATATATAGGCTATAAGAGATTAAAAAGCAGTCAATTTTATTGCCTTGTTTTCAGATTTAAATCATTTAATGTTTGTAAAAATTTCATAAGATAAAAAATCAAGATATAAGGAAAGAAAATGACATAGGAGCTCTAATTCCTGCCTTTGAGGAAGAGTATATAGTTTAGTCAGAAGAATGACAAATATGAATAAGAGAACATCCCCTAGACCTCAAGGAGCTGACAAATTCAGTAAAGAGCTCAGTATAATTGGGATTAAAGGTAAGATATTTTGTGATGCATTTAGTGCTCCACAATTTACAAAATAATTATTTCCTAATTTAATTTTACATTGATAAGAAAGAATTAGTGCAAATATTTAAGGCAAAGAAGAAAAGTTGCATAAATGTAGTGGTTTGATGATAAATGTTGGCAAAGCAGAGCTATATATAGATGCTAGACCCTCAGAGATGTTTTATGGGTTTAATATATTGATGATGAAAAGTAGGTCCTGTTCTTTAGGGAAAGATCTCCGGAATTGTGCAGTTGTACTGCTGGTATGAGGCTTATGGCTTCTTTTTCCACATTTTATAACTATGAAGTAGAGGGCTGGGTCATTGAGCAAATGTGTGTTCTTTGGTTTGCATGAATGGTATGTACTTTGAATTCTCAAAATAGAACTCCAGTTTATTTTCTCAGTACTCCCAGTGAGAAAAGCTATATTTCTTAAATATGGTCAGAAAGTACTTGGGGAGGAATGTTTACTGAAGGAACCTGTGATTATCTGCAGGCACCAGCATAAATATATTTCCATTCCTGAGCCCAGGGGGATAATCTCATTAAACCTGTGCAACATTCAAGTCAGTCTATTTCTTAATGCTTGTTTTAATATTGCAAAAGTAACAAGTGAACATGAAAAAATTTGATATAATGTAATAATATAATATAATATAAATATAATAATATAATATGAGTAAGCCCCAGATCCCCAGTACTGCAGAGGCAACTACTGTTACCAGTTTCTAGTGGTCTTTCACACAATGGACATATATAATTTTATACTTTTGTAAAACGTTTTCAAGTTAAAAAATTTTTTATTTTAGAGAGAAAGAGAGTATAAGCAGGGGAGAAGGGCAGAGGGAGAGGGGGAGAGAGAGAGAATCTTAAGCAGCCTACATGCCTAACATGGAGCTTGATCCCACGACCCTGGATTCATGACCTGGCTGAAGTCAAAAGTCAGATTCTCAAATGACTGAGCCACCCAGGAGCCCCACAATGTATATTTTTATTTTTATAGTGAGAATGAATTTTATTTTACCTCTGGACAACATAATGTAACTATAGTTCCCCAGAAATGCAGTCAGTAAATGATCTTTCACTTTTCCTTCCAAGGCAACTTTGAAAAACAAGTTTTCAGGAATGGGATTAAGCACTCTGACCAAAAAAATAGATACTTCAATTTCTGTGAAGACACATCTCCACTGATACTGACATTTGGAAGAACTACAATTAATAGTCATTTTTCTCCTCCTGCTGAAACATGGGAGTTAAATGGTTTGGCTCTGATTATTTTTTTTAATTTCATTTTTCATTTTAAAATAAACATTTTAGACCGCCAGAATTCTTCTCCTCACTCACAGGTCTCTCTCCCCATTGTACTTGTGCTGAAATGACAGGCTGCATTTAAGACAGTAGAAGAGTTGGCAGTATCTGTCTTAGAATAAGCTTTCACATGCAGCTTCAAACACCTTTGTGGTTTGGGTTGTATTTTGACAGTTGCTAGGTAGCTTGAATCAGAGAGTGCAGCTGTGCAACTTAACATGATTTTTCCTATCCCAGACTCTAAAGAGAGCTAAATGAAGTGAAACTATAATAAGACTTCTAAAGTGTTAAAATTGACCAAACTACTTAGTAGTCACACAATAGAACGAAATGAATGAATTCTACTAACACACATAAATGTATTAAAGTATACCAGGGAATTTAGGTCAGATCAAAGTAGGTAGGCTCAGTGTAAACAGATGAATTTCTGAAATTTCTGAACTGTTTCACTGAAAGGAAAACACTGGGTTTGGAGCACGCAGACCTCTTGGCCCAGGTGAGGGTTTGGCACTCATTAACCATGAAATTCCACGTGAACATGCTGTTTGTGATGAAGAGTCACGGAGAGAGACTAAGATTTCTGAAAAGAAAGAGTAGAAGAAAACGTAGAAATCCAAGTCACCCAATAAAATGAGAACATTTTAGGATTTGAATCTCAGAAATGGGTTCTTGTGAAAGGAGGTAAAAAGTGAGCTTGTTGAAGCCTTCCCATTCTGAGGGTTTTTCTTGTTGATTTGACAAGGACTAAGCTGAGGTATGTTTGATGTAAATGGGGACAATCATTTGTTACAAACTGTAATAAACTGCTGTTGGAGAACAGCGTTCACAAAAGAAACAGAGAAGGAAAATAAACAAACACTTTGTGGAAAGTTATCCAGGGCAGAGCCTGCAGAAGGGCGGATTGAGAAGATAAACCAGAACAAATGGCTATGGAAACAGACAAGGTCAACACTTTTCAAGCAAGCAGACCGTCAAACCAGCTAACACCAGACATGCTGGTTTGGGCCTGATCCTTGTGATGGTGTTTGGAAAGTCAGATCTTTACCCGGAGAAATAGAAGGCCGTGGACACGTGAGAAATGCTGCCTGCCCTGGGGATAGAGCAGGAATCAAGAGAAGAAAAATTCCTTTCTTAACTAGTTAAACTAGTGAAACTAGAGGTAATGGCTCCTGCAGTCAAACAGTATACTCGTAGGTCTGTGTATCTCTGTGTTCTGATATACTTTACAAGGTATCCTTTATGCCATAGGTGCTTCACTGAGTTGATGCTGAAGATTTGGTATTGAGGGAATTGAAGGGTAGGCCAGGCTCTGTTCCCAAGGTCACAGTCCACAGAGTATAACCCTCTTCCCTGCCACTTTTAATCCCTGGATGATGGTAGCAGGCAAGAGAGAAGCAAATGCAGGGACCGGTAGGTTTGCTGTACTGTTGGCATTCTTCCATATATGTGATTTAAAAATTACAACGAAACAATAATAGATAAGAAAATAGCTTTATTTGTGGGGAGAGTCTTTCTTAAACTTTGCCTTGAATTTTAAAGATATTTGCTGATCTCCATCTAACTAATTATGACATGTCCAGTTAATACAGAGTAATAGAGATTTAAAAATATATCAGTATTTTTTTTTCTCCAATTTCAAGAGTAATACAGGCTTAATGCAAGAGATTTAGGAAAACATAATAGTAGAAGAGTGACATTGTAAAGTACAATATTTTTTTCTTAAAATATTCCATGGTGGGGTGGGGTAGGCTGGGAAGAGGGGAAGAAACTTCACATGGCGGGATTCAGGAGGGTTCAAAGAGTAATAAAGAAGATTGGACACATCTTTTAGGGTGTGTGAACTGGCCTTAAGTCAATTCTAGCAAATGTGGAAAAATCTGCCAGAGGAAGACCTCTCCAGAGGGATCATTAAAATGAGAGTAGATTATCATTTGAGAGGCTGGTTCAAGTTCTCTCACTGCTTCTGAAGTGCCACTGACTGTTGAAGTACATGCATATCTGACGTTACCTTCTCACCCGAATTTTCATTGCTTCCATTAGACACAAACATGTGTGCACATATTGGCTGCCAGGAAGCCTGGCCCACTTACCAGGTAATGGCATTCCCTTGGCAAATAATTTAACCTTTCTGAAGTTTAGCAGTTTCTTCATTAGCAGCAGCATGACAAGATAGAATCAGATTTTCTCCAAGGTTCCATTCAGCTCTAACCCTTTTGTTCTAGGGCATTGATCTCATTCTCTCTCTCTGTTTCACCCCGTCATTCCCTTGCCTTCAATGTAATTAAACTTTTCTCAGTTCAGACAGTGAGCTAAGTTCTTTTCCAAACATATGAACTTAAAGGAGTGCAGGAAAGATTTGAGAAAGTATAAATCCTGCCTGGAATCCAGAATATGTGATTGCCAAATTGTCTTAATATATATATGTGTGTTTGTGTGAGATAGAGAACACTTACAGAAGATGGGAACTGATGAACCAGCTGACAATTTTTAGTAGTATTTGGAATGAGAAAAATTAGTATTGTACAGTACTTGATGAGAATATGGGTCTTATAAAGAGAATAAACCGGAAGGCCATATGCATATTGACAGTAAAGTAACTCAGTAGAGTTACTTTTTGCTTATACTTTTCTCTCCCATCTGATCCTGAAGAAGATACGTCATACTGTCTATATAACAGCTATACCTAGCTACTCACAGTCTTCCTCATGTGTTCTATTTGAATATAATTTTTGTGATGTGAAGATAGGGTTTCTGGAAACTTCAGACTTTGGGAGCATTTCTAAATACAGAAATTAAAAAAAAACACAGATGTTTTTGGTAGTGAAGTGGCTTATGAATATTAAGTGACAACCAACCTACAACCTGCCATTTTTTTCTATGGCACACTGATGGAACTGTTGTTTAACTAGTTGCAGTGGAAAACAGTGTTGTGCCTGGCAGCAGGGGTCTTTATTTGAAAACGCACATGAAACAATTGGTGTTTATGAGAAAAATGTGGTGCCCTGAACCACCATGTTTAATGTCATTGCTCTGGGAAATGTTTTCCATGATCCAAGTCATAACAAGAAAGACTTTTCCAGTGCTATCTAAAACCTGGGTATGACTGAGAGGTGATAGAAGAGACAAGAATGAGGGAAAGTGGTGAAAAGCAGCAGAGGCAGTGGGGAAGAAAAGACAGTGGCTCCAGGGGGAGCAACTTCACGTCTCCCACCCCTTACCTGGCAGTCCTCGTTCAAAAAAAGGCATGTCAGGGGAGGCCAGGAGAGTAGGAGGGGTTACAGCTTTGGATGAAGTTCAAAGGGCCTTTAAACCTACACAAGGTGAAAAAGGAGAACTGGCACCTGGCTCCATTCACCTGACTCCCTTTCCCCTAAGTTCTGACAATTATATATTAGGAGAGTTTCTGCACTAGTGTGAGGCCATGTGAAAAATCGCTCATGGCCTGGCATTTGGATTTGCCATTAGCAATGAAAGGTGAATGTAGAACAACTTCCAAATGACACTTCCCTCATGTGTAAATAAGGATAGTTGGCATTTGATTTTGCTGTGTATTTGGAAGCTGTAGCAAATGCAGTGAATGAATTCAGTGATGGCTTTGGCCGTGTTTTTGATGTACTGGGTGGTGTTCGTTGGAGGTAGGAGAGACATAACAGCGTGTAGAATGAGGGCAAAAATGTCGTTCAAGGCAGTGTGCTTCTCAGTTCCTGGCAACCCCCCCCCCCCCATCCAGCTGCACAGCTGCCATGTGGCAGGGAAGGGGAGGAGAGGGGGCAGGGAGGATGCCCGGGGATGGCACCACTGAGTGCAGCAGTCTGCCCTGCTTGTCAGACCAACACATCAGCTGCAGAGTGCCCGTCCTGAGTCTGGGTGTCATGGGGCTACATACTCTTCTACCACCTTTGTAATTGTTATCTGCTTGTTATGCCTTTTGAATAAGTCTTCGTATATGTAGGGATTAAAAGGTAGGTGGCACTTAATAGGCTCACTCATCTGCATTGATGGTAGAATAGAAGAGGAGATGAAAGTCTGTAACCATCCTTTTAAATCAGTTTGCTTTCAGGATTAATGCATTGCATTGCTTCTTTTCATTTAAAAATTTCATCATTGCATTGACTGATTTTTTTCTTCAATATTCAGATACATACAGAATGCTGGTGAGTGCAAGTCACTGATAATTAATATTATGATTCTAAGGTAGTGGGGTTGTTGGTAGCTTTGGCCAAACTCGTTAAAAACCTCTTTTATTTTGGCCCTGAGGATGAAACTAGTTAGTCTGTCTAGGAAACAGAACTGTGCTTCAATCCCAGTGCAGCCACTAGGACAAACGTTAAAAAAAAAAAACAAAAAACAAAAAAACCTTAAAAAAATTTTTTTAATGCTTATTTATTTTTTGAGAGAGAGAGAGAGAGAGACAGAGCACAAGCAAGGGAGGGACAGAGAGAGAAGGAGACACAGAATCCGAAGCAGGCTCCAGGCTCTGAGCCGTCAGCACAGAGCCTGATGCAGGGCTCAGACCCACAAAGTGTGAGATCATGACCTGAGCTGAAGTCTGGTGCTTAACCAACTGAGCCACCCAGGCACCCCCCAAAAAAACCCTTTTAAAAAAGTGTGGTAGAATAGGCATAACAAAATTCACAATTTTAACTATTTTTAGGTGTATAGTTTAGGTGTGACAGTAAGTACATTCATACTGTGGCATAACCATCAACACCATCCATCTCCAAAACTGTTTTATCTGAAACTCTGTGCCCATTAAACACAGAGTCCCCAAGCATCCCTCCCTCCCTCCCCCAGTCCCTGGCAATCACTATTCTGTTTTCTTTCTTTATGAATTTAACTACTCTATAAATACCTCATTTAAGTGGAATCATACAATATTTGTTCTTTCGTGACTGGTTCGTTTCACTTAGCAAAATATCTTCAGGGTTCATCCATGTTGTAGCATATATCAGAATTTCCTTCTTTCTTAAGGCTGAATGATGAATTCCATTCTAGGTATGTATCACATTTTGTTTATCCATTCATCTGTTGATGGACACTTGGATTGTTTCCATCTTTTGGCTATTGTCAACAATGCTGTTGTGAACATGGGTGTACCAGTATCTTTTCAAATCTCTGCTCTCAATTATTTTGCATATATATATATATATATATATATATATATATATATTCAGAAGTGAAATTGCTGGATCATATGGTAATTCAATGTGTAATTTTCTGAGGCACTGCCTGTCTTAGTTTGGGCTGCTATTACAGAATATTAGAGGCTGGGTATCTTATAAACAATAGAAATTTATTTCTCACCATCCTGGAGGCTGGGAGTCTGAGATCACAATGCCGGACAGTTGGACTCTTGTAAGGGCCCTCTTCCTGGCTGCAGACTCCTATCTTAGTGTTCTCACATGGTGGAAGGGGAGAGAGAGCTATTTCTTTGTGCTCTCTTTTATAAGGACACTATTCTCAAGCATAAGGCTTCTACTTCATGACCTAATCACTTCCCAAAGGCCCACCTCCAAACATGATCACATTGGGGGTTAGAATTTCAACATACGGATTTTGGGGGAACAGAAGCATTCAGTCCATGACACTGGCAGACTGTTTCCTAAAACGAGTTTAATCTTTCTGAGCCTCACTTTCTCTTTCATAAAATAGGAATAATAATCCCTCCTCTGAAGTGGGGTAAGGTTAGAGACAATATAGGTGAAACTTAAGCATCATTTCTTGCCTCAAGAGACTATAGCAGTGATAAGTGTATTTTCTGCCCAAACCTTGCTGTTTATCACCTGTCTTTGTTCTTGCTGCCTCACTATAATATCCTCTCTTGCAGGCTCCCTCCCACTTACTCACAAGACTAGCTCAGGAACTGAAGTTGCCCTGTTTCTCCCTGAGCTGTGTTACATGCTCCCTTTCATTCTTTTTATAGTTTATAATAATATAAAATGCTACCTACCTTATTGTATAAGGATTGCCTCTTCATTCCTCTATCTCCTGCTTGTAGATTCATTTAATACATACTAAAATATTTACTATGTGCTCGGTGCTGGGGATTTAGCTGTGAAGGACATATATAGAATCTCTCTGGACTTATATTGGAGCTCTGTCTGGACCAGTATCTCAGGGTGTGGTCGAAAAGACCACCTGCAGCAGAATCATTTGGAAATTTTGGTGACTTACTCTGGGCCCTGGCATCTGAAATGTTAACGTTCACTGGGGGTGAATGCTGGGAGATTCCATTAAGGTGGGACCTTTGTCAGTTCAGCACCTCATTTTTTTTAAATTAAAAAAATGTTTATTGTAAGAGAGAGAGCGTGCAACCGTGCGCGAGTGAGGATAGGGGCAGAGAGAGAGAGAGAGAGAGAGAGAGGAGACAGAGAATCCCAAGCAGAGTCCATGCTGTCAGCACAGAGCCTTACTCCAGCCTCAGTCCCACAAACCATGGGATCATGAGCTGAGTCTAAACCAAGAGTCGGGTGCTTAACCAACTGAGCCACCCAGGCACCCCAGCAGCTCATCTTTAGCTCTGAGCACAATTCCTGGCACAAGTAGGTATGCAGAAAATTTTTGTTGCAGAAATAGGGTATTCTGAACTGAAATGAGGTTGGAACAATATGGGCTTCTTATGCATTAGGCATGGCTAGCCACAGTGTGGGGTGTGGATTAACTCTACCTTTTCCTAACGAGTGAAGCACCAAGTCAGTCCAGGAGTTCTAAACATTTATTGATTTCTTGCGGAGTGGGGCCTCTCTCTGCCTCAGCCTAGTCTCTAGATTTCTAAAGGAAGGAGATGGGCCATTTTTACCTTAAATTACCTCAGATTCATGTCAGTCTTTTAAATGCTAATGCTGCTTTAGCTCCCAGGAAAAAAAAATCTCTTAAAATTAGCTTTTATTAAGCATTACAGTCCTTGAAAAGGTGTATCTTGTAAGAATTTGAAATTAAGTTGTCTAGATGACACAAATTATGTTGAAATTTATATATGCAGGAATTGTTTATATGCACCTAATATAAAAACTTGTATACGGGGATGACCCCGTATAGTAGGACTTGTAGACTACACTTTTTTGCTGAAATGTAGAAGAGACAGGTTTATTTTTGAGCATAAGTGTGAAGGAGAAAAGGTGGGTAGATATGAATTATTTAAAGGCCTGAAATTACTAGCAGTCAAGATCTACTTGAGTTAATTACGGAGTGGCTCGATTGGATGCCATGTCACTTTTTTTTGGTATTAATAAAATGCTATGCTTTCCTCCCTCTTAGGTTTCTTGGTTTAGAGCTTAAGTTGAATACCATTCTGAAAATTACTTGTGTTTAAGATAAAGACACAACTTTTGCAGCCAGTCTTATGGCTGTGAGTATTCTTTTAGATAATGGAATTGGCCAGGCACTAGGATAAATATCTTTATGGTAGCTGAGACCCTCTTTCAGCTAATATCCTGGGAGCAAATAACTTAATAAAAACTCAGAACTACTCAGGTCAGTTAAGCTGATTTCCTTATTTAGTTTAAGGAAAATGTGGAAAGAATTTTGATAAACTAAGCATTGGACTAGGAGAATAAGGTCTTTCCTTGCATCAGTGCTGCTGATTGGCACCTGACATTAATTTCCTCTCATTTGAAATGCTTACCCCTTCTTCTCCATCTGACTAAATCCTCTCTTCACTTTAGCTTTCTCAACACTGCTATTTTTTTTTTTCAGAGCTGAAGCCACTTAATCTTCACCTGTAAGTTCTGCCATATTTTAGGTTTTGGTAACAATACTGTTTTTAGTCAGGGATTTAATCTGGTTGTTCACAAGAAATCAATTTTCCATTGGTTTTGCGATGGCTTTGTCTGATTCTGATAATAGACTTTTTTCTTGTTCCTTCTGACCAAAACTTTTCTATTATTGCCCTCCTTCCACCTTATCTGGTAGTCTAGTTATTCTGGGCTTCAGTTCCTACTTGGTTTCTCTGGAACTGCCTAGTTGGTTGGGTTTTAATTTATCTGCTAATATATCCTGCTAATGCCAAGAGTTTAGTTACTCAGACCTTTATCTAACGCTACTGGTTGCCTACATAGACTTGTCGCCTTGATGTTCTTCACTCAAGGACAAAATATCTTCCCACTGGGTCAGTCTATTTAGTCTTCCTCAATAAGGCTCATACTGCTTCAGCTGAGTCCTGATTTGGAGAACCAGTGCCTAATTTGTCAACAGCTCTGCTTCTGATCACTGAACCATAAATGTCCTGGATAACCTCTATTTCTCAACCAGTTGTTCAAATGGCACAATTTGACAATAAAATAATATCATTTCAGAATGTTACTTAGTAGGGGTATCTGTTTTAGTCTACCTGTCTATTTTTGATCTAAAAGAGAATTCAGTTATATCTAAGCAAGAGTCACCAACAATTATCTCCCATTGCATAAGCCTTACCTTCTAAGGTGATTATGAACTCACCTTTCACAGCACAGCAAGCAATTTGGATTTGGTTGATTAATTGTACTTTTCATTGTATTGATCCTGGAGAAAATGCACATATACACAGTATTTTGTATATAAATTTAGAAGTTCGTGGACTCCTTAGAGGTTAATAGGCCCAGCACAATAGGCCATGGTAATGCTGTGATGCAACTTTCCCTTACTCTCTTGATGGTCATATAAACCATGTAAAGGCAATCTATAAATGAGATGGAAATGGATTTTCTTGATTAAAGGTCTCTCAGGTGAAAAAAGACAAGATGAAAGTTGAAATATGTTAGAGGAGAATGATGCTAACATTTCTTTAGCATTATATGTTCTTGGATTTATGCTATTTGGCTTATTGTTACTACAGTGATAGTTTTATGAATGTTACTTTTTAAAAACAATCTCTCAAAAGCTACATATGCATGGAAGGAATGTAAAAAAATAAGAAAAGCATTTATTTTGAACAGAATGTTATTGTCAAAACATTTTTCATTTATTGTATATATGCAGTTACAAATGACATAAAAATGAATGTTTGGCCAGGGACCAAAGATGATGTTTTATTTAAATCATTTGGAATTTTATTAAAGTTTAGATCTGGAATATTTTAATTGGACATTGAAGAATTACAGCTAGCCCAGTGGCTTATATAACATACAAAATATGAAAACCTCTTTAAAGGACATTTCATTGATTTGTTGCCAAGTTTCTATAACAAACCTAGAGATAAAGATTTCACCATTATTTGCAGTATGACTTAGCATTTATTACTTACATTAAACTGTTCTTTAAACTATTTGTCGAAATACATTTTGTCGAGGCTGTTTGAAGTTTTTTCAAAGTGGTCCAACTTTGAGAAGGTTGTAGATTTAGCATTCCCATACTTTAAAAGTATTTATTGAAAATTGAACATTTAAAAAAAAATCACTCTATAAGGATAAAGGAGAAAGTCAGTAGTAGATTCATAGACTTTTACAGCTGAAGGGACTAGAAAGGTCACCTGGACCAACTGTCTCAGGTGGAGACTCAGAGATGGCAGGTGGCTAGTTGAAATCTCTGACCCCTTCCTGCATTCTTTGTGCTACATCAGGCTGCCTGGCATGCTCTTAAATCACCACGAGTGCAACCTCTGCAGAGAGCTGCAGCTATTTTCCTCAGCAACTTTATTTTTCTCCCAAGGTTAAACCTTACAGAGAAACTTTGTTCTCCGATAGGAATAGGTACATTGAACAACTACTGCATAACTGGCAATCAGGACTTCTGACCTTGACACTGAGGTGCAAAACAAATGGTCAGCTGATTGGATTAGCTTACTGAGGTGAAAAGCTAGGAATTCAATGCAAACAGCCTATGTAGATGTTAAATGAGAAGAAATCTGGTTTCCTGGTTGTAGTAATGATTCACCAAATTTTAGTGGAGGTCATTTGGAAGGAAAGGGAGTAGTGGTAGATATAGCTGGACAAAGAAGGATTCGAAATTTTTAAAATCTGGCTTCATTTAGGGCTTATTCTACATAGGCAAGTTTGGATATGTTCTTGTAGGGACTTGATATAAATAGATCAGGCATGAGGAGACCATTCTAGGAAATGAATAGAGAGGTGCAGTGGCAATGGCATATACCTGGTAGGAGAACAAGATAGCTGTACTCAGTGTTTTTGGCACTTTATAACTTTGCCTATGAAGAAGTTGACATCTAGTAATTGATCCTGAAAGAAAGGAAGCTGAAAGAGTCCCCGATTGTTTAGGGCCTTCACTCTGCAGTTTCTTCATCTAATCAGAGAAGGCAGGTCCTCCTGCCCCTGCTTCATAAGGCTGTTGAGCATACTTCATGGAATGAGAAATGCTTAGATGGGCTCTTTTGGAGAGCTTTCATTTCCATGGGCATACTTGGGGATACTGAAGTAGAAGTGTTTTCAATTGATATAGAACTTGGTGTGGAGTAGATCACAAGGTAAAAATGAAAACATAGAGTAGTGTAAAGAGCTCATGTTTTGGAAACAAAAGAATCTGAGCTCAGATGCTGGCTCTTCAGCCCACCATCCACCGTACCTGAGACAAGTGACAGCCACTCAGAGTTGTAGCTCCTCTTTGCAAGATGGATTAGTAATGTTAACTGTTGAAGTGAATTTCCTGTGAAATTAGTGAAACTTAGTTAATGAAACCACCTGGGAAGGGCACCTGCCATGTGTTCCCTTGTCATAAGTTTAAAAAAAATAATTTTTTTTAACATTTTATTTTATTATTGAGAGACGGAGACAGAGCATGAACATGGGAGGGGCAGAGAGAGGGGGAGACACAGAATCCGAAGTAGGCTCCAGGTTCTGAGCCATCAGCACGGAGCCTGATGCGGGGCTTGAACTCACAAACCGCAAGATCATGACCTGAACTGAAGGTGGACGCTTAACTGACTGAGCCACCCAGGCGCCCCGGTTGTCATATGTTTTTATTAAGCCTCTTTCTGTTCTGATTTATACTCTATCACACTTCCCCTTGTGTGGGGTGGCATTAGAGTAGCTATGGACATTTTTGGGTATAGTGCTAAATATTTATGTCCTTTGTGCTTATCATTTTGTAGTATTTTCTTATTTTTGTATAATGTGTGCTATTTTTCTTAAGGAGAACACTGTAAATTGCATCAACTTTATGCCTCACAAAACCTGGGTTTGCCCTGGTTCACTTCATAGGATTCTTACTAAGAGTACATGAAATAACCATGTAAAGTACTGTATCAGTTATTTATTGCTGAAAGCAAGCCCCCCCCCCCCCCCCCCCCCATTTAGTGGCTCAGAACAACAGCAGTTGATCAGAACTTTGGCCTTGGCTTCAACTGGGTGGTTCTTCTGTTGGTCTCTCCTGGGCTCCATTCTATGGTAGCAGTCATTGGTGGCTTGGTAGGGACTGGATGGTCTAAGATGGCTTTACTCAAATGTCTGGCAGTTGTCTGGCTGTCACTTGGATTACCTTGTTTCTCCTCTGGGGCCCTTCTAGCTCAGAGCTGTTCATGCGTCACAACATTCCAAGAGGGCGAGATTGAAAGCTGCAAGGCCTACAGCTCTCAGTTTGACTTATATATATCATAAAATGAATACCACAGTAAGTTTAGTTAACATCCATCTCCTAGGAAATACATATATATGATGGAATATATATATTATAATATAGTTCTCATCACAAGGGGGAAAAATAATATAATATATACTTTTTCCCCTTGTGATGAGAACTCTTAGAATTTATTTTCTTAAAACTTTCCTGTATATCATATAGCAGTGTTAACTATAGTCATCATGTTGCACGTTATATCCCTAGTATTTATTTACCTTATAACTGGATGTTTATGCTTTTTGACCATCTTCATTCAATTCCCCCTCCTGTAAATTCTTAATCTGTTATTTAAGTTAGATAGAATTTTAAATCTATTCATGCCTTTTAAAAAATAAAATGCTTAGAATTTTTATGGTGTTTTAAAAAACTTTTTTATTTTGAGAGAAAGCAAGAATGTGAGCTGGGAAGGGGCAGAGAGAGATGGAGAGAGAGAATTCCAAGGAGGCTTTATGCTGTCAGCTCTCAAAAGCCACGACATAGTGACCTGAGCCAAAATCAGGAGTCAGATGCTTAACCAACTGAGCTACTCAGGCACCCCTTCGAATTTTTATGGTATTTTAATAACATACTTATATGGGACATTAAATGTCTTGCTTTTATTCAGTTTATATCAAAGAATTTGCTAAAGAAAGTTTAGTTTTGTAATGTAATTGTATTAATAACTGAAATACAGAAAAGTGATATATTTAGCAGTTTATTAATAAAAGCTTATGACACTCTTCTAGTTTGGTGGAGTTGTACACATGGCATTAGAACAATCCAATAAAGCAAAATTCTAGGATATTCCTCTGTAAGTGGTGGTTAATTGTCTGCTTATTGAGTAATTAAACCAATCAGTTTAATGATAGATGCTGTGTTTAATGGTTAAACAGCATCTATAACTTTTAAAAGGCTATTAAATGGTTGTAAGAGTCAACTAAGTCCTCCTGAGGATGTATGATCATAATAATCATCATCACGACTAAAAACAATCATTTGGAGAATGAGTTTGAAACACTTGGTTTTTATATAGTTGACAATAATGTTGCAACAATAAATGTTTCTCTTATGAAGACTAACTTGACTTTATGATTATTGAAGAGATAGTAATGAGTGAAAAGATATACAGAAATAAAAGGAAAAGGAAATACAAGCTTTAATTAGTTGTCTTTAGTTTCTTAAGTTGCAAAGGACAAAAAACAAAAAATGGGAAATTACTCGTTCATGTGAAGGGAGAGTCAAGGGGAAGACATTTAGGTACAGCTGGATGCAGGGGACCTCATAGGAAATCAGGACCCAGTTTTTCTCTCTACATGATTTGTGTCTCTTTCATCTGTGTTGGTGTCAGTCTCAGGCTTGATATGGGAACAATTTGGCTGTAGTAGTTTAAATCCCTGTATCCTCTTAAGTTTAAGTACAGTGGAAAAGAGTGGTTGTTTAGGAAAAGCTTCAGAGATTAGTTCTGATTAGTTGTACTGGGTTTGGTATGAGTCACGTGTTTGTCCATCCCCAGACAAACTGGTATGACCAGGAGGATGGAATACATTAATTATATCAGGCCTCTCTCATGCTTCACATGCTTTTCTTTTGGAGCTCATTCCAGCAGCACAGACTGAGGTTGAGAAACAGTAGATCCTAAACAACTGGGGGCTTGCTAGAACCAAGATAAAGCTATGATGGCAAGCCAACAAGAGCTAAAGTCTATTACAAATGTAATGTGCATATTCCTGGCAAATAGTAGAAACTCCATAATATGTTTTGAATTAGAGATGGCTGTAAGCAAAGAATATTTTAGGTACTTTTTCTGTGTAGCTATTTTGCTTTCATGTCTCTGCAAAGTAGATACAGATAAGAATTTTCACTTTTATCCCAAAGCATTTACTAATGGTTATATTCTTTCCACCTGGTTATTTAGCAATAATAGTGTTCCTATTTTACAGATGGAAGACACTGTATATGATGAAAAGGCTTGATGCTATTTATAAAATGCAGTATTGGACAAATTTACATTTTCTTTTTAAAATATTTATTTTGAGAGACAGAGAGAGAAGGAGACAGCAGGGGAAGGGCAGAGACAGAGGGAGAGAGAGAATTCCAAGCAGGCTCCATGCTGTTTGTACAGAGCCCGATGCAGGGCTCAATCTCACCAACTGTGAGATCATGACCTGAGCCTAAGTCCAGAGTCAGAGGCTTAACCAGCTGAGCCACCCAGGTGCCCCAGTGTTGAACAAATTTAGAAGAAAATGTTTTCTCCATTAGGAAATTTTATAAACTGTGTTTAAAAAGTACTCAAAATAGATAGCTATATTTATTATATTGACTCAAATAAATTTTTAAAGATAGTCTGTGACAGTTTAGTCTGATACCAGATAGCTATGTAGGATATATTATTCCATGCCTTTGGAAAGCTTGTCGTATACAATTTATAGAACATTTGGACACAATTGATTAGAATAGATTCCAATTTATTTTAGCTATTGGTAAAATTCAAGTCAGACATGAATCAGCTTCTGCCAACTTGGCTTTAGAATTTTTTTTTAATGTTTTTTTTTATTTTAGAGAGAGACAGTGCAAGCAGGGGAGGGGCAGAGAGAGAGGGAAACAGAATGGAAGCAGGCTCTAGGCTCTGAGTTGTTAGCACAGAGCCCAACGCAGGGCTTGAACCCATGAACCCTGAGATCATGAACTGAGCCGAAGTTGGCTGCTCAACTGACTGAGCCACCCAGGTGCCTGCCAACTTGGCTTTTTAAAGAAGTTTAGGGGCTTTATACCATATGTATCATGAAATTGCCTTTTCTATTGTCACAGATTACAGTGTAAGTAGGTGATATATAGTCAATCACCTAAACCAGGACATTGATGTGAATGAACAGGGAAAATTACACTGGGAGACCAAGTGTAATCTAGACAAACCAGGGCTTATAGTTGCCTTATGTATAACCAGTATAATTTTTATTAACTGTGAAGTTAATATTAGATTCTATATGTAAGAATCAGAAAAGGAAAACAACTTGTTATATACAAGGGAACCCCAATAAAACTATCAGCAGATTTTTCTTAAATTTCTTTTTTTTTGAGTTTATTTATCTATTTTGAGAGAGAGAGACAGCATGAGCAGGAGAGGGGTGGAGAGAGGAAGAGAGAGGGGGAGAGAATCCCAAGCAGGCTCTGTGCTATCAATGAGGAGCCCGATGCGGGGCTTGAACTCATGAAATGGGAGATCATGACCTGAGTTGAAACTAAGAATTGGACACTTAACTGACTGAGCCCCTCAGGCTCTCTTATCAGCAGATATTTTAGCAGAAACTTTGTATGCCAGAAAGGAGTAGCATGATATGTTCTAAGTGCTGGAAAAACAAACAAACAAACAAACAAACAGCCAATCAAGAATACTCTACCTGGCAAGGTTGTCATTCAGAAATGAAGGAGAGAAAAAGAATATTCCAGATGAACAAAAACTAAGAGTTCATCATCACTAAACTGGTCTTACTAAAAATGTTAAAGGGACTTTTTTAAGCTGAAAAGAAAGAGTGGTAATTAGAAACAAGAGCACATATGAAAGAATAAATATCATTGGACAGGTAAGTACATAGTAAAGGTAGTGGATTAATGACTTATAAAACTAGCTCGAAGATTGAAAGACAAAAGTAGTAAAAATAACTATGATTACAGTAATGAGTTAAGGGATACACAAGATGAAAAGATGTAAAATATGACATCAAAAACATAAAACACAGAGGGAGAGAGTAATAATGCTGACTTTACAGTGGGATCAAACAAGTTGTTATCAACTTAAAATAAATTGCTATAGATATAAGTTGTTATATGTAAGCCTTACGGTAACCACAAGGCAAAAACTGATAGTAAATATACAAAAGATAAAGAGAAAGGAGTATAAGCCTACCACTGAAGAAATTTATGGAACCACAAAGGAAGAAAGTGAGAGAAGAAAGGAACAGAGAGGAACTACAAAAAGTTAAAAATTTTAACAAAATGGCAATAAGCACATACCCATCAATAATTACTTTAAATGTAAATGGACTAAATTCTCCAATCAAAAGACATGGAGTGGCTGAATGGATTAAAAAACAAGACTCATCTATATGCTGCCTACAAGACTCACTTTAGATGTAAGTCCACACACAGAGTGAAAGTGAAGGGATGGATAAACATATTCTATGCAAATAGAGACAAAAAGAAAATTGGAGTAGCTATACTTACATCAGATAAAATAGATTTTAAAACAGTAAAGGACACAATGAAGATCATTACATTATGATAAAGGGATCAATCCAACAAGAGGATATAACATTTATAAATATTTGTGCATCCAACATAGAAGCACCTAAATATATAAAACAAGTATCGACAGATTTAAAGGAAGAGATAGCAATACAATACTAGGGGACTTTAATATCCCACTTACATCAATGGATAGATCATTCAGACAGAAAAATCAATAAGGAAACATCAGCCTTAAATGACACATTACACAAGATGGCCTTAACAGATATTTATAGAATGTTCAAACCAAAAGCAAAAGAATGCATATTCTTCTCAAGTGCACATGGAACCTTTTTCCAAGGCCATCAAAACAAATTTTAACAAAATTTTAAAGGATTGAAATTATATCAAGCATCTTTTCTGACACACTGGTATAAAACTAGAAATTAATTACATGAAAAAACCTGGAAAATTCACAAAACATGTAAGGATTAAGCAGTGTGCTACTGAACAACCAAAGGGCCAAAGAAGAAATCAAGAGGGAAATAAAAAAATACCTTGAGAAAATGAAAATGGAAATGTAGCATACCAAAATTTATGGGATGCAGCAAAAACAGTTCTAAGATGGAAGTTCATAGCATATATACCTACCTTAAGAAACAAGAAAAGTCTCAAATAAACAACCTAACTTTACACCTCAAGAACTAGAAAAAAGAAGATTAATAAAGCCCAAAGTTAGTAGAAGGAAGGAAATAACAAAGATTAGACAAGAAATAAATGAAATAGAGACTAAAAACGTAATAGAAAAGATAAATGAAAGTAAGAGCTGTTTCTTTTAAAAGATAAACAATTATTTTTTGTTTAAAAAACTATATAAATCTTTAAATAGACTCACCACGAAAAAAAAGAGAGGACTTAGATTAAAAAAAAAAAACCTCAAATAAAGGAGATGTTACAACTATAGAATACAAAGGATCATGAGACTACTATGAACAATTATATGCTAACAAACTGGACAACTTAGAGGAAATGGATAAATTCCCAGAAACATACAACTTACCAAGACTAGATCATGATGAAATATAAAACCCAAACAGACCAATTACTCAATCAGTTACTAAATAATAAACAAACAAACAATTACTAAATAAGGAAACTGAACCAGTAATCAAAAATGTTTCAACAAATAGAAGTCCAGGAGTAGACAACTTCACTGGTGAATTCTACCAAACATTCAAAGAAGAGTTCACACCAATCCTTCTCAAACTCTTCTAAATATTAGAAGAATAAAGAACTCTACCAAACATTTTTTTGAGGTCAGCATTACCCTGATACCAAAACCAGACAAAGAAGCCACAAGAGTATTACAGGCCAATATTCCTGATGAACATAAATGCAAAAATTCTCAACAAAATGTTAGCAAACTGAATTTGCCAATACATTAAAAGAATCATATACCATCATCAAGTGAGATTTGTTCCAGGGATGCAAGGATGGTTCAACATTTGCAAATTAGTCAATATGATAAACCACATTAACAAAATGAAGGATAAAAATCATATGATCATCTAATAGATACAAAAAAAGCGTTTGACAAAATTCAGCACTGGTTTATGATAAAAACTCTCAACAAAGTGGGTATAGAGGGAATGTACTTCAACATAATAAAGGTTATATATGACAAGCCCACTGCCAGCATGATACTCACTGATGAGAAGCTGAAAACCTTTTCTTTATGATCAGGAATAAGATGGGGTGCCTGGGCGGCTCAGTCAGTTAAGTGTCTGACTCTTGATTACTGCTCAGGTCATGATCTCGTGGTTTGTGAGTTTGAGCCTGTGTAGGCAAGCAAAAGAAATAAAAAGCATCCAGGGGCACCTGGGTGGCTCAGTTGGTTAAGTGTCCAACTTCAGTTCTGTTCATAATCTCATGGTTTGTGAGTTTGAAGCCCACATTGGGCTCTCTGCTGTCAGCACAGAGCCTGCTTTGGATCTCTGCTCCCCTCTTTCTCTGCCCTTCTCCCACTTGTGCTGTCTCTGTCTCTCTCAAAATAAATACATAAAAAAAAAAAGAAATAAAAGGAAAAAGTAAAAGTGCCACTATTTGCAGACGACATAATATCATAGGTAGAAAAGCCTGAAGACTCCATCAGAAAACTTTTAGAATTAATAAATAAAGTGGCAGGATACAAAATTAATAGTTTTCAAATTTGTTGCATTTATATTCACTAATAATGAACTATCATTCAGAGAGATTAAGAAAACAATTGCATTTACAATTGCATCAAAAAGAATAAAATACCTAGGAATAAATTTAACCAAGGAGGTGAAAGACCTGTATATTGAAAACTATGAGACATTAGTGAAAGAGATTAAAGAAGACACAAATACATGGAAAGATATTCTGTGCTGATGGATTGGAAGAATAAATATTTTCAAAATTCCCATACTACCCAAAGCAGTATATGGATTCAATGCAATATCTATCAAAATTGTGTTTTTCACAGAAATGGAACAAACAGCCCTAAAATTTGTTTGGAACCATAAAAGATCCTGAATAGCCAAAGCAATCTTGAAAAAGAACAAAGCTGGAGGCATCATGCTTACTGATATCAAACTCTATTACAAAGATATGGTAATTAAAAGAGTGTGGTATTGGCATAAAAACAGACCCATAGATCAATGAAACATAATGAGAGCCCAGAAATAAACCTGGATGTATGTTGTTAATTAATTTATGACAAAGGAGCCAAGAATATACAAGGATAAAGGACAATCTCTTTAATAAGTGATGCTGGAAAACATGCAAAGAATGAAACTGGACAATCTTATGCCATACACAAAAATGAAGTCAAAATGGATGAAAGGCTTGAATGTAAGACCTGAAACCATAAAACTCCTAGAAGAAAGCATAGGTGGTATGCTCCTTGACATAGGTCTTGGTGATGACTTTTTGAATCTGATATGAAAAGCCAATGCAAAAATAAACAAGTGGCACTATATCAAACTAAAAAGCTTCAGCATGGCAAAAGAAGGCATCAACAGAATGAAAAGGTGACCTACTGATTGGGAGAAAATATTTGCAAATTATATATCTGATAAGGAGCTACTATTCAGAATACATAAAGAACTCATACCAAACAATCCTATTAAAGAATTGGCAGACTCTCTGAATAGACATTTTCCCAAAGAAGATATACAGTTGGCCAATAGGCATGTGAAAAGCTGTTGTATATCATTAATAATTAGGAAAAATTAAATCAAAACCACAATGAGATATCACCACACACCTGTTAGAGTGGCTATTATCAAAAAGATAAGAAATAACCAGTGTTGGCAAGGATGTGGAGAAAAGGAAACCTTGTACACTGCTCATGAGAATGTACATTGGTGCAGCCACTATGGAAAACAGTACGTAGGTTCCTCAAAAAATTAAAATCACAACTACAGTATGATCCCGCAACTCAACAATTCAACTTCTGGTATTTATCTGAAGAAAATGAAAACACTAATTTGAAAAGATATACGGTCATTGTTCATTATATGCTCCATGTTCACTACAGTATTAATTCTAAAACTAAGTTATGGAAACAATCTGATTGTTCACTGATGGATGAATGGATAAAGAAATTGTGGTATGTATATATATATATATATACACACACACACATATATATATGTATTCATGCTCTGTCTCTCTCTGTCTCAAAAATAAATAAACGTTGAAAAAAAGACTTATAAATAAATACTTAAAAAAACATAAATATAAATATATATATTTAAATTTATAAATATAAATATATATATAAATAAACAAATACTTAAAAAATAAATATAAATATATACATTTAAATATATAAATATAAATATAAATAAATACTTTAAAAATAAATAAATAATATATATATTTTTTTAAAGTATTTATTTGTAAGGTTTTTTTTTTTTCAACGTTTATTTTCGAGACAGAGAGAGACAGAGCATGAATGGGGGAGGGTCAGAGAGAGAGGGAGACACAGAATCTGAAACAGGCTCCAGGCTCTGAGCTGTCAGCACAGAGCCCAACGCGGGGCTCAAACTCACGGACTGTGAGATCATGACCTGAGCCGAAGTCGGACACCCAACCGACTGAGCCACCCAGGTGCCCCATTTATTTGATAAGTTTATTTTGAGAGAGAATGTGAGCGGGGAAGGGGCATAGAGGAAGAGAGAGAATCCCAAGCAAGCTCTGAGCTGTCAGCACAGAGCTCAATAGGAGGCTTGATCTCATGAACTGTGAGATTATAACCTGAGCTGAAATCAACAGCTGGGTGCTCAACCAACTAAGCCACCCAGGTGCCCCTAAAGATTTTACTTTTAAGTAATCTCTACAGCCAATGTGGGACTTGAACTTACAACCCCAGGATCAAGAGCCACATGCTCTACTGACTAAACCAGCCAGGCTCTCCTTTAGGATATCTTTTTAAAATAATGAACAAATGTTTTACATTTTTATGGAGTCAAATCTATCAGTCTGTTTCTGTATGACAAATTCTGCTTTTACATGTGTGTTGAAAAAGGCCTTTAAAATTTTTTTTTCTTGTTTATTTATTTTGAGAGAAAGCTAAAGGGTGAGTGGGGAAGGGGCAGAGAGAGAGGGAGAAAGAATCCCAAGCAGGCTCCTTGCAGCCAGCACAGAGCCCAACACAGGGCTTGATACCAGGAATTGTGAGATCATGACCCGGGCTGAAATCAAAAGTTGAATGTTTAACAGACTGAACCACCCAGGCACCCCTAAAATTAAAAAAAAAAGATATACACTTACCTATATTTTTTCTAGCTTTAAATGCGCACACACACACACACACACACACACACACACACACACACACACACACAAACACACACACACATACACACATACACACACTTTTTACATTTATCTCTAGAATCCATCTGGAATTTACTTAGGAGTATAATATGAGTTAGTTATATAAATTAGTCTTCCTCCAAATAGGTAAATGTCAGCCACAGGCTATATAATGAAAAATTCATCCTTCTCTTCTGATTTGAAAAGTGAATTCCATCATATGTTAATTTCTTTTTTTTTTTTTTTTAAATTTTTTTAACGTTTATTTTTGGGACAGAGAGAGACAAAGCATGAACGGGGGAGGGTCAGAGAGAGGGAGACACAGAATCTGAAACAGGCTCCAGGCTCTGAGCTGTCAGCACAGAGCCCGACGTGGGGCTCGCACTCACGGACTGCGAGATCATGACCTGAGCTGAAGTCGGCCGCTTAACCGACTGAGCCACCCAGGCACCCCAATTTCTTATGTATAGTAATTGTACTACTACTTGTTGCTAGGTTTCCATTTAGTTCCATTGATTTTCCCAACTTTTCTACTATCTAAAATTGCCTATTATCCCAATTTTGAAAAGGAAGTCTTGTTTTGCAGCATGGTTAGTGGAGAGAGTGAGAGTTTTAGAGAGGTCCTTTAGAGAGGTCCCTTTGATGAGTGGGGCCCAAGATTCCCACCTGTAAATTGGGAATAATAGGTATCTGTCTACTTTGCAGGATGCCTGAACATCATGGATAATTTTGTTAAATGCTTAGTGTGTAGATACTATTCTTATACTACTTTTCCTAAGAGAGTGCTCAGACACCTATAGGTGATTTGCCTTTTCTGTTTGGCTTACAAGGGCCGATCAATCTGACCTTCCTCTATGCCTATGACTCTGTTTCCGTTGCTTATTCAGCATGTCATCTTACCATGTGGCAGGCATGTGCCAGGCACCATTCTAGAGTCTAGCAAGAAGTGATAAAGAAGGCAAAGGGGACCTCTGCCTTTGTGGAATTTATCTTTTAGTGGCATAGATTAAATTAATTAAGAATATTTCCAACTGGGCTAAATACCACAGGAAGACAAAACAGGATTTTATGCTCGGAGTGGTTGATATCTGAGCTAAGATCTGAATGCAGAGATGGGGGAGTGTCGCCAAGATCCAGAGAAGAGTAGTCCAGGCAGGGCGAACAGGAGGCACAAAGGACTGAGGCAGGAACAGAAATCAGACCAGAAGGACTGGAACAGAGAGAGTGATGGAAAAAAAACCATAGACGATGGACTCATAGAGACAGATAGGGGCCAGATTTTATAATTTCCCAATCTGTATCCCAGTCCCCTTTCAGACAGTCTTCTCACTGGTCTCTACCCAGTCAAGCCCCCAGGAGGCCTTTGCTCTTGCTGTTTTCTGTTTAACTGAAATGTTTTCTCCTTTCTGTGTTTCCAAATTCTGTCCATTCTTAAAAGCCTGGCTTAGGTCTCATTTTGAATGAACATAGCCCAATTGGTCTCTTTCTTGGATTTCCTGTTGCTCTTTTGGTCATATTCATAGTTTTATGTATGGTTTCCCCCTGCTTTCCCCGGCCCTATCTCTACTGGCTAAACTGTGATCTCTTTGAAAGTAGGGAGGGTAGTCTAACACTTCTTTTGTGTCCCTCTTTAAATGTTTGGTATAGTGTTGGGAATGCATTGGACACATCTTTCGATATTCTAGATTGAAGTTTATCATCAGTGAATATTTCTTGGGTTTACCCTACTTAAATCTTTAAAAACAATTTTGACGAAAAGAAGCTCAAGTATAGATGGAAAACACTAATGAAACATATCAACAGAACCAAACTTCATACTTCAAATGATATATTTTAATATTTTAAATATTTATTATAAATTAACACTGACAAAATTGAATAGCTGGACAGAAATTTATGATAGCTTTTCTTAGACTCAACGCTAAAAATATCTTGAACATTTGCGTTGGCTGAAAATGTTCTGAAAAAATGTCAGTTTTCATTATTTTTTTAAAAAAAGAATCTGTAATATTTCTTAGTACTTTCACATTGAATTAATTTGTCACTCATTCTAGTGGACAAACAAAAATAGCTAATTTACGGGAATGTGGTTGTGGCAGATGCTGCCAGCACCCACCCTTATCTCTGGGACCTTTCATTCTGCTCCAGTGGGCTTCCAGCTGTCAGCATCTGCTTCTCTGTGTCTGAGGGTTGCCCCCCAAAGGCCACTTTGTCCATGGTCAGCAGGTTGGTTCTGGGGAATTAATATTCCTCCTTCCTCAGTGGGCCTCATCCTATAACTCTCTGGGGCTGGCATATAAAATACTCCAGCTCCCTTACTCTCAGATGAGATAAGCCTGAGAGTGTTTTGCACCATTTCCCAAGGTTTCCTTGGGGAATTCACCTCCAGGCACCCACCCTAATAGCTGATTTGAAGGCTCACTCTTTATTAGGTGCCTTCCCTTCTTTTTCTCTCTTCCCCACTTCCCTATCATTGTCCCCTACACCTCCCAAATAAACAGTTTGCACTTGAATTCTTGTCCTGGTGTCTGCTTCTAGACAACCCAAACTAAATCACAACATTACACATTACCATGATCATACTTCCAAGCACCTTCTAGATTAACCCTGTGGGGTTCATGGTTCAGGAGATCTCAAGTGTTTTTCATAAAAGTCATTGTTCTTAAAGCTAAAGAAGGCCTTGCAGGATCAATAGTGTGCACTAATGGACTGGAGGAGTTATCTAGCTTGACCCGAGATGCATTAGCAAACACAAGAAGAAGCCTCTGACCTGAGCCTGGAGAGTAAGACTCCAGTTAGTGATAACCTTCCTTATGCTATGTCAGCATTGCTCTGGATTTGCTGTGGAGCTAGTCTGGAGAAGAAGATTTCTGCAATGGCTTTTTTCCCTCTTGCCTGACTGATGTTGGTAATGATCTCTTCGTATTATTTATTCCTAAATCCAGTGCCATATACACAGACAGTGAACACTTGTTGATTAATGGGCTGCTATGTGCTGAACATTGTGCTGTCAGGAACTATATCAAATTTTGTGATGTCAGTTACTCTTAAAGTCTGTGGGTCTCTTTTGGACCATAAAGCTGCTGGTCTTTGTTGCTGTTACATATAGAACATTGTCAAATATTCCAAGGAGTCCTTGGCAAGATTAGCTTCTAATTATTTATTTTTGAAAAGCAGAGATAAAATAGTAGTGAAATAAGTACTACTTCTGACCTCTGTTTGAACTCTCATTAGTTCTGTGCAAAGTCTTGTGAGTGGGAACCTTTACATGCTAAGGAGATATTCCAGCTTTCAGTGGCAGCAGTCTGGCCAGCTGTTGCTGACACACCCCAGTCTGCACCTCGCTGTTCTGGCTGTGGTTTGCTGGAATGCCCAGGGTAGTAGTTAGGTGAAAGCTATCATCCTATCATCCTCTCCCCTGCTCTGCTCAAGGATTTCCAGCATGGCTCACCATGCCCAACCAGATGTCCTTATCACCGATTCCTTAGAGATGTCACTGTCACACTGATCTCACAGAAATGCTCATAAAATATTTGAGAATTGCTGTATGCCATGAATTGCTTTTCTCAGTTTAGAGTCATACCTCTTTAACTGCTCTTAATCATTTTAGTGTATGAGTATACTGTATACTTTAAATATGACAATGATTGATCCTATAGGTAAAATACCAAATGATAGTTGAAAACAAGGGGCAAGGATTTTTATAAATGACAAGACTCTGTCCCATTACCACTGCATTATTCGTTAGAAATGGGTATTGTCTTAGCTATTATAACTCCTTCTGGAAGTTCTGCGAACCTTTTGTGTCTAGTCAAAACTCTATACTCTGCATATGCTGTTGAATATTGCTTCAAGTGAAAGAAGTGTTCATTATATATTTTTCCATTTAAATACATTGTAAGGCATTTACTGGCAAGTAAATTGATTATGGCAGCATCTTTCTTATCAGCTGTTGCTTATCTGCAACCTCAACTAGGTGGAACCTAGCCAAGAAGCAGGTAAGAAGCTGAATTTATCTTGTGAGATGACCTATGTGATATCCTAGTGTCTATGCAATACCTATTCTTGCATACTTTATTCACTAAAGAGCCCTTTGAAGACCTCCATGCAAAATCTTTCCTTTTGTATTTTATTTTATTTATTTAAAAATTTTAAATTTTAATTCCAGAAGAGGTAAAATTCAGTGTTATATTTGTTTGAGGTGTATAATACAGTGATTCAACATTTCTGTATATTACTCATCAAGATAAGTGTACTCTTAATCTCCTTCACCTATTTCACCCATACAACACCACCTACCTCCCTCTGGTAACCATTTGTTCTCTATAGTTAAGTGTCTGTTTTTTTTGGTTTGTCTTTTTTTTCTTTGTTCATTTGTTTTGTTTCTTAAATTCCACCTATGAATGAAATCATATGGTGTTTGTCTTTCTCTGACTGACTTATTTCACTTAGCATAACACCCTCTAGGTCCATCCATGTTGTTGCACATGGCAGATTTCATTTTTTTTATGCCTGAGTAATATTCCATAGTATGTTTACAACACATGTTCTTTATCTATTTACCTATCACTGGACACTTGGATCACTTTCATAATTTGGCTATTATAAATAATGTTGCAATAAACACAGGGGTGCATGTATCTTTTTGAATTAGTGTTTTCATATTCTTTGGGCAAATACCCTGTAGTGGAATTACTGGATCATAGGTTAGTTCTATTTTTAACTTTTTGAGGAAACTCCCTACTGTTTTCCACAGTGGTTGCACCAGTTTACATTCCCACCAACAGTGCAAATAATGGTTCATTTTTCTCTACATCCTCACCAACACTTGTTGTTTCATGTGTTTTTGATTTTAGCCATGCTGACAGGTGTTAAAGTATAGCTCATTGTGGTTTTGATTTGCATTTTTCTGATGATGAATGATGTTGACCACTTTTCATGTGTCTATTGGTCATCTGAATTTTTTCTTTAATGTTTCTTTAAACATTATTTTTGACAGAGAGAGAGAGAGCGAGCAGGGGAGGGGCAGAGAGAGGGAAACAGAAATTGAAGCAGGCTTCAGGCTCTAAGCACAGAGCCCGACATAGGACTTGAGCCCTATTTATTAAAAACAGCCCTGCCTGTTTTTAAATTGGGTTATTTGTTTTTTTGGTGTTGAGTTTTAGAAGTTCTTTATATATTTTGTATACTAACCCTTTATCAGATATGTCATTTGCAAATATCTTCTCCCATTCAGTTTATTATCTTTTAGTTTCATTTATTGTTTGCTTTCTGTGCAGAAGCTTTTTATTTTGCTGTAGTCCCACTAGTTTATTTTTGCTTTTGTTTCTCTTACCTCAGGAGACATATCTAGAAAAATGTTCTTATGGCTGATATCAGAGAAATTACTGTATGTGCTTTTCTTCTAGGATATCTGTTTTCAGGTCTCACATTTAGATCCTTGATCCATTTTGAGTTTATTTTTGTGTATGGTATAAGAAAGTGTTATTTTTTTTTTTAAATTTTACATGATTTTAACAGGTGTGGTCTAGTTATATGATTTTCTGGTTAGTAGCAAACGTGAAGAAGGAGAATAGATAACCAGAAAAAAAAACACTAAGAGATTATACTTTGTTAATATTTAAAGTAGATTGTTAAGTTTAGTGGAAGAATGGATTTTATTCAGATATAATTGTAAAACCAGTAACAGTTGTGTTGGAAGGCTTCAAAGTGACCATTTATCGAATACCTGTTAACATGACAAGCAATGCCATGCTCTCTTTACTAATGTCTTCTGTCTTTGAGATAGACATTGTTATTGCAATTTTAGAAAATAAGAAAACTGAGGCTCACCTGAGTGAAATGGTTTGCTCAAAGCCAAGTAGTAAGTGACTGAACCAGAATTAAACCTAGTACTGTCTGATTTAAAATTCTCTGTTGTTTCTGTCATACCAAGTTGCTTCCAAATGGAAACAACTGTTGTATTTAATGGAATTATTTTTTTTAAGAGAAATACACTCTTTAGAGGGATTTAATGGTAATCCCTCTGACTCTCTTGAATTTATATCTTGTCTTTTTTGCCCCTGAATGGATATATAGAAATCTTTGGTTTCTGTATGTATAAACAACTTTCCCAGTTTGTGCAGATTCAATTCGTACCTCTAATAATACTGTTTCTGGCCTGAGACCTGATGCTTTTTGACTCACGGAGGTGTATACTCACCCTTTGGATATGGTAAGGGATTGTGTGAAGGAAGGGACCTCCAGGAAAGCATCAGAACTCTTTTCAACATAATGGTGGCAATGGCTACTGGTGGTAGAGTGATTAAAGAGAACCAATAGTTATGTAAATGTAGATTCTTTGCTGAGCCATCACGGAGGCAGAGAGCAAAATAACAAAGACAGATGTGACTGATAGAAGTTTTGATGTTATTGTAGTGCTTGGTTTTAATCTCTCCTCAGCTTTTAATACTATTGATTTTTATCTATCATGTGAAACCGGTGGTGACAACCTATAGTACAAGGTATGCTGCAATAGCAAGTTTCATGGTGAGACTTACAGAGATCGCATGAAAGAAAACCACATTATTTTCTAGCTCTTATCTGATTTAGTAAAAAGATTTGGAACATACATTTTTTTTTCATGTTATTATTTATCATAAATCATAAGTGGTAGGAACCAAACTTTGTCAAACATGAAGGATAATAAAAATTATAGTGTGGCTGGGACACCATGAAGCACTATAGAGCTTTTGTTTTGTTTTTCTCTGGGGTTAAATGATTTTAGTACTTCTACTGAACTTTAGTTAAAAATGAGTTAAAAAAAAAAAGCTAATTAGAGTTGGTTTATGCCAGAATTAGGATCAGGAAAGCATGAAGAAATTGGAGTAAACCTTAAAGGGATGACTTCCTATTTTTAGAATCTTTGATCTGTTGTGACTTTTGATGTGGTCACTTACTACCATCAATCCATTTGATTCCAGAAGGACACTATGCAAGAAGCACTCAAGCACATGTAGACTCCAAACCTCTATCATGAGCCACATTGATCTTGTATTTTAAGTTTAGCATAAAATGTAGGCTGGGGTTCTATTTAAGTTATTTATTCTGTATTTCCTTTTACTGGCGTTGCAGCCCCACCTTTGACCTGTTGAATCAGAATCTTTTGAAATGTCTATTTTAAATATAATCCCCAGGTGAGTCTCATGAATGTTTCAGAACTGCTGCATAGGCCTCTTGAATATGATAGCACCTCCCAAATATGTGGCACTTTTTAAAAAAAATTTTTTTTAATGTTTATTTTTGAGACAGAGAGAGACAGAGTGCAAGTGAGGGAGGGGCAGAGAGAGAGACACACACAGAATCTGAAACAGGCTCCAGGCTCTGAGCTGTCAGCACAGAGCCCGATGCGGGGCTTGAACCCACGGACTGCGAGATCATGACCTGAGCTGAAGTCATACGCTCAACCGATTGAGCCACCCAGGCGCCCCAATATGTGGCACTCTTATGCTTCTGAGAATGTTACTATATTTGTTGGGAGGGAGGAATGAGAGAAAAGTGTCAACCTGAAACACACGGCGCTTTGAACCTCTTTATTTTATTTCCAGATAGAATATTTCCAAACGTTTCAAACCCAACTGTCTTGGCCTAATTGTGTTTCTTTAAGATTCATATTTCCTTATGTTATAATAGAGTTCTTTCTCCTTAGGTATGGGATTGAGGTGGAGTGGATGGGCATGACACTCTTCCTAGAGCAGAGATTCTTAAACAATATTAAAAAAAGAAAAAGACCAGCTGCCCCTGTACCTTTCCCCCTCTCTCATTCTGAGCATTCTGATTGACTATTTCTTGCCTCGGTCTTGCATGTCTTTGTCTGTTTGAGCTGCTATAAAAAAGTGCCTTAAACTGGGTAGCTTATAAACAACAGAAATTTATTTCTCATAGTTCTGGAGGCTGGGAAGCCCAAGATCAAGTTGCTAGCAGATTCCAGGTCTGTTGAGAGCCCTTTTCCTGGTGTTCAGATGGCCATTTTCCCTCTGTACCTTCACATGACAGATAGAAAGCAAGAGAGCTCTCTGGGGTCCTTTTTATAAGGGCACTAATCCCATTCCTGAAGGATTCACCTTTATGATCTCATATAATCTTTATATCCCAAAGGTCCCATCTTCTAATACCATCACGTTGGTGGGTAGGGTTTTATTGTATGCATTTGTGGGGAGCACGAACATCCAATCCTTAGTAGAGCTGTTTTTCTAGAGATTGGAGCGTGTGACCAAGAATGAACATATTGTATTTTTATAAAATTCCACATTTGGGCTGGTGCTAGAGACGGGAGTACTTTCCTGGATCTACCATGAAACAATGAGGTTTGACACTTACCCTCAAGTAGAATAAGGAGACACATTCAAATTTCTGAGCCCTAATTTAGACTTCTTCTGGAGACTTAGTTGAGGTATGTGAAGGGCCTATGGAGCTGCAAACTCACTGGCTTGACCCCAAGCAGATTTCATATTGAGTCTGGGAAGAAATCCCTGGCCTTCTCCATAGCCCTGGCTTCAGATGTCTGTTGGACCCGTTCTCTAAATGATGGTCATAAAGAGAAGGGTAGCCTCCTGAGGCCATAGGGCAGAAGTTCTGCTGTGCTTATGGGCACCAGAATCACCTGAGGAGCTTGGCAAAATGGATTCCCAGACACAAACCTGGATCTCCTAAGGGTGGTGTGTTTGTTTCCTAAGGCTGCCATGACATATTAACCACAGACTTGGTGGCAGAAGTTTATTCTTTTACAGTTTTGGAGGTGGGAATCAAAGTTTCAGTAGGGTTGGTTCCTTCTGAAGTCTCTGAGAGAATCCACCCCATATCTCTCTCCTTGCTTCTGGTGGCACCTGGAAATCCTTTGTGTTCCTTGGCTTGTAGATGCATCTTTTCAATCTCTGCCTCTGACTTCATATCCCCTTTTCCTTTGCGTGTCTTCTGCCCTTCTTGTCTAAGGGCCACAAGTCATTGATTTATTATATTCCCCTCTCCCCCCAATCCAGGATAATCTCATTTTGAGATCCTTTATTAATTATATCTACAAAAACGCTTTTCCCAGTTAAGATCACACTCACATCTTCTGGGTGGACATATCTTTTGGGGGTCATTATTCAGCCCACTACAGGTAGTATCTAGGGGCCTGCATTTAAACAAATTTTCTAGTGATTCTGACACTGATGCTTTTAGGACAACATTTTGAGAAATGGTGGAATGGGCATGTCAGTTGCTGGGACTTCCCAGGATGGATTCTTTTGTACCATAAATGATTGAAAAATCAAATCATTGTTGGAGTTTTCTATGATAGTAGCCCCCAATTATTAACTGCTGTTAAATGCTTTAATGTACATGATTTTGTTTAATATTCACAATACTCTGAGAGAGATATTATGGTCTCATTTCAAATGGTTAAGGAACTGCCAGCCACTTACTTAGTAAGTGACAGTGTGAGGATTTGGACCCAGTTTTTTCTGATAGCTAAGCCAGAACCCTGAATCATTTTGCTATGCAATCTCTAAACACTTCATTCATTTTAGGCATAACCTCCTCAGGAAACCTTTGCACTCTCTCCCCTCACCCCCCCCCCCCAACAACATAAAAACAACAAAATCTACAACCTAAATTAAGTTAGGTCCTTAGTGGCCCCTTCCTCCAGTGCTCTACATGTGTAAGTCTCTGATCAGTCTGGTTGTCTCCACTCAGTTGACAACTGGAACTACAGTGCAGATGTGTCTGACAAGGAAACCTGTGCTCTCCCCTCTGTACAACATCACCCACCACCCCACCAAGGCCCTGAGAAGCTCTTAAGCCAGGTCAACCCTATGACCTTTCCAAGCACTTGCCTTCAGTAGGTGAGAAGCTGGGACCAGTGCTTAGATCCTCTGACTTCCCGTTTGCTCAGCTGTGCCTCAGCTTTGTTGCTGTCAGTACTAAATTCCAGTCTGTCTTAAAAGCATTTTGTGAACAACTCTTTGACTAATATTTACAATGCAGGAAGACATAAAATTAAAAAAATGTCAGTTGACCTGAAATAGTTTGCTGGGTTTTCTTCCCTGGCCTAATGTAAGAGCTTTCTGCTTAGTTTATCAGGTTCTTTGGTGAACTTAGTTTAGTTTAGGTAGCAGATTTCCTGCTCTGTGCTAGCAGAGGAAGTTCTTTGAGTTAAATTCAGCAAAATTAACATCATACCAACCACCTAATTAATTCCTTTATGCGAAGTCTGGAAGGCAGTTAGGGTCTTGAATCTCTTTTCCTGCCTGCTTCCTCTCTCCCTCAGCATTTATATTCTCTCTCTGTTTTACTTAAAACTGTTGGTAGACATCAATGCCAACCATACCTGTACACCAAACATATGATTGGCATCCCTTGTTGGGAGCTATGATGCCCTCATGGTTAAGGGCTATGGCACAGATCCAGGTTTGATTCTGGTTCTACCATTTACTAGCTTGTGACCTTGGGCAGGTTATTTGACCTCAAAGCTTCAGTTTTCCCATCTGAGAAATAGGGACAATGATAATGATGGTGATAATACTAATACCTACCTCACAGGATGACAGAAGATTAGATGAGGTAATCCATATAAAGTAGTTGGCACGTAATAAGCTCTCGGTAAGTGTTAGGTACTTTTGTGATAACTATTATTATAATAATTATTATTTTATCATTGGTGCTATTGTTTAAACTCTGCTTTCTCTGTTTAAAATATATATAAGATGCATTTGAAAAATATTTCTCACATTAGAAAAGAAGCCAGTGACCATAGGATGATAGAGTATAATTATTTGGATAGCAATGAACGTTGATTAGGCTCTCAATAGAAGTCAGCATCATTCTAGAGTGTCTCATGTATGAGCTCATTTAATCATCCTAGTATGGTAAGAACTGTTACTATTGCTCCTTTTTCATGAGGAGGAAACAAGCACAGAGAGATCAAATAACTTGTTCAAAATTTCTACAATGTACCATGTTACATTGTACTCCACTGGTTACAGTCACTCCACTGGTTTCAACAGAATAATAGAGGGGGCACTTCCAAATTACTTATTTTTACTATAGAATTGTTCAATGTGGAGTTTGTTTAATAAAAATTGTTCACTACAAAAATTCAAAAAACTTTTCTATTAATACACACATAACAAACACATGTCCTTTGGGGATGATAAAAAGCCTTAGTATCCTAACCTCTAGGTGGGGGCCTACAGGCATGGAGTGATCTTTTCTCTCCAGTGGCTGCTGAGGGCACGTAACCAACATGACCTCCATGTGCCAGTGGCCAGTGGAGGAGCAGCAAGGACCTTGCAGTGAGACAGTGCCATCAAGCTGTGGGGGTCAAGTTCCTAAACCTTGTGGTGGAGAACTCCCTTGCTTGGAGAGGCTCTTCTGGGCTGTTGCTGCTCATAGCCAGGCTATAATTGGCCTCTGCAAAGTAGCAAGCATGTGGGCTCTGCTACCCCCCACCCATCTGGCTGTGAGTTTTACGCATATGCAAATAATGGAACCCTTATTTGTGGCTATCCCTGGGACTTATGAGTCACAACTCATGCATCCATATGGTCTCCAATGCCACACAGCTAGGGTTGGGGGTTGGGGAGTAGAGCATTCAGATTCAGGCAGTCTGTCTTCATTACCTCTGAGCCTTACCACTGTATCAGATCACCTTTCTTGAATAGGAAAATCTTAAAAAATTAAATAAATAAAAGACCTGAATTGGTGTTTCAATCTTTGCCAGGTTGTTGGCACACCACAATCAGGGCTTAAATTGTGATGCAAAACATTCTGGACAAAACTTCACTAGACTGAAAAAATGAAAACAAATCTTTGAAGTTCAATGGCTTAGCATTTCTAGTTGTTTACTTCTTTGTTTGTTTGTTTCTTATTGATCTCCCAGTGTAGTTCATTTCATTTTCATACTCAATTGCTAACTGATAACACTTTCTTCTTGCAGGAAACAATTTTTATATGTGCTAGCATTGACATGAATAAGATGATACTATTAATAGCATCTAGATTGGTTCTGTAACCAAAATGTAAGCATAATTTCAAAGCAAGCTTTTGAAATTTTACTTGTAAATTTTTTTGCCCCTTTCAAAGATAGAAATAAACGGGAAAACCATTTATCTGTTGATTTATCCAAACATTTACACTTTATTCAGTGGGGAAAGGAAACTAGATTATTTCTGAATATTGTGATTTGAAGACTGATAATTTTTTTTTCTTTTTCTTTGCTCTTTTATTTTTTTTATTTTTATTTTTTAATTTTATTTTTATTTTTTAATATATGAAATTTACTGTCAAATTGGTTTCCATACAACACCCAGTGCTCATCCCAAAAGGTGCCCTCCTCAATACCCATCACCCACCCTGCCCTCCCTCCCACCCCCCATCAACCCTCAGTTTGTTCTCAGTTTTTAACAGTCTCTTATGCTTTGGCTCTCTCCCACTCTAACCTCTTTTTTTTTTTTTTTTCCTTCCCCTCCCCCATGGGTTTCTGTTACGTTTCCTAGGATCCACATAAGAGTGAAACCATATGGTATCTGTCTTTCTCTGTATGGCTTATTTCACTTAGCATCACACTCTCCAGTTCCATCCATGTTGCTACAAAAGGCCATATTTCATTTTTTCTCATTGCCACGTAGTATTCCATTGTGTATATAAACCACAATTTCTTTATCCATTCATCAGTTGATGGACATTTAGGCTCTTTCCATAATTTGGCTATTGTTGAGAGTGCTGCTATAAACATTGGGGTACAAGTGCCCCTATGCATCAGTACTCCTGTATCCCTTGGATAAATTCCTAGCAGTGCTATTGCTGGGTCATAGGGTAGGTCTATTTTTAATTTTCTGAGGAACCTCCGCACTGCTTTCCAGAGCGGCTGCACCAATTTGCATTCCCACCAACAGTGCAAGAGGGTTCCTGTTTCTCCACATCCTCTCCAGCATCTATAGTCTCCTGATTTCTTCATTTTGGCCACTCTGACTGGCGTGAGGTGATATCTGAGTGTGGTTTTGATTTGTATTTCCCTGATAAGGAGCGACATTGAACATCTTTTCATGTGCCTGTTGGCCATCCGGATGTCTTCTTTAGAGAAGTGTCTATTCATGTTTTCTGCCCATTTCTTCACTGGGTTATTTGTTTTTCGGGTGTGGAGTTTGATGAGCTCTTTATAGATTTTGGATACTAGCCCTTTGTCCGATGTGTCATTTGCAAATATCTTTTCCCATTCCGTTGGTTGCCTTTTAGTTTTGTTGGTTGTTTCCTTTGCTGTGCAGAAGCTTTTTATCTTCATAAGGTCCCAGTAATTCACTTTTGCTTTTAATTCCCTTGCCTTTGGGGATGTGCCGAGTAAGAGATTGCCACGGCTGAGGTCAGAGAGGTCTTTTCCTGCTTTCTCCTCTAAGGTTTTGATGGTTTCCTGTCTCACATTCAGGTCCTTTATCCATTTTGAGTTTATTTTTGTGAATGGTGTGAGAAAGTGGTCTAGTTTCAACCTTCTGCATGTTGCTGTCCAGTTCTCCCAGCACCATTTGTTAAAGAGACTGTCTTTTTTCCATTGGATGTTCTTTCCTGCTTTGTCAAAGATGAGTTGGCCATACGTTTGTGGGTCTAGTTCTGGGGTTTCTATTCTATTCCATTGGTCTATGTGTGAAGACTGATAATTTATGAAAATACATTAAAGAAAAAAAGTAAGGTATAATAGTTAAAGTTTAGAATTTTTAGAATATATAGATAAGCAAGGAGAAGAAAATAAGATAAGAATCTCTTCACCCAGAGAAAACCATTGTTAATGCTTGGTTTTTTAAAAATGAAATGATTTTTTAGAAATTATATTTATTACAAGAAAATATATTGACAGAAAATGAGACTATCTGTTTAGACTAACCATGATAAATTTTTCAAAACAGGTCTGAGGCCTACAAACTGCTAAAAAAATTAAGAAAAATCTTACCTGAATTTAAAATCAAAAGCAAAGCAAATTAAATATTAGAGATTTCTTACATAGCTGTCTTAGATTTAGATTAAGCTAATGATTCAATAATGAAATTTTGTGTTATGTAGCATAGTTTTGTGTTGGAATACAATTTGCATACGATATGCTGAGGCTTCCTATGCGTTTATAGTACATAGTATACTTGTGCCTGCTTTCTAAGATTTGGAGTATAATTTTATTAATTTAAATTTATAATAGTCAAACAGTCTTTAACAGTAGAATAGATAAATAATGGCTTACATTATTATATGAAATACTATGCAGCAATGAAAGTAAATAAACTATAGCCATGAAGAACAACATGGATAAGTCTCACAAATATTATGTTGTCTGAAAGAATCCAGACACAAGATAATACATGAGCTGTGTGACTATATTTATGTAAAGTTCAAAAAAATATGTAACTAACCTACAGTTGGGGTTATCAGGATAGTTAGGAAATCAAGTATAGTTAGGAAATCAGGATAGTTGTTACTTTGGGAGGTAGAAGTGATTAGTGATTGGGAAAGGCAGAGGGGGACATCAAAATGATTCATTTGTTGGTCTGGGTGGTGCCTATAGGTGTATTCACTTTTAAAAATAACTCATTGAGCTTCATTTACATTTTGTGTACTTTGCTGTATGTATGATATACTTCAATATAAAAATATCAATAATTATTAAAGAAGTCATATTTATTTGATGTCTACTCTTTGCTGGCTATATAACATTCAATGGTCATATCATTTCTTCAGGGAAATTGAGCTACTTTACTGTTATTCATTCATGGTTTCCAGAATGCATTGGGGTTAAAAAAAAAAAAAGTAGAAATGCAACCATTTGTATTTTCTCTATTGCAATAAAATTTCCAAGTTATTCAAATATTTTCTAGATAGTTGATAAATTTTATTAATTTTTGTGCACAGCAGATGTGTGAGGCTGGCATTGCTGTCTCCATTGTTTAGATAAGGAGAGTAGACACAGGGAGGATGAATGTTTGGCCAAGCCTGGAGTTGGAATGCAGTTCTTTTGACATTTCTCTGTGCTGTCTGATTATAGAGCTCTGCTACAGTCATAGATATCTCAGAATTTCCCAAAACCCTGGAGTCTCAGGGAAAAAAGATTTCCATGAGCACGTACAGGCATGAAGTATAAAAATATTTTTGTAGATTAAATTTACATTTGTATCTAAGAATAATGAACAAGCACATAGCAAGTGTGGGAAAGGTACTTCTCGATTCAATAAACATTTCTGAGTATAGGATATTGTGCCCATTTCTGGGGGGAACAGACCCAGGGGTATGAGCATAATACAATGTGATAAGTGAAATGATGGAGGTTTACACAGGACTTGGAGGACCACAGAGGAAGGGCCAGAGACCAGCTTCATATGAAAAGAATATCTGGGAAGTCTTATGAAGGAAGGGATGCTTGAATCTAATCTTAAGTATATAAAGTTGTTTTTAAAACTAGATAGATCAGTTTGATTTCCTACGTTTCTCCCTTGTGATATTTCCATTTCCCAATTTTAGGAAGCTTTAGATTCTCAGAGAACATACATGTTTCTGAATTTGAAAAAAAAAAAAAAAGAAATACCAGATTGAAATTTCATTTATTATTATTACTTTTTTAAAAAGTGTATTTATTGTGAGAGAGACAGAGAAAGAGAGCATGAGCAGGGGAGGGGCAGAGAGAGAATCCCAAGCAGGCTCTGCACCATCAGCATAGAGTCTGACGCTGGGCTTGAACCCATGAACTGTGAGATCATGACCTGAGCTGAAATCAAGAGTTGGACACCTAACTGACTGAGCCACCCGGGCACCTCCCAGATGGAATTTTAAAAATGGCAGCTGGAATGTAAGCTTCGTATTAATACTATGTTTTTCCCATAGGATCCAGCAACATTAAGGTCATTGTGGAGCTGGTTTTTTAAAGACTTAATTTTTTTTTAAGTTTATTTATTTATTTTGAGAGAGACAGAGAGTACTCCTGTGTGTGAAAGCAGGGGAGGGTCAGAAAGAGGGGGAGAGAAAGAATCTTAAGAAGTTTCCATGCTGTCAGTGCAGAGCCTGACTTGGAGCTCAATCTCATGACTATGAGATTATGACCTGAACCAATATCAAGAGTTAGATGCTTAACAGACTGAGCTACCCAGGCACCCCCAAGACTCAATTTTTAAAAGCAGTTTTAGATTCACAGCACAACTGAGAAGTTACAGAGATTTCCCACTTATCCACTTCCCCAACACTTGCATAGCCTTCCTTGTGATCAAAATCCCCCACCAGAGTAGTACAATTTTTACAATTGATGAACCTATACTGACACATCATAATCTCCGAAAGTTCATAGTTAACATTAAGGTTCACACTTCGTGTTGTACATTCTATGGGTTTGTACAAATATATAATGACATGGATTCATCATTATAGTATCATATATTTTACTCCCCTAAAAATCCTCTGTGTTCTGTGAGAGGAGCTAATTTTGGTAGGAATAATTTCTTTAGTTTTATAACATATTTGCTTTATTTGTCAGCAAATCTAAAGTGCTGAGCTGTTTGGTTCAATATTGTTCAGATGTTTTATTTAGGCCAATTTCTAATACCATCAAATCATACATACCAAAATTCAACTGCAAAAAAAATTCAGTTAAGCTGCATAGTGCCTTTTGATGGTAATAAATTTTAAAAATAGGCTATGCCATAGATTTCATTTATAGGCATTTAAATGAGCTTAAAGTTCCCAGAGGAAAAAAAATCTCATGTATATAACATATTGCCAAAACAGGCACTCTCCCAAGGTTGACATTTTTGTTTTTCAGATCTGATGTCTGTATCATCTTATTCTTTTTATTAGGTTTAGTACATGATCTCTTGTTTGTAAACTGAGGTCAGACCTAACCAAATCTCAGCAATGAGATTCAGTTACAGAAAGAGAATATAATAGCATCAAAACCTTTATTCAGAAGTGTTATTTTGCATTTCCCAATAGATATATCCTTACATCTCTAATGCCATTAACTAAGATGGCTCTCTGAAATATTTTATTTATACTGCTAGAGTAGTTAGGTAATAAACAGGTAACTCCTTAAATCCTGTCTCTTTTTTAGTAGGAGTGCATTGAAAGTTCAGGTGGGAGAGAGGAGGATGATAAAGCAAAAGACTCTTGAGGGCTCTGTGTTTATTCATGGATTTTGAAATTGTTTATGCCATTAAAAATAAAAGTAAAATGGAAAATATTGGCCCATCTTACATGGTAGGTGAGGGAACTATCATTTGACAGCGATACTCTTAAACTTTGCACCTTCCCATAACACCTGTATATTTGTAACAACCTAATAATACAAAGGAAAAGCACTTATGATTTAATAGATTTGGGTTGTCTCTTTAATTCATGAGTCTGCAATAAAAAAAGCATACATTTTAGCAAGTGAACGGTAACCTATTCTTAGCCAAAACAATAGTCTAATTTATCTGCTTAGGCCTGACTGCTTTAAAAATGATTATAATTCTCAAACATGAAATATATATAAACAACAGAGAAAGTGCTTGCAAATATACTGCCTTAATTTCTTAGAGCATATCCCGAAATAAATATTCTTGGGAGACTAGCATAAATTAGACAAAAATGAAATTATAGTGGTTTTGCAGTAGAGTTCTTAAATGAGGGCCCTCGGGTAGACTTCTTCAAGGAGTCCTTAAATTCCTTGAAACTGTGTGCAAAATGTGGTAAATCTAAGCATTTTTTTTCAGGGGCACTTGGGTGGTTCAGTAGGTTGAGCATCTGATTCTTGATTTTGGCTCAGGTCATGATCCCAGGGTCATGGGATCAAGGTCCGCATTGGGCTCCACATTCATGCTCTCTCTCTAAAATAAAATAAAAAACAAAAAACAAAGCATTTTTTTCAGGGGCAGGGTGAGTCCTCTACTTTTATTAGGTTCTTTAAAGAGTTAAGAACCATTGATTAAACCAATGTGAGCAGTGTGTGTGTTTATTAGAGATAGTAGGTAAATAGTTGGAAAATATAACAAGCCTGTAAAATACATCTATGTATATGGCAATAAAGGTACTTATGTTTCTGGGAATGCAATAAAATGATGCCTATGTTATTCAAATGTCTGCATAGATTACTTTATTCTCTGGGTTGAGAAGCAAAATTTTATTCTCCTCTGTGCCATGTTGTCTTGTCTTGTAAACAGTGAGAAATAACATTGTTCATTATCAGAGATGTGTGCAAATAAAAAGTTTGGACTTTTCTGGTTTATTCTTGTCCTGTTACCACACTTTGCTTGTACAGCATCACAGACTGGATGATGAATAAAGCAAGGGCGACCTGGGAGCAGCAAGCATTTTACTTGTCAGTGAGAATGAGCTTTTTAGATTTTGAATGGGTTACTTCATACCCCTGAGAACAATTTGCAGCTGTTAAATACATTTTGCTTTTTGTTAAGAGCAAAGACAACTGTAATTAAGGTCAGCCTATCTTTTGGGATATAAATGTGTTTTAATGGATTTCCACTTTCTTGGGTACATACAAGCATGGTTTATCTTTTAACTCAGTGATAGAAGCGCTTCAGAAAGGATTTGTAATCCTGGATCTGTGAAAAAAAAATTGTGTGTTTGTGTGTGTAAAGTTGGTTAAAAAAAAGTATGGTAGAAAAGTAGTGTCTCCCTTAGGATCAAATTAAAGTCTCCAAAGCATCTTTAATCCTCCTTTGACTAGACTCCCACAGTGATCTCCAAGACTGCATTACCAAGTTGGCGAAGGGAGAGTCAAGGAAATATTTTACTTCTTCCATTCTCCATAGTTTCCCTGAGATCTCAAACTGGCAGCCAGCTGGCTGAATCTGCCCACAGACTTGTTTTATTTGGCCCATGCAGTGCTTTTAACATTTTTTGCCAACATTTTAATAGGAAGGTTTCACATTTCTGGCTTGTCTTGAGAAATCATAAGATAAGGGAACAATTGGCTAGAGCTCAGGGACAGCCAATCCCCAACCCCCTGGGCCACAGGGGGTTCTTCTGCAGCCCTTTCAAGTATCCCTACTCTGGCAATGCACTTGTGTGGTTATTTACCTGCTGGACTGCTGGAGGCATCTGAGTTTGAGACTGGTCTAAGGCTGCCTTTGAGACCACCTTAGTTTTCTGATAGGTTTTGTATAATAGCTATCTTCTTGATCCTCAAGAGCCTTATTATTTATTGTAACCTTGACACCTGTCCATCATATCTAATAATTTTCAGGTTCAAAGGATTTAGAGTTCCTAATATGGGCCTAGGATGGGCAGTAAGTACAGATAAAGAGAACATAAATACCTAAAATGCTTATCTTCCCTAACAAACATCCGATTTCTGTTGTTGTCTACCAAAACTGGCTGGAAGCTCTAATTTTAGTGGTGCTATAACTAAATTGTACTTGTTGTTTTTGGAATTTCATCATGAATTTTTTTTGGTGTTAAGAAAAATAGTTGAATCATTTAAAAGTCATTGAAGCATGTAGATTCCTAGGACATTATAATTTCCTTATGCTTTGAAGTACAATGGACAAAATCCTGAGAAAAATTTAATAGATTTTGGGTTGTCTCTTTAATTCATGAGGCTGCAAATTTCTAATTTATAAACTTTCAATTATTTTGGTCAAAATGAAGGGGTAGGAAAATTTGGGCAGCCTTTCTTTCCAGTTTTTCCAAATAGCCCTTTTTGGTGAAGACAGAGAAATCTTGCCAAAACTCCTATTCAACTTATTGGAAGGCTAGCCTTTATCTTGTTATCTAAAGTCTATGCAAATCATTTAAAAAATTTAAAAATCCCAGTAAATTATGAAGATTAGTTAAGATAGAGGGTCGGGAACATGAAGTGTTTAGTAATGTAATGCATGTAAAGGTAATTAGTATTTAATTTTTGAAAGAAAAAATAAAAACTTTCCAAGTGTAGTAACTTGGAACAGTTGTATCTCCTTCAAAACAATTTGGTTTTTATATACTGCTGGAATAACAATGCAATAGAAACTTAATAGCATAAAAACTCAGGATTTGAATGTAGAAATGGGTAAATGTTTTATAATGAGAGAAAAAATTATTGTCCAAGTTTAGGAATAAAAGCTCCACAGAACAATCAATGTCCAAATCAGTAACATTTTTTTAATATCTGTAAATCACTTTGACAATACTTAGTTATGAACAGAGAAGTGATTTAATGATTATGAAATTAGGTGTCTTGATTTTTTCTTTTTCTTTTTCTTTCTTTCTTTCTTTCTTTCTTTCTTTCTTTCTTTCTTTTCTTTTCTTTTCCTTTCTTTCCTTCCTTCCTTCCTCCTCCCTCCCTCCACCACCCCCTGTGTTTCTTTTCTTTTCTTCTTTCTTTCTTTCTTTCTTTCTTTCTTTCTTTCTTTCTTTCTTTCTTTCTTTCTTTCTTCTTTCTCTTCATACAGACCACCAAGGGACTTTGAGCAAACTACTTTAATTTGCTAAATTTCCCTTAATAATGAAATTTTTGGAAATGTGGTAAAATGTTCTGAGTACAATTTATATTATTTCTGTGAATTTTTAGACTGATCAGAGGATACATCTATTTTTTTGTGAAAAGTAAAAACAAGATGTCTTAAGAGAGTTGATTTTTTTTACTGCTTTTTCATTTTTTAAAGTTATATTATTGTTTTCCTTGTCTTCAGATATTCTAATATGCAGTCAAAAACAAAAGAAAAACATTGGATTCCTTTCCCCGTCTATTAGGGTAAAGGCAATCTATTCCAAAAGAACTACAGGTGAGAATGTGCCTAGTTAAGGTTTTATCTAGCAGATCTGGGGGTGAGCATGAAATACATTTAAATATAGAAGGAAAATGGAACATTTATGGTATATGCAATTTATTTATTTATTTTTTTAATTTTTTAACATTTATTTTTTTGAGACAGAGAGAGCATGAACGAGGAAGGGTCAGAGAAAGAGGGAGACACAGAATCTGAAACAGGCTCCAGGCTCTGAGCTGTCAGCACAGAGCCCGACGTGGGGCTCAAACCCGTGGACCACGAGATCATGACCTGAGCCGAAGTCGGATGCTTAACCGACTGAGCCACCCAGGCGCCCCTGGTATATGTAATTTAGTCTTGCTTTGCTCCTTCACTCATGAAATGTTAATTAAGTACATTTATAATCTAATTCTAGTTTGTCCTACAAGGACTAAAACATGGACTTTGTCCTTGAAACTCACTCATATAGCTCCCTTTTGGGAACATCACCTGGGAATATTCAAAGTCTAGGTACCATGGTCAAAAGCAAACATGTACCAATGCCTGACTGTTTTTGGATTCATATAGGTACCTTATTAGTGCCTCACAGTTTATGGGTTGGAGTAGAACCATATATAGTTTACTTAGTTACTTATTTTTTAAATGTTTATTTATTTTTGAGAGAGAGAGAGAGTGGGGGAGGTGCAGAGACTGAGGGAGACACAAAATCTGAAGGAGGCTTCAGGCTCTGAACTGTCAGCACAGAGCCTGATGCGGGGCTCGAACTCATAGACTGCAAATTCATGAGCCAAAATTGGATGCTTAACTGGCTGAGCCACCCAGGCACCCCTCTGGTTTACTTATTTATGGTGGTTTATTTCTTTAAAATTATGTACATCTGAAATGTGTAAATGTGCACATTTACCTTTAAAAGTAAAGGTAAACCAAGCCGAATCTGGAGCTATAATAGGAAATTTAGATTGCTAGAGAACCCTGTGGTTGTCCTTCAGAATTATTGGATTAATGATTCCCTGCCAGTCTATGAGCTCCCCAAGGGCAGGGACTGTGATTATTTATCTCTGTAGAACCTCCAACTCCTAACACATTTATTTCTTGGCAATATAGAAAATGTTTGCTATATCTCGTCTGCCTGACAAGTAGTTGGGTAGTCAGCTGCTCATATGTGTAGGTCTCAGCACCCAGCGAGGACCTGTGTGACTTTAGGAGAGACAAGGTTAACTCAACAATCATGCAAAGAAACATGAAAGTCTTGCCTTACTAATCAGATTTGCTCTCTTTTGTAAGGGAGACAAGCCCTCTTTGGTTTTGCAAGCAGATCACAATTTGTGAACTAGCCTGTGATTTTCAGCCCTAGGTAGTGTGTCTTTTGTTTGAATGCTTATGCATCTAGTTTGGACAAGCTTCATGGCTTTTCCTGTATACTACTGCATTGCAGCAGTCTGGCCAGAAGAGCAATGCCTGTGTGTGTGTGTGTGTGTGTGTGTGTGTGTGTGTGTGTGTGTGTGTGAGAAACCTCGTTTTAAGTATCACTTTGCCACCAACCATGTGACCTTGGCAAGTCACTTAATCTGTAGACTTCAGAGCACTTCTTTCTGGGAGTTGTCTTGATTTTAGAATGCCAGGCTTCAGATTCATAACTGCTCTGGCCCCTTTAAATTCCAGTTGGCTATTTGAGTGTATATATTCATGTTTCTATTAGTCTGTAGGCTTCTGGAGGTCAGAGGCCATCTTACACATTTTTTGTGTGTGTATTTAAAACAATTTTTTTTAATCATAGAGTACTTTGAACACACATAAAAGCAGATAGATCAGCTTAATGAGCCCCCTAGGATTCATCCACCAACTCCAACAATCTATCCATCAACTTATGGCCAATCCTGCCCCCATCATGTCCATTTTCTTACTCTTCTTTATTTGGAAGCAAATCGTAGATATATGTCATTTAATCTGTAAATATTTCGTATTTGTGAATTTTGCCTTTCAGGCATCCTAACACAGAGCCTTGTACACATTACATGACAAGATGATAAATTTTTTTAAATGTTTATTTATTTTTGAGAGAGAGAGAGAGAGAGAGAGAGAGCGCATAAATTGTGGAGTGACAGAGAGAGAGGGAGACACAGAATCTGAAGGCTCCAGGCTCTGAGCTGTCAGCACAGACTCTGAAGCGGGGCTTGAACCCACAAATCGTGAGATCATGACCTGAGCTGAATCAGATGCTTAACCAACTGAACCACCCAGGCACCCCAACAGACTCTTAATAAGATGATAAATTTTGAATAAATGAACGAGAATGGCCTGGGAAAGTGGAAGAAGTTCGACTCCCCAACCCACACCCAAGATCATATGTATTTTAAATATTTAATAGAATTTGTTAACCTTCAATTTCTCAGAGTAGAGGGGGAGGAGAGGCCAAGACTTCCAGTTATTGGAAATCCTTTTGTGGTTGGAATATTTAAGGACTTCTTTACCTATTACAGGTAATTATCCTTCACTAGGAACCCTCCATGCTCCAAGAAGTGAAGGTACATGCCAAAGATCAGCAAAAAGCCATCCAACTTTATGGGTGCATCCTGAGGAATTATCTTAGCAGTAATCGGTGGTACATCCTAAAGGACTGACTGTGATTATCTAATTCATTGGGGACCTGAAAATTCATAGGAAGGACTTCACCCAGCTACTTCTCTTTATTTTACATTTTCTATTACCTGTTTCCTAAGCCCTCCATATCTCCTTCAAACAGCCTCTACCCCCCTTTGTTTTCATTATTTTCCAAACAATGCTCATGTCCTCATGGGAGTTTTGCTCAGAGCATTGAATTAGGCACAATACATTTTAGCCAAAGTGTATGTGCTTGCTTTGGATGTATTACTCTCAAATGTGTAGGCAATGTAGTTTGTGTAACACCACGAATAAAACAAAAGCAAGAACAAAAAGGCAAAGTAAAAATCCCCCTTTGTATACACTAAAAGACTTGACAAGAATGTTCAGAGCAGCATTATTTATAATACTTAAAACTGCAAATAATTCAAATGTCCATTAACAGAATAGATAAATAGAATATTATACACTAATTAAAAAGAATAAACTAGGGGTGCGTGCCTGGGTGGCTCAGTTGTTTAAGCCTCTGACTTCGGCTCAGGTCATGATCTTGCTGTTTGTGGGTTTGAGCCCCGTCTCTGGCTCTGTGATGACAGCTCAGAGCCTGGAGCCTCCTTCATATTCTGTGTGTCCCTTTCTCTTTGCCCCTCCCCTGCTTGTGTTCTGTCTTTCTCTCTCTCAAAAATAAAAAAACAGTAAAAAAATAAAAAGAATAAACTATGGCTATCTGGAACAATATGGGTGATTTTTACCTATATAAAGTTAAGGGAAAGATTATTGTGTTGTTCTGTTTATAACCAGGCAAAGTGTATCTGTGGGGTCAGAAGTCAGGATAGTGGTTAACTTTATAGGGGGGATAGGGGATGACTGGAAGATCATGGGGAAGATTCTGGGTACTGGAAGTGTCCTGTAACATGAACTGGGTGGTTGCCACACAAGTGTGTTCAATTTGTAAAATTATATCAAGTTGTCTGTTTAAGATCTGTATACCTCAGAGTATGTATATTATACTTCAGCGAAAGAATAAAAGAAGAAAAATCTTCTCTTTTGACTACTTAGGAATATGTAAAGTTTAAGCCAGTCATCTACCTGACCTTATAAGAAACAAGATTTGCCTCAGTAGTTTGATTGTTTCTTTTATAGAACAGAACTGGTAGATTGAGATTGAGAAAGAAGTGATAGATGCATAATGTTTTTATTGTACAAAACATCTGTTTCTCTGTTGCATGAGGTAATCATCAATAAACTGAAACTGTGGTCAAGATGAACTGCTAGTCAGATCTGCCAGTGTTGAGAGCTCTGCAGGCCTTATCAGTGTTATCTTACAACAGGCATAATTAATGGGTCACGTAAGGGAAATTCTTGATTTAGTATAGGAGTATGTATTAGAATCCAGAAATACCTTAGTATGGCAAGAGAAATTCAGAATGAAGTTCAACATATATTTAATTGCAAGACAGTGCTTCGGGGTACCTGGGTGGCTCAGTTGGTAAGTGACTTCAGCTCAGGTCATGATCTTGTGGTTCATGAGTTGGATCCCCGCGTCGGGCTCTGTGCTGACAGCTCAGAGCCTGGAGCCTGCTTCGGATTCTGTGTCTCCCACACTCTCTGCCCCTCTCCCCCTCTTTCAAAAATAAACATTAAAAAAAATAAAAAAAGACAGTGCTTCAATATATGTAGCATTTAAATAGCATAAATAAAAGGAGCATTTTAATACAATAGAAATAAATCCAGAGTTGAGTGGATCAGGTGAATGTGGTTAAACATACCCTACCTTTAAAAAAAAAAGAGTAAAGCAAGCATGATACAATACTGATGGCATGTAAATAGTAAAACTTTTATATAGGTGATTATTCTTCCTTATATCAGACTGAATAGGGCTATTTTGGGGTACCAAGTGCAGAACTGATTCTAGACACGATTGTGCTTTTGGAAACATTTGACTCTGGTGCTTTCTTTCTCCTTTTCTTTTTCAGTACAGGATGGTATCCTGTCAACATATAAACTTTAAAGTCAGACTGCCTTTTAAATCTTGCTTCTATCTCAAGCTGTTTGACTTTGGGTAAATAACTTCTTTGACATTTAGTTTTCTCATCCCAAAAATGGGGACTCAACCTAACTGGGATATTTAATAGGCATATCCTATCTATCTTTACATCTCTGTATAACTTAGGATCTTGTTTGGCCACAGGATCAGAAAACTCAAAATAATTATAAAAACACAAGGATTAATTCCACCTAAAAGAAGCCCAGGGATAGGCAGTCCAGCACTGGTGTGTCTGCTCCCTGAAGTCAACAGCCATTTAGGCTCCATTTAAACTCTTTAATCTGCTATATTCAACATATAAGTTCCATTCTGAAGGTTATCTTATGACTCAGACGGCTGCTGGAGCTCTGTCCATCTTTCTCGTTATAGGCAGCAAGAACAAACTTGGAGCATGGGGCAGAAACAGTTCAATTTCCAGTGGAGTTAGCTCTCTTGCAGTTGTCCTAGAAGTCCTATAAATACTTATTTAAAATTTTTTTCTTTTATGTTTATTTATTTTTGAGAGAGGCAAAGCACATGTGAAGGAGGGACAGAGAGGGAGAGAGGCAGAATCCAAAGCAGGCTCCAGGCTCCAAGCTGTCAGCCCAGAGCCCGAGGTGGGGCTCGAACTCATGAATTGTGAGATCATGACCTAAGCCAAAACCAAGAGTTGGATGCTTAACTGACTGAGCCTCCCAGGCACCCCTAGAAGTCCTATAAATACTTCTACTTATTTCTTACTATCCAGAATTTATTGTCCATCTTTCACTTAACAGTAGAAAGATGGTGGGAAATGTAGTTTTTTGACTGAAATGAAATTGGGGTTTGATTACTCATGAAGAAGTAGAAAGTGCATTTTGGATGGTAATTAGGGGGCCTCAGCTACAATGTTCACAATGGAACGCTCCTCCCCTCCTCTCCCTATCTTTGTAAATGATACCACTGTCCTCCAGATAGCTTAATCTGAGAATCTAGGATTAATTCAACTTATTCCCCATATCCTAATTATCACCAAGTCCCACAGTTCTGAAATCTGAATCATCTCTCCATCTCCACCATAAAACCCACAATTCAAGTTACCATTATCTCTCATCTGAATTCTTTTTTAAAAAATATTTATTTATTTATTTTGAGAGAGAGAGAAAGAGAGAGAGAGAGAGAGAGAAAGAGAGCGAGCACATGCTTACATGAATGGGGAGGGGCAGAGAAAGGGAGAGAAGAGAGTCTGAAGCAGACTCCACACTCAGAGTGGAGTCTGACACGGGGCTTGAAACCAAGAGTCAGACGCTTACCTGACTGAGGCATCCAGGCATCCCTCTCATCTGGATTCTTTCAGTTGTTTCTTGAATAGTCTTTTTGCTTTTTGTCTTGCCTCTCTGCAAAACATTGCCCACACAGTATGATTTTCTCAAAAAATAGGAGATCATATCATCCTCCTGCCTAAAGCCCTCTAAGAGCTTCCCATCCCAATAAAAATAAATGTCACCTTCTTACATTGTCCTACAAGGCCTGTCTCTCTATGCTCATTGTCTACCCCTAGCCCCCAGGTTCTCATATTCTGATCATAGTGGCCACCTTTCTGTCCCTTGAATGTACCAAGTATGTGCTATCTCAGACTTCTGCCCCAGGACATTCTTCCCTATTTTTGTATGGCCAACCCCTTACCATAGTTTGCATCTCAGCTCAGATAGCCCTCCCTCAAGTAGGCCTTCACTAACCACTCAGCTAAAGTAGTTCCTTTTAGCCCATGTTGAAGCATCCTCTGTCTTATTATCTAATTATATTAATTCTACCCTGCTCTGCTAGCTAGACAAAAAATATGGTCATATGCTGAATTGACCATGGTGTGGGGAAAGAAACACTCTCATACACCATCTGTGGAGAATGCACTGGTTAAAACCTGTTTGAAGAGCTATTTACAGTATCTGTTAGAACTTAAAACTATAGTTTCATGAGGGCAAATCAGTTCTGAGGATTAAATCCCTTAAAGTCAAATTCCTCAAACGGGTGTATCCAAGTTTCTGGAATAAGACCTCAGGCTTAGTCTAGTGGATCTTCTTGGAGTGTCAATTTTATTTGAGGTATGGTGAGAAAGCAATATTTTTTCTATCAGTAGAAATATAGACATATTAATAGTTTGAAGGCCTTCTAGGTCCCTGGGGGACTGAGCTCAATATCTTTGACATTAGGGGAAATTTGGTGGAGAGGTTCTAGAGACACTGCTTCAAGGTGTCACCTCTTGGGTGAATATTTGCATTCTAATAGATAATTCTTTAATTCATCATGAACTGTCTATTGAGGAACTGTGCCTACTGGGTCTAGCAGTAGGTGCTGGGCAATCAAAAGTCTTCCTTAACTGTACATTTCTATTTTCTCTTCCATTGGCAAAATGCTTTAACATACATTATTTTATCTAATTGGATTTTTACCTTGGCTAAGCTGAGTGTAAGCATGGAAACTGCCTGCAGCCCACAAATAACTACTAAGCATGAACAGGATTAAACACTTCAAACAGTATTACATTGTAGAAAACTGAAATGTAAGTCCTGCTCCCAAATCAGACTCTTGAATGCTCATTTCCCTTCTCTATAGGGAATTTCTTAGGTATCTTTCCAGAGATATGTTAAGCACTCACATCCATGTCTTAGGGTATGATCTCCTCTCATTCTTTTTTTTTTCTCTCTCTCTCATTTTTTTTTTTTCATACACACATGAGAATTATACAATACTATTCTTTTTTTTTTTTTTTTAAGTGTTTTGCATTTGAGTATAGTGTTCTATTGTATGAGGTACACCAAATAGTTAATTACTTCTCATGGATGGATATTTGGATTGTCTTCAGTATTTTGCTGCAATAACCAATTTCTCAGAAACATCCTTCACATGATGAACATTTTTTTCTTTCCCTACATAAATAAGATAAATAATAAATAAGTTCCTAGGAGTAGAATTGCTGTGTCAAAGACTGTATGTTTTTAATTCCACTAAATAAAATTGCCCTTCAAAGAGGTTTTAACTGGTGTATTTCCCACTGATGGTATAGGAGAACAATTTTTTTTCCCCACACTGTGATTATTTTAGTATATGACTAATTTTTAAAGTTTTATTAATAAGAAAGTGAGAAAAAAGTTTAATTTTACCTGCAATTCCTTAATTGACTGAGATTGAGCCTTTTTACTTAAATTATTTCAAACTGATTTGCATTGAATTTTTTTCATAAACTCTCTATCTTTCTCTCCTCAATTTTCAGTTTTGAGTTCAACTCAAACTTTGAGTTGAAATTGAGTTCAGCTCAATTTTCAGTTGAGTTGCTGGTCTTTTTTTTTTTATTTTATAAGCCATAACATATATTAAGGATAGGAAATTAACACTTTTCTGTCACATAGGTTTTAACTATGGTGTTTATGAACAGCCATCTACTTTAAATTAGGTGAAAATGTGCTTCATTTGAAACATTACATATTTATGAACTGGCAGAATGTCACAGACTGAGAGCAAAAGATTCAGAAGAAAAGGTCAGGAGGTTGAGTCATGAATCTGGTGATTTCTAGCCTTACGACCTTGGACAATTACTTAATGCCAGGGAATCTCAGTTTCCTCAACTATAGAGTGGGGATGATCAGAATCTTACTTGATCATAGAGTCATGAAGATTTGATCATGCAAATGAAAGTGTTCTATAAATGTACTCAGAAAATTTTAGCTTTTATTTCTGGTTTGATAACTGAGCTGTTTTGTACATTAGAATATATTTGGGACAGTGGGATTTCTGCCTATAGTTAAATTTTTTTTTTTTTTTTTTGAAAACAAAACTAATTATCATTATATCTCAGATATTTTTCTGCCTTTAGCTCATCTCATGATTCCTGTTGATTTAATAGTTAGGAAAGGCAATTTTTTTTTCTCTAGTCATGGGACTAGAAAAATATGGTTTAATAATGCTAATGAGTAGTAAAGGATGATACTAATATTAAAAAGTGAAATAATTATGTTAAAATGGTAGAATTATCTCTTCTTTCCTTTTTTAAAATCTTAGTAGAAAAAATCTAAAATGCAGTTCCTTTATTTGTGGCTTTCATATAAAAATACAGTATTTTAAGGTTAGATATGTGTGGCAAGAATGTGTAGGATTAGAGCTTAAAAAGTTTTGATCTGGAAAGAACTGAGACATCATCTAGGCCAATGCCTGTTTTTACAGATGAGGAAGTCAGAAATTCCGAGAAGCAAATTAAGTAGCTTCAGTCATGTGGTCACTGCAGAACAAAAGGGGAGAACTCATTCTGTCTCCTCTCTTCCCGCTTTGAGACTTTTTCACTATCTTGTGATATTTTGGGTGCATAGGTTGTATGTCTCTGTGTGGTTTATGACAATAGCTGTACTTCTAAACTTGTTAAACGAGTAGCCATGTTTCTTGAACCTAAGGGGTAATAAGTTATAGTCATATTTTGCCTTTTTGGAGAGATTATTTTGAACTAGGTTAAAAAAAAGCTGGCTTTAAAAAATTCTTATATGTCAATTTATACTGAATTTTAATATTCTAGCAAGCCTCTGAAAGGTTTTTTTCCTCTTTATTTTATGTTTTCATGTAGTAAGGACATTTAAGGAGAACCCAAATAGGAAATGTGTTCGAGTTATTAAGCTTTAATAATACATATTTTTCTGTTGATATTGTTCAAACAGAATATATGTTTAAAACACTTACAATTAATCCAAACTGTAATATCATTCTCATAATGACTAATACAATTATTTTATTTTTTCTTTGTAAATCTTTGTTTTGCTTTTGCTTTGAGGTAAATGTTGAAATAATGAAAAAAATACCAGATTGACATGTTCTTCCAGTTGTTGGAGGTGTGATTTTAATTCATTTTAGTTATTTTTCTTTAAATAATCTTCATTTCATGTAAAATATTAATTGAAATAAATTTTGTTTGCATGTTTTTCTTCTACTGGAAGAAAAAAGGCTGGAGGCATCCCTCCATCCTGCTTATTCACCCTTCTCATAGTAGAAGCAATTTGGTGATAGTAACTGAAAGTCATTGACATCAGCTAGCACATCCAGTTTTGGTATCATGCTGAATAGAGTAAAACATAGTATTTAACAAATTCATCTTGGACAGTGAACATTCTGAAAAGTGAGAAAGAGCCAACGGGGAAGTGAGATGGGGTTGGAAGCTGATTTTCACAACTGAAAAATTGACAACAGATAGTTTCTTTATACTGAGACTAATTGATATTGTCAAAATTGTTTCTACTGGAAGGCATAGTTTTTATTAGAGAAGTGTTATATAATAAGATATTAAATATTTTTCTAAATTCCAGATAATAGGAGGAACACTGGGGAGAGCCAGTTGCTAAGGGCTACCCATTTCCTACTTTCTCCTTCTTAGCAACAACATTGCCAACCTTTGGGTTGTTGCCAACCTTTGGATCATTGCCAACCTTTGGAAATCCCTGTCCTTGGAAGCTGAATAAGTGAAGCTATCATTTACTATAACAACATTCATTCCCTAAGCACTTAAAATGGGAATAGCTTTAAGAAATGTAAAAAAGTTACACACGCTAATTGTAAAAAGTTCAAATGATAGATATAAAGAAGAGAATAATGTTTTTCATAATCCCACTACTCAGAGATAACCACCATTAACATTTTGGTATATATTCTTCCAGATCATTTAATATTAATGTTTATAATTTGCCTTTTTAGCTTTATATATCCTAGGTATCCTTCCAATCAATAAATAATCAGTATCATCATTTTTAATGAACACATAGCATTCCACTGCATGGTTGTACTATAATTAATTTAGGTAGTTTCCAAATGACGGAGCCTAAGGTTGTTTCAACTTCTTTTTTCCTGGTTTAAATAATGCTTCAGTAAATCAGCAAATAGTGAATACTTACTCTGCCAGACAATGTGCTGGATGTTAGGTATACAGGGATACATAGTACATATTTCCTCCATTCAAGGACTCAAAGGGGAAGCATGCATGGAAACATGTAATTGCAATACTTTTTAAGGTGGATAACAACAGAGCTGCCTATGGGGCCAGTGTGAGTACTAAGGATGGAGTGACCCTTTCTTTTTTTTTCCTATAATTGATTTTCTATAATTTATATCCAAGTTAGTTAGCACATGGTGCAATAATGATTTCTGGAGTAGATTCCTTAAGCCCTTACCCATTTAGCCTATCCTCCCCTCCCACAAACCCTCCAGCAGCCCTAAGAGTCTCTTATGTTTTGTCCCCATCCCTGTTTTTATATCATTTTTGCTTCCCTTCCCTTATGTTCATCTGTTTTGTATCTTAAATTTCTCATATGAGTGAAGTCATATGACATTTGTCTTTCTCTGACTGACCAATTTTGCTTAGCATAATACCTTCTAGTTCCATCCACATAGCTGCAAATGACAAGCATTCTTTTTGATTGCTGAGTAATACTCCATTGTATATATATACCACCTCTTCTTTATCCATTCATCCATTGATGGACATTTGGGCTCTTTCCATACTTTGGCTATTGTTGATAGTGCTGCTGTAAACATTGGGGTGCATGTGCCTCTTCGAAACAGCATACCTGTATTCCTTGGATAAATACCTAGTAGTGCAATTGCTGGGGTCATAGGGTAGTTCTATTTTTAATTTTTTGAGGAAACTCATACTGTTTTCCAGAGTGGCTGCACCAGTTTGCATTCCCACCAGCAGCACAAAAGAGATCCTCTTTCTCCGCATCCTCATCCTCGCCAACATCTGTTGTTGCCTAAGTTGTTAATGTTAGCCATTCTGACAGGTGTGAGGTGGTATCTCATTGTGGTTTTGATTTGTATTTCCTGGATGATGAGTGATGTTGAGCATGTTTTCATGTGTAAGTTGGCCATCTGGATGTCTTCTTTGGAGAAGTATCTATTCATGTTTTTTGCCCATTTCTTCACCGGATTATTTGTTTTTGGGTGTTGAGTTTGATAAGTTCTCTATAGATTTTGGATACTAACCCTTTATCTGATATGTCGTTTGCAAGTATCTTCTCCCATTCCATCGGTTGCCTTTTAGTTTTGCTGATTGTTTACCTCACTGTGCAGAAACTTTTTATTTTGATGAGATCCCAATAGTTCATTTTTGCTTTGGTTTCCCTTGCCTCTGGAGACGTGTTGAGTAAGAAGTTGCTGTAGCCAAGGTTAAAGAGGTTTTGCCTGCTTTCTCCTCAAGGATTTTGATGGCTTCCGGTCTTTCATCCATTTTGAGTTTATTTTTGTGTATGGTGTAAGAAAGTGGTCCAGGTTCATTTTTCTGCATGTCGCTGTCTGGTTTTCCCAGCACCACTTGCTAAAGAGACTGTCTTTATTCTATTGGATATTCTTTCCTGCTTTATCAAAGATGAGTTGGCCATATGTTTGTGGGTCCATTTTATCTTTATTCTGTTCCATTGATCTGAGTGTCTGTTTTTGTGCCATGGAGTGACCCTTTCTGCTTGAATGTATTAGGAGAAACTTGACCAAGCATGAGAGACCTAGGCTGACAGGATGGGCAGATGTTTCCTAAGAATTACCATAGAGAACTGGTTAAGATTGCTTCTTCCCAGTTTTATCTTCTAGAGAATGTGATCCATAAGGTCAAGGGTGCAGCTCCAGGTGGTTCTGTTGCCAGTGGTCTCTTTACACATTGAGAAATAGTCACAGAGCATGTGAAGAGGCTGAGGTGGAATACGAAATTGGAAAGGGGGTTGCTGTCAGATGACAGAGGACCTTGGCTATAGAACTAAGGGCTTTAGACTCTTTGGTAGGTGATGGGAAATCATTGAAGGTTTTGAGTGTCATTACTAGAACTGTGTTTCAGGTAAACTAATCTGACAGAATATTATGGAAGTGTTTTCCCAGCTCCTTGTGTAGAGGTAATGAATACTTCTTGGTCTGCTGTGTTTTTTTTTTTTTTTTTTTTTTTTGTCAATAATAAATCAGATCCAAATGCTGGCTGGGCAAGGATCTGTGTTTCTCAAACTTTAATGTGCCTCTGAATCACTTGGAAACTTGTTAAGATGTGGGTTCTTGATCAGTAGGTCAGGTGGGGGAAGTGCACCGAGATTCTAGTTTTCTTTCTTTTTTTCTTTCTTTCTTTCTTTCTTTCTTTCTTTCTTTCTTTCTTTCTTTCTTTCTTTCTTTCTTTCTTTCTTTCTTTCTCTTCTTCTTTTAAGTTTATTTATTTATTTTGAGACAGAGAGAGACAATGCAAGTGGTTGGTGGGGTGGTGCAGAAAGAGAGGGAGACAGAGAACCCCAAGCAGTCTCGCACTGTCAGTGCAGAGCTGGTTGTGGTGCTCGAACCCATGAACCATGAGATCATGACCTGAACCGAAACCAAGAGTCAGATGCTTAACCTACTGAGCCACCCAGGGGCCCTGAGATTCTGCTTTTCTAACAAGCTCCCAGGTGATGTTGATGGCTATGATCTGTGGACTATATTAGCATAGAAGATGTGTTCATAGAGGGTTTTTAATCAAGTGAGGATTTCCATTTTAGTCTTTGCATGTGAGTGTAACCCTCTGATCTTAGGGCTTCAATACATTCACTTTGCAATCTGTCATAGTAATAGCTCCAACAGTTATATTTCAGTTGAACCTCTTTATCAATGCAAATAACTTCCTGTTTACTCATGATTTACTATGTGAAAGCTTTGTAGAGCCAATCAATATGTGTATTTAACTCAGTCAATTTTTGAGATAAATCTTAAGCCTGTCAAATAACTGGAAAATACTACTGGGTTTTCACAGAGCCAGTGGTTTGAAGTTGGTTAATTGTATTGATTCACAAAGCCTTTGTTGCTTTTTTTTTTTAAATTTTTTAAATGTTTATTTTTGAGAGAGATAGAGAGACAGAGTGCAAACAAGGGAGGGGCAGAGAGAGAGAGGGAGACACAGAATCCAAAGCAGGCTCCAGGCTCTCAGGTGTCAGTACAGAGCCTGATGTGGGGCTTGGACTCACAAACCACGAAATCATGGCCTAAACTGAAGTTGATGCTTAATGGACTGAGCCACCCAGAGGCCCCCCCCACCCCCGCCTTTTTAAAAAAAGTTTATTTATTTATTTTGAGAGAGAGAGAGCAAGGAGGGGAGGGGCAGAGAAGAGAGGGAGAGAGAGAATCCCAAGCTGGCTCTGCATTGTGGAGCCTGATGCAAGTCTTGAACTCACTAACTGTTAAGATCATGACCTTAGCCAAAATCCACAGTTGGATGCTCAATCAACTGAGCCACCCAGGCACTGCTTATTTCTTGATAGTTTCCTTAATCAAATTCAACCAACAGATGAATTAAAGAGTAGGATTTAGAATATCTGTAACTTTAGAGTACGTCTTTTGTTTGCCTTGACTACACTTATCCTGTCATTGGATTTGAATGCCTTCTGGTGTGTGGATTCTGTGTTGGCTAGAGAGGTAGCATAAACATCTTCTAGGGAAGAGCAATTAAAAAATTTAGTAAGTGGTATCTTGTTTACTGTTGCTCAGTCAAGTCAGTGCCACAGTATATTTGCTGTAGGATTTGCGGGTAGGGGAGGTGGCAACTAAATTTACACAAGAATCACACAACTTTTACATTCATGTAGCACTTTAGAGTTTATTCAAAGTCAAGTCCTTCATTTGATTCCCATAACAATCATGTGTGATGGGCAGGGCAGACCTCATAGTACCTGTTTTACAAATGTGAGAAGACGGGCTCAGAGAGGTGAAATGATTTGCCCAAGGTCAAAAGCAAGCCATTGTCAATGCCTGGTTTAGAGTTCCATGTATTATCCATCTCAGCATGCAAAACACAAACGCAAAGTTATATGCTTAAATGCTGTAGGTTAGCTGGGCTTGAAGTAGCTACTTACTACTGACATTGTATGTGTTAAACACATGTTCAACTTGCAGGAACAAAAAGCTTGACTTAAAGTGGCTTGAACAAATAAGGGTTCAATGTTTTCATATAACAAGAAGCCTGGAGGTAGGCAGTTACTGGTGCTGGTTCTGCTCTTCAACGATTCAGACTCTTTCTGACTTTTTGCTCTGCTGTTCCTGTATTTATTGACTTTTGTTCTCATGCTTAGCACATGGTTGCAAGATGGCTGTTCTAGCTTTGGGTAGAAAGCGGATGGAGTGTGTGCAGTGGGTGTGTGTGTTGGGGGGTGGATGCTAGTTTCATCTATTCCTCTTTTCAGGAAAAATAAGTTGCCCAGAAATTCTACTTAAAAAACTTCTGTTTAAGTTGGCTAGAGAGTTGGCCCATGTCCCTGAGTCCCCTATACCCTCTTCCACCTTACAAAGAGGCAGAAAAAATCAATGTTTAGCCTTGTCAACTTTAAGAGTAGAGATAGACAAAGGGAAAAGGTAGTCTGCAATGGGTTTTGAATGAGTCAGCCTACAGTGTCTGTCACAGTCTTACTGTAATTCCATTTGGAACAAAGAGCATTGAGTGAACATCCCTATACATTCCTGTGACTGCATGAATTTTGTGATGTTTGTTTCTGAGTGCTAGGCAGCTTTTTCCTGATCATCTCCTGAGAAAGTCAAATTTAAATAACACCCGTTTCATCTTTTTTGTTTCATCTTTTTTGAGTGCGGGTGTTGGTGGGAGGTTGGGTTGTTTGTTTCTGCTTAGCAGTTCTTTGCTAGCATATCTATTTCGTGAATTATTTGTGAGTTACACATCTACTTTATCATCCTTTGTCAACATTCATTTTCTGCATGCTTGTAAATTAATAAAGAAGAGGAATCAACATGTGTTTCTCATCTCTAAGAATGGTTATATAGGATCTGTAGGACTTGCATTAGGTTGCTTGCTTAGACGAAGTGTAAGCCTGTTCAAGAAGATACCTTAAGTTGCAGCAAAGTGATAGATAGCACTTATTACTTTTTCCAGTTTAGTGGAGTAGAAAGAGAAGATTTGGAGTCAGACGGACTAGTGTTATAGTCCCGGATCACCTCTGGAACCAGTCCCCTCAGTGAGGGTAACACTGCTCACTCAGAGCTATGGGGATTCAATATGATTGGCAGCACTGTGGGGCTGGGTTAGAGAAGGTGTTTGTTGTGTTTTAGGTCCCCTTTGTCTTTCTAGTTCCTTGGGTCCCCTATAATACCCTGGCTTGTTAAACTTGGAAGCAGTTTATCTATTTCCCTTGATAAAAAGGTTTAGTGTTTGTTTCTTACAGAAAGGGGAAGTAATTAAAAAATTTTGGCCCAGTGGACTTCCCTTCTGATTCAATATGCAGCCATCATATCTAATGAAAGAACGGCAAGTACCCAATTAAATATCACAGAGTTATCACGTTGAAGAAAAGATATTCTGTAGCCAGGATAAAAGTGCCCTCAAAATGGAATCCATGCCTTCTTTCCCTACTCTTCTTTCTCTTCATCCTGCCCTTCCTTTATAAGCTATCTTGAGTCAGAGAAAGCAAAAAGTGCCATTCTAAGATGCTTTTGAAAGGAAACTGCTAATTTGGACGTCTGAATCTGAAGAGAGAATATAGGTAAATCAAAGATCATTTTAATTTTTCTTTTTTTGTATATTTCTCATACATGTGTCACCAAATTTTCATATACAGAAATTCATCTAATTCTTGGGGCATTAGGGTGCCTCAGTTGGTTGAACATCTGACTCTTGATTTCAGCGCAGGTCATGATCCCAGGATCATGGGTTGTAGCCCCATGTTGGGCTCTGCGATGTGTGGAGCCTGCTTAAGATTCTCTCTCTCTCTGTCTCTCTCTCTCTCTCTCTCTCCCTCTGCCCCTCCCCCCCCACTCTTTCTTTCTCTCTAAAATTAAAAAAAAAGGAAATTCATCTAGTTCTTAGTGAAGTCTACTTTCTGACACAGTGGTTTTATGGTATTTATAAAACAGGTTATAAAATGTAATTAAATTCTGCCATCCCTTTGGTTTGTTAGTTCTGATGAGCATTTCAAAAAACTGCATTATATTTGAACAGTGTAGTTTGAAAACATTTTTTTTACACAACTTTGGTAAACAACCAGTAAGCACTTCAGTAATAAGTTGGATCACACCATGCAAAGGTTGTTTGTATTTGGTAGAATCAAAGTGTGAGACTTTGTAATTTAGTGTCATAGAACAACCATGAGAATGACATGTGAAATATAAGCAGTGAGTGAGAAGGCATGAGGGAAAATGAAACACACCAGTGAGTCCTAAGGTGTGGCAGCTTAAAGCTAGTTGGGACCATATCCTGCAATTCCTATTGACTTGGTTATTTTTTGGTGACACTGCCACAAATAACAAAGTATTTTTTTTTCAGTAATTGCTGTCCTTATTCAAGGATTATATATCCTCCTTTGTTTTACAGGCCAAAATGAATTTTTGAAATGGCTAGCTGAGATTAGAATGATAAATTTGAGGAACAGAACAAATCAAAATAGGTCTCAAAAAAAATGGAACCTATGACTTTGACCTAGTTGTCTCAGGCTTTCACTGAATGAAATGAGGCAGATTATAAACCGTACACTGTTTAGTGGAGGCATTTGTATTCTCACAATCTGAGTTTTAAATTGTTGACAGAGATTATTTTATGTGGTGTTCAAATATACACTAAAATGAACCCAAGTGTAATATACACTCTAAAACTGTTAATCAGATTAAAAAAACCCTTTATTATGGACATGTAGGATATATGCAAAAATTAGTAGAATAGCATAAATAAAGCATAAAGCGAACCATGTAGAGAACACTCATGTACCTACTCCCCATTTTCAACAATTTACAACCAATTCATGCCATATCTTGTTTCATCTATTCCTCCTCCCCCTCCTCCCCTTTTTTCGATCCATATTATTTTGACACAAATCATATAATTTTATCCATGAATATTTCAGTATGTGACTCTGATAGATAAAGACTATTTCCAATATTAAACAGTTTAAAATGGCTTTTTTATATGGTAGAAATGTAAAACATGAGAATGATACTTGGGAATGCAAGCTGGTGCAGCCACTCTGGAAAACAGTATGGAGGTTCCTCCAAAAAGTAAAATAGAACTACCCTATGACCCAGCAATTGCACTACTAGGTATTTATCCAAGGCATACAGGTGTGCTGTTTTGTAGGGACACATGCACCCCAACGTTTATAGGAGCACTATCAACAATAGCCAAAGTATGGAAAGGAAAGAGCCCAAATGGCCATCGATGGATGAATGGATAAAGAAGATGTGATACACACACACACACACACACACACACACACACACACACACACAACGGAGTATTATTCGACAATCAAAAAGAATGAAATCTTGCTATTTGCAACTACGTGGATGGAACTGGAGGATATTATGCTAAGTGAAATTAGTCAGAGAAAGACAAAAATCATATGACTTTGCTCATATGAGGACTTTAAGAGACAAAACAGATGAACGTAAGGGAGGGAAGCAAAAATAATATAAAAACCGGGAGGGGGACCAAACAGAAGAGACTCATAAATACGGAGAACAAACTGAGGGTTACGGGAGGGGTTGTGGGAGGAGGGGATGGGCTAAATGGGTAAGGGCATTAAGGAATATACTCCTGAAATCGTTTCACTATATGCTAACTAATTTGGATGTAAATTTTAAAAAATAAAAAATAAAATAAAAAAACCCCATGAGAATGATACTTAGCATCAAGCTTATTAAATTTCACGTCCACATGTTTTTCACACATCTATGTCCAAGCTTATTTTCTGCAAACCACCACTTTTGCTGCTTAATGTTTAGTGGTCGTTGTATAGATATAATTTAGTTAAAATGTTAAAACAGCTTTGAATTTTTTTCCTTTCATTGGTGACTTTTTTTCCAGATGGAAATTTTTGTCTCCGCTGAGTAGTTGATCTTGTTTTACATGGAAATATTATCTCTGAGGATGGTTCTACATGACCTCTGATGACTCCCCATCAGTGCTCTTCTGTCTTGAAACCACCCCCCTGTATTTGAGAGCAGCTGGAAAGAAGATAAAAATCCCTAAATTTAAGGTTTGGGATTTAATACAGTTATGCCATTTTTATTTGGAAACTGTATATTGCTTTTAATACTTTCTGATCAAACTATGATGAATACTTGATCATTTTCATAACACTTTTGGAAACAGGATTATGATGCTCTTGTTTTTGGCTAACTGTCTTATGTGCAGTATGTAGCTGTGTTGGATTAGAGGATTTGATTTGACATGTATGGATTTGCAGATGAACATGTAAGGACATACATTATAATGAAGTTTTATTTTTGTAGAGAAGAATGGCGGTGCTGTTGTGAGTTTGTGGTTCAGATTGTGGTTTCTGGTGTCTAACTGTCCAGAGTTTGAGTACCTGCTCCACCAACTAACAGCCATGTGGTCTTGCCTCAGTCACACAACTTCTTGAAGCCTCAGTTTTCTAATCTGTAATATGGAGATAATAAAAATACCTCCTATATTTTTCTTTTTTTGCATATGGGTTGAATGAGATAAAAAGAAACAAAAATATCATTAATTTTGGCTTAAACTCAATTGAGATATATATTTGTTTCTGAAACACTTTTTTTTTTAATACTGTGATTACTTGTTGAAAGACCTAAAACTTGAGGATTATTGGTTTCTGGATGTCAGGTGAATGTGTATTATGAGTTAAAAAGTAGTAAGAGGCAAATTTGTTACTCTGAGGTTTGCTAGCTACTGAATATTTTCTATGAGAAGTTCCATACACTTCAGATCTTTAGTTCCTTCAGTTCTGGTGCTGCATATACAATGTTGCCTTCCAAAACATGTCATGGGAGTTGAAGCTGATCTTTGTCATCTTGGAAGTGGCCCTAGTTTGCCTTAAAACTCATTTAGATTCACTTAAGAACCTCTTACACATGTTTATATTTTTGGTTTGTGCCTTATGTTCTAGCAGTGAGTTCAACAGGTTTACCCTCTCTGCGGAGCAGTCAGGCGCTTTAGCTGAAAAAGCTTCTATCCACTGTGAGGAGGTACAGTTTAGCGGCAGTGTTCTGGCATTTGCTCCCTTGGAAATAGGCCTTCCTGGGTTCTTTCTACCCCACAGGGATTGATATCCTACTCTGAATCCCAAGCCTTTGATAAGTAGAATTTCTGTTCTTGGCTGGCTTGTGGGTCTGTGGGACCTTTAGCCTTCACTTTGCCATGGGCTAGGTTACCAGGCTCAAGGGCCTCAATAGGTCAGAGAACTGTAGACACACTGAAACCAGGAAGCAATACTGAAATAGAAATTGGAGAGATGTCTACCTGCTGCTTGGAGTTGCCAGATCCCATTCTTGGGCCCTGTGAACTTATAGTTCGTCACTCTCTAAGTATACTTTGTTTTATTTTTGTCAGGTTGGCATTTCACACCCCAGAGATGCTTACTGTGTCATTTGCAAAATTTGAAACATCAGATTACTCAGTCTCTTCTAGTCCATTTATAAAATGTACAGCGAGGCTGGTCTTGGCATCACTCCGAGAACCCTCATGTTTTCCCTTCTTCCATCTGAGAAGTACCTGTTCGTCCCTAACATTGTGCTCTCATCCTGCTTCATGTTCTTGTAGAACACTTTCCATATATCTATAATTTATTAAAATAAGGTGTGTGTGTGTGTGTGTGTGTGTGTGTGTGTGTTTCCTTGCTCTATATTCAAACATCCTGGGCTTAAATCTGAGCTCTGGCACTTATAAATTGGTCACATTTACCCCTCTCAGCCTCGGTTTCCTCAACTGTAACAGAAGGATAACAATAGTACCTACTTCATGAAATTGTACATACTGTTTAGCACAGTGCCTGTCATCCCTTGTGGACTCACAAAAATATTACAAGTTTTATTATAGTCATCCCCACACCAACATATCCTCTCTTTTACCAAAATAACACAGCATGTTTCTGTCTCCTTTTGGTCACTTTCCTATTTGCCCTTCAGTATTTATTGAGTGTATAGTGCATAGCACAGGTACTGTTTTCTAGGCACTGAGAATAATGTTGAGCAAAACAGAGTCTCCACTGAAATCAAGATTTGGCTTCTACTACTTTGGTAAAATTGCATCAATAAACATCTCCAGTGAACTTTTTTTTTGGCCAAATCTACAGGATTCTTTGGTCTTGTTTTTATTTGATGTCTTCTAATATTAAAAACTGTTAATTATTCCCTTTAAAAAATTCTCTCTTCCCTTGAATGCATTGATACCTTGTTTTCTTTTGAGTCTCTTCCTAATTTTCTGACTCTTCTCTTTGACCCTGTACCTAATTTCTTCAACTGCTCTTTAAATTATTCCCTTGTTTTCTGTTCCCAATTTATTTTCTTCTCTCTTTCTCTTCTCAGAGATTATGAACTGATGTCCTACTCAAAAATACAGTATGCTTTTGTGCTTTCTTGGCCTGAACAGAATTTCAAAAGCATTTTTAATGAGTTGTTAACTTACAAAAATTGAGAGATTTCATATAACAATTTGAATTTTGAAAAATTTAAATTCACTTGCTTTTGAAGAAAGCACATCTCACCCACCCCCCCCCCATAGCTTCTAGTACTAATTACATGTTATAAGACCAACATATTTTTCCTTATACTTGATGTTCTGTAGCCATCACAGACTTAATCTGTTCAAAATTGAACTCATTATGTATTTTATTTTGTCTTTTCTAGTGTAGTTAATAGAGTGCTAACTACTGAAGCATTCAAGCCAGAACCTGATGAGTGAGAAGTCTATGGTAGGACCTACATCACCTAACTTGGATGTCCTTCCCACTATACTTTGCTATCATGGCTTCCCTGGTTCTTCTCATGAACTCTATCCACTATGTTGCACCATGGGATTCATACTGGTAGATCTCTAGCTCCCTGACATGCTTCTTATTTTAAATGTGATTTATGTGTCCTGGTTATCATATTAGTAATTTTAGCCTTCATTTGATTCCTTTAAGAATTATTTATTATTTCAACAAATATTTATTGAGTGCCTAATAAACAACCCAGGTACTTTTTCTAGGCACCAGGGATAGCATATTGAACAAAACAGATCCTCTGCTTTCATGGAGCTTACATTCTGGAGGAAAAAGACAATACATAAATAAGTATAAAGTTAGTAGTGATAAGTATGATGAAGAATTCTTAGAAATTTATCTAGTAATTTATATACATTTAGGTCGTCATTTTATTTACTTTGACAAGAATAAGAACAGGACTTTGGAGGAACTGAATTATTATCTCACAAAGTCATAAGTCACATCTAAGATGGTCTAAATCCAGGATCTGGTTTTGTCCATCTGGAACTACTTGAATGCCTGATAGTACTAAGCAATAACTAATTTTTGAGCATAGTGTAGTTTAGATTATTTTTCATGTCATATGACCATTTCTACTGGGAAAGTCATTTAAAAAATAGTCGACTTAAAAACAGAACAAACTGAGGGTTGATGGAGGGTGGGAGGGAGGGGAGGGTGTGTGATGGGTATTGAGGAGGGCACCTTTTGGGATGAGCACTGGTGTTGTATGGAAACCAATTTGACAATAAATTTCGTATTAAAAAAATAAAATAAAAAATAGTTGAAAGCTTATGAACGTTAATTAAGTGAAATCTTTAGCTGGTGTAATCTGATGAGCTGTATTTTCCTGATTATTGCTATTCCTTGACAGACCAAGCAAGCTTCTGCCTCAGGCTCTTGGCACTTAAGTACTTACTCCCAAAAATGTTCTTTTTTTTTTTAATTTATTTACTTTTGAGAGAGAGAGAGAGAGAGAGAGAGAGAGAGAGAGAGAGAACACAAGTAGGGGAGGGGCAGAGAGAAAGGGGAGGCAGAGGATCTGAAGCAGGCTTTGCACAGACAGTCTTGAACTCATGAACTGTGAGATCATGACCCAAGCCAAAGACAGATGCTTAACCTTCCAGGAGCCCCTATACCAGGAATGTTCTTCTAGGTTTTTGTAAGGTTTGCTTCCCACTTTACTCTTTATCATGCTGCCAAAACTAGCCCTTTCTAATTTCTTACCTTGCTTCATTTTTCTTTATGGCACCAAACACTTCCTGATATACATGTCTGTTATCTGTATCCCCCACTAAAATGTAAGCTTACTGAGAGCAAGAATTGTGTTTTGATCATTGCCATATTTCTTACACCTAGAGTAGTGAATGGCATATAGTAAGTGGTCAATACATATGCACTAAGTGAATAAATAAATGCAAAAGAGTTTGCTGACTTTGCAGAGGAAATGTTTTAGAATGTAGTAAGTAGGACAGATTAAATTATAAGTTTAAGTGAAATGTAGCTAAAGATCAAGACTGCTTTCATAAGAAGAGTAAGGCAAATACTGATTAACATGAAATGGAATGGACCCCTGGAGGAAATGAAGTAAATCTTATTTGGAGAAATTTAAAAAAATGAGAAAAATGAATGGTTTGGCAATTTAGTGTTATTCATATGAATACATTGTCCAAGAGTACAAATATTCAGAAATATTTTAGTGCACAAGATGCTGTGGCTCTCATGAGTATGTGCAAGAACAAACAGTCCTTGGACTTTGGGATCATTGTCTGACTTAGCTTTGATACGAAATCTCTGAAGAATCTGGGCAAGATAAATTGAGCAATTGGTGTCTCATTTTAGTTTTTATTACTACCTCTTAGTCTTCTGTGCTCTTATTGGTAAGTTTTTATGTCTCACCAAACTAATATTTATTGGTTGCTTACAAAGTAAAAGGGTTGCCATAGATAACTTTTTTCAAAACAAGAGAAATATTTAATTTCCAACAACCAGTAAAACCTAAAGGCTGGAGAATGACTGTTTGAAGGTGCAAGAGAAAGTTGATTGAAGTGGATATCCTGTCACTACATTCAAAGTTTTCACATCTACAATGATTTTTCTCCAAAGATTATAAACATTCTTTTTTTTTAAAGCTCTGTATTGCCAGCCTCTCTTTTACTCCACTTTATCTGTTGGGATTTTGAAAAAACATTCTCTAAACTAGAGAAACAGAAAAATGGATTAGGTACATACACATTCAGATGTGATGTCTTTGGGGGTTGAATCTGTGACTGGAAGGTAATTTACCCAATAATGAAGGTACATGTTTCTAAAGAGTATGCCATTCCTGGTAGGAACTACAGACAGTAGTAATTAAGCTTTTACTAATCAGAATCTATAAAGTGTACATGAGGAGACTTTAAATCTATTTTACTCATCATTATTCAGTCAGTACAGGTTGAATACTTATTATGTGTGAGATGTTATAAGGTATACAAAGTTGAGTAAGAAATAAGTTTATAATCTAACAGAAAGGATAAGGCAAATATACAATTCATTCATACTAATAAATGAATAAAATAAAAGTTTATGAGTTGCATAAGACAAAGGGATTCCTCCTAGTTAAGATTTAGAAAAGGCAAAAAGCAGGCAGTGGTGTTGTGCTGGATCTTGAATAAGATTTTCCGATGAATGGATTGGCAATCCATATGAGCAGAGACATGGAAGTGGAAAATTATAGGTTGTGTTAAAGCAATAGCAGTATTCCAGAAGAGGCAGAAGGGGATGAAATTGAGAGTTAGGGTGGAAAATTTACCTGTGATAAGAAAGAAGGATACTTCCAATTTAGAGAGAGAAACAAAGACCTACTGGGTGAATCTTAAGAGCAATTCGAGGTAGAGGAGTAGAGGAAATCCTTTCTTAGCTTCGACCTCTTTAGATTAGGGGGCAAGGTCATCTGTTGAGGAGGAGGGGGATGGAATTTATCTTTGGATCCACTTATTCCAAGAACTTTACTTCAGAGGCATGTCTTGAGAGGTTATGGCTTTGTCCAAGGAGACTGATTATATAGGAAACTAGAGTCCAGGTTTTATGATTTCAACTCCATGTATTCTTTCTTGGCAAAATTCAAAATCCCCCTAAGACCTATATACCAAAAATAATTTTCTAAGTTAAGCATTTCTCATCAAGTAACTTTGATCTGAGAACGTGATAATTCAGGCTATAAAAGAAATCAGATGAATCCTTATAAATATCTCTTTTTAGAGGAAAACAAAGGAGATTTATTGCTTTCAACTGAAACACTGCAACAGAAGCACTGTGTGTTAAATAAGGACAGTCTCCAGTCTGTGGCTCAAGAGACTACTGTGGTCTACTAAGTAGCCCCATTTTCTTTATTATCACTTTGTTTTTGTAGGCCTGGTATCTAGATATCCTGGTACAACCAAGAAAGAGAACTTTGGATCTCATGCTCTTAAGGATCTACAGATCCTGAAATGGATAGTTCCAAACTATTATTGTATTAGTTGTATTAGTTTTGTATTAGTTTTGATTAGCTTCAAGGGTTTTGCATACTTGGAAGTTAGACATTCAAAATGATTTCTGGTCATTCATGCCACTTGATCATCCAAGGATGGGGTGATGACATCAGTGTTTCTTGGACATTAGACAGCATGGCAAGTTTGGGGTTGACAGCTGTCAGTCCCATGTGTGAATGCAATGTTGCATCACTGGCATCACAGGAGGGCTTGGAAGAAAACAAGGAGTTAAGTTTATAGAGGAATAAAGTTTGGTAGACAATCTTTCCCTCCTTTTTGTCTCTGGCAGAGGCAGTTCTCCGATAGTTTTATAGGCTGAAGGACTATTTGCACAAATATAAAAATGAACTTACTGGAATGAAAAGCAGAATGGACGTACTACCTTTGTCATTTAAAAATGGCAAATGCTAGGCTTTTCTATGTGCATGCATGTGTGTGCTAAGAGACTGAAAGTCTCCATGAGATATTCCTTGGGCCAGCGTATGGGGAAACATGGGATTGACTCCTGGGATTGAACCTCTCTGATTCTAAGTAAGCCAAGACTCTTTGCAAGAGTGGGTGTTTTAGGTTCTGAGATTTCCCAAACAGGATTTCAGTTATGAGATTTAGTTTTAGAGACAGACCTTAGCATCCAGGGAAGGAGATTGCTGATGCTGCTGTTGTGTTACTATTGATCTAGAGGAAACTGTATTTTGTACAAAATTTGTGTCAAAAACCTGTAGATACGGTTTATGAGATTTTACAGTCTGTGGGGCAGTTAATCTAAACAAATCATTTATGAGAAGGACTCCAAAGAAATTTTCGTTAATTAGTGGGCCAACTGATGTTAGCATGTTTTGAAACTATTTTTTTCTTAGTATCAGTCTATGTTAGTTAGGAGAATTCATGTTTGGGGGTCTTTCCTTAAAGGACCAGATAGCAAATATTTTAGGATTTACAGGCTGTACGGTCGCTATTGCAAGTACTTAATGTTAGCTACTGTATTAATGCAAAAGCAACTACAGACAATACGCAGACAAATGGGCTTAGTTATGTTCCAATAAATCTTTATTTATCAAAGCAGGTGGTGAGCCATAGTTTGGTGACTGTTGCTCTAGTCCCATGACTGTATTTTACTAATCCCGGAAATGTCTGGCTAAAGGTCACACAATGGCAGAATTGGGGCAGAAATCTACACATCTTCCTTTCTACTCCATTAAAAATTTAAAAAATGGTCTTAATTATTAGGTAATTACAAAGTAATATTCATTGGATATATAGAAGGTGTAAAGAATAACAATAAAATGAACATCTGTGTTACTATCACAAAGTCAGTTTAAGAAAGAGGACATTACCATTTCTTTTGAAGCTCTGTGTGTGCTCCTCCCCAGTCCCTTCCCTTTTTCTCTCCACCCTAGAGGTATTCACCTGCCTGAATTTGGGGTTTTTTATTCTGGTTTTTCTTCATGGTTTTACCAATATATTTATATCCTTCTTGTAGTGTTTAAAAAGTCATTCTAAGATGGTTTTATTTCATTTCTCTTGTGTTAGAAAGTTTAGAAAAAGATAGCCACATCTTACTTTGTGAATAGTTGTACATTCTCTTTGGGTTTATTCTTGGCAATATGCTGAGAAGGTCCAGGGAGCCAGAGTAGAGTCCCTATATTATTTAATTTTAATTCATTTCATGGCCAAATCTTGGGTTTCTTGCACTAAGACGAGAACATCACGGGCTGACAGACAAATGTAGGAGTTTAGTGGCTGTCTACTCCCACCCCCTTCTTGAGGAAATTGCTGTGGTAAATCAGGGCTGTTTCTAGGAATGGTAAGGTCTATTTAGTCTGACAGTGATTTTATCTTTGAATTAAATGCATATGATAGTACCATAAATTTTCCAAGTTATAGAATTTGGAGAAATTTTGTTAATAAAAAATTTTGCTTTTGTGGCACATAATAATAAAGGTCAATCTCAAAAGTAATATTTGGTTAACATTCAAAACCATAGTTAATTCTATTTGCAAACATTGGATATGTGAATATTAGCTATTAGAATGGTTTTGATGGATACATTTCCTTGCTTTCTAGGTACCTAAAACATTTTCAGAATCTAATTTTTAAGGTGTCTTTGGTGACTTTGAAAGCATTTTTGAATCTCCTTTTACAAATGCTCTATTTCTTTTCTTTTCCTTCTTTTCTTTCTTTTCTTTTCTCTTTTTTCTTTCTTTTTTTTTTTTTTTGGTACATCTGTAGATAATTTATCTGGCTCACTGTGGGTTATTTTAAGGGCTAGTACAACATTTGAGCTAATCCACCCACACATCTTTGCCTGGTCCCCTCTGTGAGATGATTGGTTGGTGGGTTATATTGCTGGCCATTGCATGGGGTAAAAAGAACTGGAGTTTTGCCATGAGAGGTTGGCACCATTCTCCAATGTCTCTTTCAGCTACCTCAAAATATTTTTTTCAGATTGCCATCCCAATTGCAACTTCCCTAGACTATCATTTCATAGTTCAATTACTTTAATACCTTCCTGTCTGGCCTCCTTGCCTCTTTATCAGTGGTTCTTAGTTCTGGCTGCATATTGGAATCACCTGAGGTTTTAAAAAATACTAATGCCTGGTCAATCCCACAGTGACTTTGATTTAATTGCTCTGGGGTACAGTCTGGACAAATTAAAATCATATTACATTAAAAAAATAAAATCATATTACATTTTTAAAAGCTCTCTAAATGAGTCTAATGAGCAACTAAGGACGAGAGTCACTGCTCTCGTACAAGAGGATCATCTGTTTTATTTTTATTTATTTATTTTATTATTATTATTATTTTTTAATATGAAACGTATTGTCAAATTGGTTTCCATACCACACCCAGTGCTCCTCCCAACAGGTGCCCTCCTCAATGCCCATCACCCACCTTCCCCCTCCCCCCCCCACACTTCCCATTAGCCCTCAGTTTATTCTCAGTTTTTAAGAGTCTCTTATGGTTTGACTCTCTGTTTTAACCTATCATTGATGTAAGAGATGTTTGGGAGGGAGAATGGATAGAGCTTGGGGAGTGATGACGTGTTTGGGATGAGGAAGAGGGATGTGCATAGGATGTAGCTTAGGTTTGGGGCTAGTTCAATAGATGAATGATGGTGCCATTTACTGAGATAGCAAAAATAGGCATGCGCTTAGGAGAGAAAATGATGATTCAGTTTTGGATTGAGAATTTGAGCAACCCAAGAGACATCCATTTGGAGACAAGAAAGAACACCTGAAATATTAGAGCTGACCAAAATTGCAATAGGAGTTTATTCTTTATTGCTAAATATATTAAAGACTCTCTGACAGATACTTATCAACTTTTGCTTAAATATTTCGAGCAATGGAGAATGAATGACCAATTCTTTCTTTGAACAGCTAAAGTAATTCAGAAGTCCTTCCTTATACGATGCCAAAACTGCCTTGCTCCCAACCTCTATCTAGTAATCCTGTCTCTGCTTCTGGAGCTATTTGTAACAAGTCCACTTTCTCTTCCATACCTCAGAAGAAATTTATTCTTAAACGTTCTTTTCCTTGGGCTCAAGGTTACCAGTTCCTCATTTAACTGCTCGAAATAGCCATACTTTCTAGCATATCTTCTTACCAAGCCAGCTAAAACATGAATGTTAATTAAATACCTTAAACTTGATTAGTAAAGGGAACAAGCATTTCTTGATCAGTCTTCATCTACTGACATTAAATATCATAATTCTTTTAAAAAAAACCTCTATGTTTGCAGTGTAGAAGAGGTGATACTCTTTTCTGAAACATGTGTTTTTCTTTCTTTCTATACCCCATTACATTTAGACAAACAATTAGGTTTAAAGAGAAAATTTATGTAAAATGTGCTACACTTTGTTGAATGAAAGATCACTTATAACTATCTTAACAATTTATCTCAGTGTGGAAAAATACTTGACCTCTTTGTTTCAAGAGTGAAGATGGTGGTCATTTAAAGGTCTGTAAAGTTATAGGAAAGTGTAGTCATTTAAAAAAAGGCCAAACATGAGATTTTTGCTATTCCTCTCATGGCAGATTTAATCTTCGAGGATTAATGTGGCATTCAGTTTCCCACTGCTTCTATTCCAGAAGGTATGCACACATTTGGATAAGTGATCTCCCTTTTCTTCCCTTGGAAGCTGTTTTGAGCTTGGAATTTGCTGTTTAGATCATGATTCATACGTCAGAGAAGAATTAGAGAGTCTCCTTTAGGTACTTGGCAGAGCCGGGACATGTTTCCATATATAGCTGAAAAAAACCTTTGTCACCCATTCTGGCTTGAAAGAATGTTATTAAAAGCTCATTCCTGAGTTCTTTTTTGCCAAGGAACAGCAGTGGGCAGTGAAAATTTTGTGCCTGGAAGCGCTGAGGTTTGCTTCAATATAGAGGCCTGGCTCTGTGTTCTGAGAACCTTCCCTAGGTGTCCCCGGTCACTCTGCTCAAAGCACTTACATGTACATCTGTGGGTGGCAGTTGTTGATTCCTTCCTGGCCCACTTCCTACTCATGGCCCTGGGGAAGCCCCATGAGCAGGCTTTACAGAGATGAATCAAGGCAGTGCCTCATCTCCTGAGTCATGGCCAGAGGCTCCTCACTTACTCTCTGAGGATGGGATCTGTTTACCTCAGAGTTGCCTCTCTGAGAGGATATTTGGAATTTTGGATGGTGGCCTGGAATTTTGGAGTGGAGTTCTCTAGGGAAAAGTTATGCTGGTAGCAGTCAGCTTATAAAGTTTATACTGTCTGCCCTTTGATAAGGGTCATATGATGTAGTAAATATTCTTTGGGAAAATGGAAAATCAAGTAGATCTTCAATTCTGTCTTTGCACATACTGAGACCTCCAGGCATTGGTATGGGGAAATGAGAAGGGAGCTCTTTTTTTACCCTTCCTTCCATCTCCACCTCCTGTAGTTCTAGTAGTTTTCAAGCTCATATTCAAGTCAAAGAGAAACAGACCTGTGTTTGAATCCGGGTCCTTACCCAAAGTATAGAGTGTTGGTCAGGTCTTCATTTGTAAAAGGGGCGTTAACAATGCCTATTGCACAGGGCTTTAGGTGAGGATTAAATTGGGTTAGTGGGTTAATGTATAGAAAGTGATTAGTAAATCTTCTCAGGAAAGCAAGTTTTTAGTCAAAAGGACATGAACTTTGGAACCATTCACATTCGGGTTCTATTCTGTTCTGTTCTTCCCTAGCTGCATGATCTTTAGCTGAAGACACCTAATCATTTACATTCTGTAATCCTCACCTTCATTCTATGTACAGCTGTATCATACTCAGAGGACTGTTTCAAGATTCAAGTGGACCACCTTGTCCATCTTACATGGGCAGTAGTTAGAGGGCTCTCAACAAATGTCAGCTTCACTTGTCATTCCCCTTGTCCAAAGGCCTTTCCCAAGCCCTCCCTCTATCCCACCCCTATTCTTTGTCTTGCCCTTTGGTTTTTTTTTTTTTTTAATAATCTTACCTCATAACTTACTTTATTCTGTTTCTCACTACATGTCTCTCTCTTCTCTACTTGATGGCAATTACTTGGAAACACTCTTCATTTCTTTGTTTCAATAGATCTCAGATATTGAACCTTATTTTTCTTTTCAGCCACCTGGAAAAATCCCCTTAAATTATCTTAAACTTGAATTCCAGCTTAATTCAGAGTTAATTTCTAAATCTTTTTTGCCAACTCAAATATCCTACAGTAAGTCACTAGAGAAGTAAATAGCTTTGTGTTCAATGTAATATGTATTACACTTGGTATTTACTTCTAAGTCCAGTAACTTAGTACCTTTATGTCTTTATTGTTGGTCTGCAAAACTGTAAGAGAGGCTAGAATAAAAACTACCCAGAAATAAAAGCTTTACATTTTGATGTAAAATTAATGGACATGGTGTTCATTTAAAACAAACTAAATTTGTACACACTGTAAAATAAATCATAATCCAGAATGTTGATATCTTAGGTACAATGCATCTTATTTGAAAGCCCCAAGAACACATATTTGTGATATTGATTCAGTGATCTTATTAATAATAATTTAGCAATTTGGAAAAGAGAAGTTTTTGAGAGAATATCCAAAAATCAAATTTTTGACAATAGTGGGGAAAAAAATCAGGTTTTCTTAGAGGTGATAAAAGTTTAAATACAATTTAGAACTGTATGACAGTATATTTTATTTGCCTTTTGAAGATCATCCAGTGTTTGCAGGCATCATGAGTATTAGGTAGGCAAAATTTGGGAATTTCTGTTATTCTTAACCATGCCCCTCTTCCTCCTCTTCTTTCTCTAGCATCCTACTTAATTTGCATGGAATGCAGAATATCCCGAATCTGGTATCTGAGTACTTTTGGAATATAATGTTGATTGGGACAACAGGTCAAGAGTAGTTTTCAGTAAAACATTGGGCATTTGCTCAATGACCTGTAACATAGCCTGTGCCTTTGTCCCAGCCTCTAGTATCTGCTGCCCCTGAGTTCCTGCCAGAACACACAGAGAAGCATTCCAGACCCCCCTAGAATGCATTCCTTACATGCATAGCAATCTCTGGAAAGTTATGCTTTTGAAGAAAATGGAGAGAGGTGTTACGACTTCATAAATCCTAACAGTTCCAGGGCTATTTCCCAATACCAGACCCTGTAGGGGCCTCATTAAAAATAAATTTGAGTGGCACCATTGGGGACTGCTGCAGGGAATATTGAAGCTATATTCATTTCCTTGCTATCACATGGAGTGTGATATTGAAGAAGAGGGTACTGTCTGAACAATCAACTTGGTTTTCTGATTAGCCAAGGGATATTACAACCTTTCTCTTTTTTCCTGGACCTCTTGATTTTGGTTTGGGAAAGGTCCTTTGACTTCAACAATGTAGGCTCAAACACATTGAGGTGAAATGATGGGAGCAAAGCTGAAACTGTGCATTTTAGGATAAAATATAGGAAGTGAACAGCTTTCCCTGTGGTGTGACTTCATGGATCTGCCCCACTCTTTCCTTCTGATGGCAAAGTTCGCTTATGGTTCCTAGGCAAAAAATGCCTTGTGAAGACTGGAGAGGTTTTCATGTATGTTTAATCATACTTGGTTCTTCAAGTATTACTTTGCCAAGTTATAATCCCACACCCTAATGAGGTTGCTAATTATGTTCTCCATCAGTGATATTTAGCTGTAGAAAAGACTGCTTCATAGTTAAAGCTTTCTTAGGATAAAGTGCAAATGAAATATAAGAAGCAGCAAACAGCAACCAGTTTGCAGGGGTGTTGCAAAGTGACCTAAGCCAGTGTGTTATGTAGGACTATTAGGTTTATTTATGTGTTTATGTATTCATGTATTTATTTATTTAGAGTGAGGTGTAAGCACAGAGCCTGACTTGGGGCTTGATCCCACAAACTGTGAGATCACGACCTGAGTGAAACCAAGAGTCGGACGCTTACCCAAATGAGCCACCCAGACGCCCAGGTCCTTTTTGATAGATAGCAACTCCGGTAGTTAGGGACGGGCAAAGGGTAGCTTCTCCACTACACTACCTAACCAGGTTACAATGCAAGTAAGACTTGACCAAATTCCATCACACACACAGACGACTTTTAGATAAACATTTATTAGACAACTCGTTCAACTTGTTGATGAAGTTGCAAGAAATCAGGGAAGAAATGCTTTGTCCACACATTTACTCAAGGCAAAAAGACAATGTTTTAGGGGGAGGATTCAGTTAACTCCTCTCCAGAATCCTCCAAACCTATGGCTGAACACAGTATTGTTCAGGGATTAGTCTTCAGGGCCATCTTGGAGGGCGGAGGTGAAGAGTCTTCTAGGTTCCTATGCCCTTTTCATGCAAGGATGGAGAGTGTCTCTAGTATTTTCATGCCCATTCGTATATCTTGAATATCACAAATTTTGCCAGTGACATTCCATTCTTCACACCCCTTACACTAAATAATAAGACATTGTTTTTACTTATGAAAATTCATTTCTAACATTCATTATGCTAATTAGTAAAGCCTCTGCTTACAACCAGATGTAAAGAGATTGGAAGTATTTGTGGTAGCCACTGATGGTGTGGCCTTTCTGATTAAATGTTAGCTAACCTTCCCAGGAGTGTGAGTCCCTGTTTAAGGGTAACTGAAACACTTTAGCTTCAGGTAATTCACACATTCATAATGTTAAAGCATTTGAGAGCAAATTATGAACCTTGTGAAATGGGGTATAAGGAAAAAGAGAAAAGCGAATAAAATATCTGATTTATATTTTTGTGCAAATGCATATGTCCTATTTGCTTTTGTATTATATTTTTATGTTGACATATGTTCCCAGCACATGAAAGAACTATTGTGAAACAGATTTATCAAATGAGAACTCTGTGTGTCTCAGGCTGACTTCTTAAGTCAATTAATTAAAAATACTGAGTACTTACTCGGTGCAGGGGATAGAGATAGAGGGCTGTTCTTGCCCTCTGCCCACTTCTACAGTACAGATAGGGTCATGATGTAATGCAATGGCTGTACAATTCCAGGAGGCACCACTTGTTATAAGTGAACCACAGGCCCTGGTGTAGTACCCAGTGTGTTGGAGGGGCAGCACAGTGGCTGAGCACAGCTTGTTGTTTCCTCCTAAAATCTCCTGGAACATGATGTGTCTTGTTGGAAGTAAGAGTTGGAGAAAGGAGCATTTGTTGAAAACATTGTCAGGACATGGAACTCTTCCCAAGGAGCCAAAATACCATTTAGAGTTCCAGAGATCCTGAATTCTTGTTTTGGCCGCACTCCTTAGCTTGCAGTTCAAGTAAGAACAATCCCATATTTTTAATGAGATTGAAGTAATTAATAAACTGGGAGCTGAGAGGAGTTTATTCTCCAACTAACCTGCTAACTTTTTTTTTTAATGTTTGGAAATGATAATGATTCACATGATTAAAGCTGATCTTAAGGATCATCCAGTGAAGAAAAGTCATGGCAGCTTCAACAATGCAGTATAGAGCAGCAGGATTTGCATGTACACAATCCCATTTTACAGAAAGCCAGGAAGTCTGAACCTTACTTCCTGACCATAAATATGGAGAATGAGTTCAGGGGGGATTTTAAGTGTCATGGATGAAATAAAAAAGAGAAATAGTCAGAAGACACTCTTTTCAAGAACTCTGTGGATGCAAGGAAGTTTTTGCCCAAACTTAAAATATTACTTTCTAGAAGGAGATTAAAAAGGAAAAAAAGCCCTGGTGATGGGAGGGTATGAAGTGTCCAGTTAGTGGTGCTAAAATTCTAAGCAGAGGAAGGTAGAGAATCTTTCTTCTTCATAGCATGTGCGTCTTTCACAGAAGTGGCTGACTAATCCTCAGTGAGGATTTGAGACAGCCTAATACTGATTTCCAGCCCAGCAGCATTCACTTCCATGAGGTGCTGATACCCTCTTGGGTCTGACAAGGGACGCAATTTCCCCTTCAAGTCAAAGCTCCAACTCACATGGCTAGAGGGGTTTGATGGTGAGGAGGCTGGGAGATATTGATGGGTCATTCTTTTGCCAGTGATGCTTCCTGAGGTATCTTAGTTTCTATAATTTCTAGAATTAGTATAAGATTTTTCAGAGGACAATGGAGAAATGGCTAAGTTAGTATCAAACAGTATAGCAGCTTTAGTTGCTATAGCTGAGGAACCTTGTAGGCATAGGTCTGTGCTGCTTGTGTTCATATAATTGCTGTGACTTGGAAATGTTGAAACCTTCCTTTGTGCTAAGCATGACATCTTTGAGGCACTGACTGTACCTCTCTGCATCTGACTCAGATTGTTTCTAACAAATAGAAATTGTTTCTAACTTTTTATCTTTTAGTTTCTACGTAGTGTGAATTTTCCATAACAATTAAGATCACAGACTTTAGACTCAACCTTCCTGATTCAAATAGTGGCTCAAATTGCTTACTAACTATGAATTGTGGTAAATTTCTTAACGTTCCTTAAGTCTCAGTTTCCTAATTTATGGGACAGGGATACTGATAGTATCTACCTTTTAGGATTGTTGTGAAGAATAAATGAAATAATCCATGTGTTGTACTTAAAGTATCTGGCATATAGCTAGCACTCAAAACATATTAACATCATCATTGTCATAACACATCATCATCATTATTATCATCACCAGCTGAAGCAGCTTAGAGGACAGGAAGAATAATTGTTAACCGTGTAGGAGTGAAGGCCAATTCAAACTGCATATTAGATACTGCCCCAAACTAGGGTGAAGAGAAAATCAAGGGTGGACTCTGATACTCAGTGCCCAGGAAAATAATGTATACTAAAAATCTATTGCTGAACAGACACTTCACTAAAGAAGATATACAGATGACAAATTAGCATATGAGAATATGCTTGAAATCATTTGTCGTAAGGGAATTACAAGTTAAAGCAACAATATGATGCCACTACACATCTTTTAGAATGGCAAAAATCCCAAAAAAACTGACAATACTAATTGCTGGCAAGGATGTGGAACAGCAGTAACTCTCATTCATTGTCGGTGGGAGACAGTCTGGCAGTGTCCTACAAAGCTAAAAATGGTCTTATGCAATCCAGCAATTAAACTCCTGGGCATTTACCAAACTGATTTGAAAACTTATGTCTACATAAAATCCTACATGTGAATGTTTATGGTAACATTCATTATGTTTATGGTAGTTTTAATAATAGTCACCAAAAACTGGAGTCAACCAACATGTCCTCCAACTGGTGAATGGATAAAAAAACTGTGGTATATGTGTACAATGAAATATTGTTCAATGATAAAAAGTGAGCCATCAAGCCACAAAAAGACATGGATTAGTCCTTAATGCATATTGGTAGGTAAAAGGCTACATACAGTATGATTCCTATTATACAACATTCTGGAAAAGGTAAAATTATATTGACAGTAAAACTATCAATGGTTTCTAGGAGGGAGGGGCTCAGGATTGAATAGGTGAAGCACAGGGGATTTTTCAGGCTGGTGAAACTATTTTGTACGATGCTGTAATTGTGGACACACGATACTGTGCATTTGTTAAAACCTATAGAAATTTATAGCACGAAGAATAAACCTTAATTTGTGAAAAAAATCATTTAAGAGGTCAGGGGACCTCAGGATTGAATGCAGAATGTGACAAAACAATCTAACTGTATTACAAATGTGTAAAACAACTTCACCAAAGGGAGTGATGAAAAAGGGTGCTGACCGAAATAACTTTGGAAATGAGTGTTTAAAGCTAGAATAATTCAAATAATTAGGAGGCTAATGGATAAAGGTTGGAGACCTCAGTATGAACTCATGTTTAGCTTAGTGTAGATAAAGAGGATACATCTAGTAATATTTATAGATATGCATATATTCATGTGGGTTAATTTATGCACTTGTATCTCCTTACTCTGACAGCTGAGAGTACCTAGAAACAATGACATGTGGTAGGAACAAGCATACCTAGTGCCAGATCTTGGTTTCTTTTTTTTTTTAAGTTTTTTTTTCAGTGTTTTTATTTATTTTTGAGATAGAGAGAGCAGAGCATGAGCAGGGGAGGGGCAGAGAGAGGGGGAGACACAGAATCTGAAGCAGCTCCAGGCTCTGAGCTGTCAGCACAGAGCCCAATGCGGGGCTCGAACTCACGGAGTGTGAGATCAGGCCCTGAGCTGAAGTCAGACTCTTAACTGACTGAGCCACCCAGGCACCCCCAGATCTTGGTTTCTAATACCACTCTCCAATAAAAGGAACCAGGGCTCCTTAGAGAGATGGGTGGTTCTAGGACTGGGCAGGAGGTATACAAGTGGGGCCTGTAAGCATCCTGTGGTGCCAGAAAGTAAGGAAGTGCCCAAAACAAAACAGAACAAAACAAAACAAAACAAAACAAAACACAATGACAACAACAAAAGCAAGTGGCAAAAAAATCCCAAAGCATCAACAAAAAAACAAACCCACAATGATGGATTATATCAAAGGGACACAGGAGCCAACTGAAAGACTCCCAGTTGCCAAGCTAGAACTGTTTGAGCAGCAAAAGAAAATAAAGTAGTATTGAGTTATAATCCATAATATCAATATCTATGAGTCCATACTGATATTAAGAGAACAGTATGGAAAGGAGGGTAAAAGTGACTTTATAATGAAGTGACCTAGAGAATATTAACCAAGTGATCAAGGTCAACATCAGCAGTGAAAGGTCACTTGATAGTATGTATTTTTTATATGCTGTGATAAAAATGGTACTTTGCCTCTGTAATCTTCCTTCTCAAAACCTGTAACTCCAGTGTGATCATGAGAGAAATATCAGTCAAATCCCAATCAAAGGAGATTTACAAAATGCTTGACTAGTTTTCCTCAAAACTATCAATGCCATCAAAAGCAAGGATGTCTGAGAAAGTATCACAGCCAAGAGGAGCCAAAGGAGACTTGATATTAAGTGTAATGTAGTATTCTAGATGGGGTCCTGGAACAGAAAAGAGACATTAGGTGAAAACAAAGGAATTGAATAAAGTATGGACTTCAGTTAATAATAATGTATCTGTAATTAGTCATTAACTGTAAAAAAAAATGTACCATTCTAATGTAAGATGTTAATAGATGAAATTGAATGTGGGGTATATAGGAATTCTGTACTATCTTCATAATTTTCTATAAAACAGTTTTGGAAATTAAAGTTTATTATAAAAATAATTGGTTTAGTTAAAAGAATTTTTAAAAAGGTAAAATCATGACTCTCATGCAGATATAAAAGTTAGAGTGTTGAAGATTTTGTTTAACTCATTATGAGGAAGCCAGGATGATGCTATAACCATTTAAAGAAGAATCTAAATATCAGACATGTTTATAAAGAATATTGAAATGAATGTGCAAATGGAGGCAAAACTAGCCTTTTTTTACCATGAGAGAGATAAGTCAGATTTTTTTTAATTAAAAAAAATTTTTTTTTATTTTTGAGAGAGAGAGAGAGAGAGAGAGAGAAAAAGAGACAGAGCATCAGTAAGGGAGGAACAGAGAGAGAGAGAGACACAGAATCCGAAGCAGGCTCCAAGCTCTGAGCTGTCAGCACTGAGCCTAACGTGGGGCTTGAACCCACAAACCATGAAATCATGACCTGAGCCAAACTTGGATGCTTAACTAACTGAGCCATCCAGGCACCCTGGGAGATAAGTCAGTTTAACCTCTACTGGACAAGACAGAATTTACAAGTCTATAGACAAGAATTGTTTTCCATTGCAGTTATCTGCAGTTTACAGAGTTGTTAAGTAACACCCATAAAATCAGAATCAGATAACCCAGGGGGTATTTTCTAGACAACGCACAGTTGTTTTCCCTCTGGTGCATTTTCCCCACATACCATTTGTCATAACAGTATTTCTTTTTTTTTTTTTAATTTTTTAATGTTTATTTATTTTTGAGACAGAGAGAGACAGAGCATGAATGGGGGAGGGGCAGAGAGAGAGGGAGACACAGAATCGGAAGCAGGCTCCAGGCTCTGAGCCATCAGCCCAGAGCCTGACGCGGGGCTCGAACCCACCAACGGTGAGATCGCGACCTGAGCTGAAGTCGGACGCTCAACCGATTGGGCCACCCAGGCACCCCAACAGTATTTCCACATAACTCAAAAATATTGAGGTCATTCTTGGGGGTTCCACCTTCTCTCCAATTCTAATGTTATTCCCTTTGTCTTTGAAACCTTTATTCATTAACTTCCTTTATGATTGTCATTAGTTCTGTTCCAAAATATTTTGGCTCTCAGCCTTTTTGGCACATGGTAAGATTGCAATTCCCCTCTCCTTTGAAGTTTGGCATAGCCATATGACTTGTGATGACCAATGAAATGAAAGAGGAAATGACTTATGTTCTTTCCTGGAGGAAGTTTTAAGAGCTGATGTGAGATTTGTCAGATTTCCTTTTCCTGCTTTCATTAGTGAGGAAATACGTGTCTATTTTCTGTATACCTCCTGTATGCCTAATTCTCTGAGAGACTATGAAGAGCAGAGCTTCCCTGATGACCTGTATTAGACTTGCAGCATAAATGAGAAATAAACTTTTATTATGTTAAGTCACTAAAAGAAAAATGGTAAGTTCTTAAGTTAAATTGCTTAGGTTTGAATCTTGGCCACATCATTTACTAGTTTAATGATTGTAGGGAAGCCCTTTAACCTCTCTATGTTTTAATTTCCTCATGTGTAAAATGAGGATAATAATGTCTATGAAATAAGAGCATTGTGATGACTACTTAAGATAATATATGCCATCTCTTGACACAAAGTTAATAACAATTGGGTTCTTGTTTATCCTTTGACCTTTTTGGTTCTGTAACTCAAAATTTGTTATTGGTCTCTCAAATTGTACTTTTGAATGTAATATATTAAGTATCTTGCTGTTGAGAATAGTACAGCTATTCCTATAGGGGAATGTCATAGAGACAACTGTTTCACTAGCTCTCTCAGAATGCTCCCTGGGAAGCTTGCTTGTATCATCTTTCCTGCTAGTGCTTTTTATGTTGAGTGGTTTGTGAAACATGAGGAAACTGGATAGCACACTCCAGAATGAAGTGCTACATCAGCGACAGACTGAGGACAGACCACCTGAGGAATACTGTGACTTCTTTCTCGGAATTGGAATTATTACTATTTTTCTAGGTCCTGAAACAGTATCCTTACCGTTTTTAAAATTATTATTTACCAAATGGCTGCTTCACTTTCTTGTAACATTTCTGCTAAGTAATTAAAATTAATGAAATGATTATAAGGTAGAGAAAATATAAAATAAAATATGATAAAATATCTAAGGTTGCTCACATAGGTTATGCATATTCAAATTATTATTGTGGACAATGTATAGTATCAAAAGATACACTTGCTCTGGTCTTGTGTCCTCTGGGAGAATATATATATCTAAGAGTGAAATGAGTTGACATATTTTCTATAAATTTCTTGCAGCCATTTTCCAAAATTGGAAGAATATCCAGCATTATTTGCAAGCCAATTTAATGTTCATTGCCAACCAAACCATGTAAACCCTTTGTATTTTGATTTATGAGCAGTTTAATTTCCCAGCTTAATGAAAAAGGATATAGAAATGAAATTGAAGGTGTATTTACTCCTTTAGTATCTAGTGGTTATATTTCTTCAGAAAAGTTGGTTTATATTGAATAATAGCAAGCATTTTACTTAGTCCATTTGGGCTGCTCTAAGAGACTACCATAAACTAGGTGCTTACAAACAACAGTAATTTTCTTCTCACACTTCTGGAAGCTAGGAAGTCCAAGATCAAGGTGTCAACAGATTTGGCATATGGTGAAAGGTAACTTCCTGGTTCATAGAAGACTGTTTTCTTGCTATAACCTCACAGGACAAAGGGGCAAGGGAGCTCTTTGGGGCCTCTTTCATAAGGGTAGTAGTCCCATTCGTGAGGATTCTGCCCTCATTACTTAATTGCCTTCCAAAGGCACCTCCTACAAATACTATCACATTGGGTATTAGGTTTCAATGTATGAATTTCAGGGAACACTCAGATTATGGTAGGCAACTGTTATTTGTTGAGTGTTAAAATGGAGTGGAACTCATGAAATACAAAAATAAGAGGTACTTTTATCAATCAGGGACCTTTTCAAAGTTTGGGGGGTGAAAAGCTTTTGGATGTGGTAAGAATGTATGCCTTGATTATCAGTATTGACATGCAGAAAATGTACACATATTTAATCTTTACAAATGTAAGCTTCTAATAAAGGCAATTAATTAAACAGGTAAAAGTTGAAGATGAAAATATAAGTAAAATTTTAATGAATAAACAAGTATTCCTTTAGCTTATGCTCAGAGAAACATACCTATACTTCCCAACCAAGATCTCTCCACTTTTGTCACTTAATTTTTATGCGTGCTCTACTCTTGTTCCTACTTGTGTACTTTTGATTGATGAAATGCACTTCTTTGAGCTTAAGGTCTAATAGAAATTGTGTATCTTTTCCAAAATATTGGCTGACTTCTCTGGCCCACACTGATATTTCTCAGAATTTCTACAAATATTATACTTTGTATTTTATAATCTAACAATTATGCAGTCTTGCATTATTATCTCTATATTTTATGTGTCTGTATTTTTTCCCCTTTGCATTTGGGCTGTGTTATTTAAGGAGCACAGCTTCTATCCAGAATTCTGGACACTGATGGAGATATCAAGTATAGGATGATGGATAAATTCTTAAATGCTGGGGAATTGAAAGCAGTTGTGTTACAATGCACAAAGATGTTTTCAGCTGGAATCTTCATTGATATTGACAGTGAATGAAGTTATGATATATTCATCTTTAGATTTATTTTTGATTGTGGTATATTCTAACAACAACAACAATAAGAGTAGCAGCTAAAATTTATGTAGTGCTTACCTGGCCATGCAATATGTGAAGTATGTTACATATATCACTCTGTTTAGTCCTTACAACAACCCCATGAGCAATACTATTATTGTCAACACTTCACGGACAAGGAAACTGAAGCACGGAGGGCTTATGATCTTTATTGAAGGTCCCACAGGGCTGGGACTGATTCCAGAGCCACACTGTCAAGCACTGTGCTGACCTGCCAATCACCATGGGGCAGGTGGGAACTCAGTTAAACATGCTTTTCATTTTGTGGGTCATAAGTACAAAAATATTCATATTCTGAGGACTTAAGTGGTTGAATGAAAATTTTGAGTACTTACAAATTAAACATTTAGGATTTCCATAATAAATGGAGATGATCTAGAATTGAACATAGAATAAAGTGAAAGGAATATCCATTTCTAGCTCTGGTTTTCCTACCAATTTGTTGAATAAATTAGGGCAGTAGGCCATCCTGAGATGAGCATTAAATAGCTATTTTTAAGATGGAAAAGTGGCTTATCAATAAAAAGATTAAGAATCCCTCTTGACTTTTCCTGATAGACTTTTGTGAATAGTGATGTAATTCTTAATAATATTAATAATTTATAAAAAATGAATTTATGAATATACTGGCTAAGAAATTATGAACAACACATGCAGTTTCCCACACTGAAAACACTTAGGCATTTAGAAAAAAATCTGCAAATATTTGAGTGATAAAGTAGGAAATATGAAATACAGTTTTCAGTGTTGTGAAGGATTTGTTTATATGCTAAGAAAGTATGTTGGGGGAAGTTTTAAAAATCAGTTGGCTAAAAACATCAGTTAACTTGAATTTTGGGTGGGATAGCTAAATTCTAGCCAGTGGATTGCTTAATCAGTCATCAGTGTTCAGCTTCTGGGAAGAAACTTCTTCCCAACTGAATACAGTAGACTCTTGGCTTTCCCAGATTTAAAATTTTTGGTTTCCAGTATTTGGGAATGGACCTTAAGCTCAGCAATGCAGTGATTTACAATTCTGTCCAATTTTAAATATGACATTGAGAATGCAAGGCTAGTGTGTTGGAGACACTCACAGCCAAGGACAGTCTGTAACCACATCTTCTAAGTGTGTATTTTATGGAGGAAATCATATGCTCTTTTGGTAACTACAAAAGCCTGAGGATGTCCATCACTAATGTTAATGGTCTACTAGTTCTACTTCAGTAACAATTTTTTCCATTCACTCACTCACTCTCTCACTCACCCACTCACTGAGACTGCCTCTGTGCCCGCAAAACCTCCAGCTAAACCTTTCCCACACCTTTGCCGTTAGTCTCTTCTCATTTTGATTTCTCTTCTAACCAATGGCCTGATTTTTCTGCTCAGTCTCGAATGCTCTTAAATATATTTAAAGTTGTTTCTTTCATAACACATCCATTTTCTTTCTTTCTGTATTCCAAACACTTTCCGAATCAAAGTCAATATTATTTTGAAGGTCATCTTTCATTGTATTCAAACTATGTTGTCTGCCTATTGTGACTTTTGGTTTGTCTTTGCTTTCTCTCTCATCTTCATGAATCTTGTTTTCTCCTTCATCTTTATGGATCCTTATTTGCCACTTTGTAACATAAGTGAGCTTCCTGTTCATAGTATGTGAGCAAATAACTTATCAAATTTCTGTGGACATTTTGTGATTTATTTTAACCTCTAAAGAGCACATGGAATAAACAATATGAGGACAGCAGTGCCACAGAGCCCCCAAACAACCCCTGTGGGAGAGGTCAGAGTTGCCTTCAGATCCTGCGATGAAAACTCAGGAGTAAGTGGTGACATCTGAACAGAGAACATCAGACCATGTCAAGCATAGGCTGAACCCACTTCTGAATATTACAGTCATTTTGCCTTTCCTAAACACAGTCACATTTCTGTTTTCTGATCCTAGTTTCTTTTTTTTAGGATCTTTCTATGTTAACATTCTTCATCTTTTTGTGTAATGTTTCTCAAATGACAAGCATTCACAGTCATGTATTTTGTTTTAAGCTTTCAAACTCAAATCGTAATTAACTTGATACCTTAAAAATTTGTCTAACCTAAATATATTCATTTGAAGCTTCCCTTTCTGATCATTACCATAAATAAGAAACACACTATCAATTGCTGTAAGCATAAATGAGATTAAAGGAAAACAGTCTTTTGGGGTATCTGGGTAGCTCAGTCAGTTAAGCCTCTGGCTTAATTTCAGCTCAGGTCACGATCTTGTGACTTGTGAGTTTGAGCCCTGCATCGGCGTCTGCGCCGAGAAAGAGGAGCCTGCTTGGGATTCTCTCTCTTCCTCTTTGTCTCCCCCTCCACTACTCACACACTTGTGCTTGCTCTCAGAATAAATAAATAAACGTTAAAAAAAATAAAACATTCTTTTTGTATATTCTAGTATTGGCCTGTGTACTTGCTAAACCTGAGCTTATTCTCTTTTTATTTGGGAAAGGGAGAGCAGGAAGTGTCTGGTTATCAGTTGCTGTGAAACAATTCACCTCAAATTTAGTGGCTTAAAGTAACATTTTCTTACTACCTCTCATGGTTTTGTGGGTTGACTTGGGTCATCTGTTCTCACTTTGTGGTCTCTCATGAGATTTCGGTCAGCAGCTGGGAGAAGTCATCTAAAGGTTTGTTTGGGTGGGATGCCATGATGGCTCTTGTTCAGCTGGGCAATAGATGTTGCCTATTTGCTGAGACTTTTTCTGCGACTGTTTACTGTAGTGTTTACCCATTGCTTCTTCATGTGGTATGTCCTTCTCACACATGACAGCCGGGTTCCAACAGTAAGTGTTCAAAGAGGTCTAGGTAGACACTATGGGAGCTTCTTATGACCTAACCTCTGAAGTCCCATAACACCTTAGTTACTTTCTATTGGTTAAGAAGTCACTAAGGCCAGGCCAGATTCAAGGAGGAGAATGGCAAATCATTTTTAATCTATCACAGCTTGTAGTAGAGTGGTGTTAAAAACTGGCACCAAACTTAGATGTTCTCTATGATGTAATCAGTATTGAAAGTAAATTGAAAGGGGAATGAATTTCTCCCTATGTAATTTAATGTTATGAAATTCTGACTCCATTCATCACCTAAACTCATCTTGCTGCTGCCAATAGCAGTGAACCCCTCCCCAGTATTCACCTTCTAGTGTGTGTCTCGTGCCTTTGAGATTTCAAGTATTAGTTTGTTCGTATGTCCTCACATTCTCATTCTGAGGGTAACCTTCTGCCTTTTGTTAATGGTAGTAATACAATGTAGAAAGATAGAAAGCCAAAAGGAGCATTGTAATGAACAATATTAGACTTTTTGAGGCAAACATCCAGATATATGGAAGTCAACGTAGAGAACGTCTTTACAAAAATTCTGGAGAAATAGCTACACTGGTTTGTAGATTTAGAAACTTCTTTGGCTCATTAGGAAGGACTATTTGAGAGGAGGGATTCTCAGTAGGCATCTTTCTTCATGGGTCAGATTTCTGGTTCAAATGTGTGTGGGTGAAATACCAATATTTTTCCCCAGGGGATAGGTGGTGTGGTTCTGTTTCTAAGATGAAATAATTTGAGCACCAACATCTGTGTGTATTTTGGAAAAATTTAATGTTATGCAGTTTGCTGGGAATAATAACCTAAATACTTATAATCAGCATTAGTGAGGTTATGGAAAACTATTTTAAAAACTGATAAACAAATAAGGTGTAGTTTTTTTCTTTTTTAGGAAAAGCATATAAAATAACCAATTTTTTTTTTGAGAAATGCACAAAGCTTAAATTTGGAACCAAAGGTCATTCATACCACTTGATGGTATGAAGTTTTTTTGACTTGGTGTATTGCTCTATATCTGCATCTAGTTATTCTGTGCATGTATTTCAACCAAAGATATACAGTTTCAGAAACTTCCTTTCATACAAGTGTAAGGTTTTCCTTCAGCATTGCTCAGTAAACATGCTGAATGATAAATTAGTTCATTTTGAACAAGCAATTTTTTCTAATTTATATTATCATTCAGCACAAATGGCTTAACTGTCAAGATCAACTCTCCTTGGCTCTGTGCTCAATGGCATTAAACAAGCAAATGTTTATTTGGTATTAAGTCCTAACTGTAAAGAGCTGTTCAGACTTTCAGGCAGTTTCTGATACAAAAATTCTCTCTTGACTCCATTAGATTTTTAAAAAGGCAAGATAGATACTAGTCAGTTCTTGAGATATGTTTTAGATAAATATTTGAGGTGCTCTGATTGGACTCCATGCTAACATTATTGTTGCTGGGACAGTTTTTAGCTCTGAAGTTTTCTGAAATGGGTTATTTTTTTAAAGTTGTTAAGCAATGAAAGGGAACTCTCTTTCTGTCTCATAAATTACAGTAGATCCCACAGTTTGAAAAGGATTTATGAGAACAATATGATGAAGTGTTAATGAAGGAAATGTATCCTTGAACTTTCTTTTGTGTTTGTGTGTGTATGTAATCACTGATGAGTCACTCTCTCTACTTTTGCTTAATTTCAAGATTAAATTCATTCATAAACATGATATTTATAGAACTGTTAATAACAGATGTTGCAACAGTAAATGAAAGAAAGGATCCACAATTAGGTACGCATCTGGGTACAACAATGCAAAAATAATACAACTAGCAAGATATCTGAAGAAAATATACCAGCATGTCAATAATCTTAATATGCTTAATATGTTTAGATGATATTTTTTCCCTTTAGTGATGTTTTTTTCTTTATAGCTCTTTGTAATTTTAACTTTTCTAGAATGAGAACATTTTAGCATGGACAAATGTCAAATAACTAAATGAGATACTGTAATTGCTAATGTTTATTCCTCATCTTGATTGTTAGTTTTAAAATTATGTTCATGAATAAACAAATAAAGAAAAAGTTTCTAGATCATTCATGTTCTGGCTTCATTTGTGCCATAGTGACATTTTTTATACACACTTCCCCCTTTTTAGTTTATACATTTACGTCAGTGGTCTTATAAACATTCCCGGGGAAACAGCTCCACCCTCCAGGTGATGAAGCAGTATGTTCCCCTCCTGGTGTGTGCAAACGCTTCCCTCTTTCACTCTTCCTTCTGTGGCCAAGAAGGTTTTCATTTTTCATTTGGAAATGATGCAGCTCTGTTGTTAGCAGACCAGCAGAAGCAGGCTGGCCCATTTCTGTGACTCACAGAGGCTCATTGGGATCCTCGGCAAAAATTCCTTCCCTTGCTCTTGTCAGCTTTCAGGAGCTTCAGAGTTTAGGTAGAAGGGATGTGAGTGATTGAAGGATATTTTACAGGAATAATTGAAAGCTGAGCATTATATATATATTTTTTTTAATTAAAAAAATTTTTTTAAGTTTATTTATTTTGAGAGAGACAGAGACAGCATGAGTGGAGGAGAGGCAGAGAGAGAATCCCATGCAGGCTCTATGCTGCCAGGCAGAGCCCGACGTGGGGCTCGAACTCACAAAACTGTGAGAGCATGACCTGAGCCAAAATCAATAGTCAGATGCTTAACCGACTAAGCCACTCAGTTGCCCCTTATATACTTTAATTCTGGAGTAGAGGATGGGAAAGCTATGCATTTGGATTCCGTGCAGATGCAAATTCTCATGAGTAACCATGGAAAAGGTAAAAACAATGCAAAATAAATGATACAGAAGACTTTTTCCTTGTGCTTCTTCCATCTTTATTACTCATTCTTTGACTTGTATCATCTCTCATCCTTTCTCTATCATGTAAGGCTAGAGAATAATGGAAAAAAGAGAAAACAATATACTTCATACAATCCATTTATTGAATTAAACCTATTGCCTAAACTTGTTCCATTGCTATTTTTGTCCTGTCCCGTTGAGTTAGAGAGAAGAGGGAGTCATTCCCAGGGGCTGAATGTGCATGGAAGAGTATGCAGTAATTTGTGCAAATTTATGCAAATGACTATTAATCATAGAACTTCTGGAGTAGAGAAAAATTCATTACTACTACTTAAGGTAAAAGCAGTAAAAGTAATTGAAAGTAGTTCAAAATGGAATATGTGCTACTTAGGTTATTTTAAGCAGATTATGCCTTTAGAAGAGAAGATAGTGGCTTTCTAGCATATAAAACTTACCACACATCCCAACCTCCCCATAATCCCCATTTTAGAGAATTCTCTTAAAAAAATTTTTTTTGAACATTTATTCATTTCTGAGAGACAGAGCTTGAGTGGGGGAGGGGCAGAGAATGAGGGAGACAGAATCTGAAGCAGGCTCCAGGTTCTGAGCTGTCAGCACAGAGCCCCATGCAGGGCTCAAATTCACAGACCACAAGATCATGACCCGAGCCGAAGTCTAAGGCTCAACCGACTGAGCCACCCAGGTGCCCCTCCACCTCCCATTTTAAAGAGATGCCTTTAAAAATATCAGTCAAGGAGAATCTTCAATTACTACATTGCTTCAAGAAACCATACAATTTTGGTTGTTAGAAACACTACCCCATTTATCAGTTGATGGACATTTAGGCTCTTTCCATAATTTAGCTATTGTTGAAAGTGCTGCTATAAACATTGGGGTACAAGTGCCCCTATGCATCAGCACTCCTGTATCCCTTGGGTAAATTCCTAGCAGTGCTATTGCTGGGTCATGGGGTAGATCTACTTTTAATTTTTTGAGGAACCTCCACACTGTTTTCCAGAGTGGCTGCACCAGTTTGCTTTCCCACCAACAGTGCAAGAGGGTTCCCATTTCTTCACATCCTCGCCAGCATCTATAGTCTCCTGATTTGTTCATTTTAGCCACTCTGACTGGCGTGAGGTATCACTGGCGTGAGATATCTCAGTGTGATTTTGATTTGTATTTCCCTGATGAGGAGTGACGTTGAGCATCTTTTCATGTGCCTATTGGCCATCTGGATGTCTTCTTTAGAGAAGTGTCTATTCATGTTTTCTGCCCATTTCTTCACTGGATTATCTGTTTTTTGGGTGTGTTTTTTTTCGGGTGGGAGTTTGGTGAGTTCTTTATAGATTCTGGATACTAGCCCTTTGTCCGATATGTCATTTGCAGATATCTTTTCCCATTCTGTCGGTTGCCTTTTAGTTTTGTTGATTGTTTCCTTTGCCGTGCAGAAGCTTTTTATCTTCATGAGGTCCCAATAGTTCATTTTTGCTTTTAATTCCCTTGCCTTTGGAGATGTGTCAACTGATGAATGGATAAAGAAATTGTGGTTTATATATACAATGGAATACTACTTAGCAATGAGAAAGAATGAAATATGGCCTTTTGTAGCAATGTGGATGGAACTGGAGAGTGTTATGCTAAGTGAAATAAGTCATACAGAGGAAGACAGATACCATATGTTTTCACTCTTATGTGGATCCTGAGAAACTTAACAGAAGACCATGGGGGAGAGGAAGGGAAAAAAAAAGTTAGAGGGAGGGAGCCAGAGCATAAGAGACTCTTAAAAACTGAGAATAATCTGAGGGTTGATGGGGGTGGGAAGGAGGGGAAAGTGGGTGATGGACATTGAGGAGGGCACCTGTTGGGATGAGCACTGGGTGTTGTATGGAAACCAATTTGACAATAAATTTCATATTAAAATAAAATTAAAAAAAGAAGCACTACTCCAACAGATGTGTTCTTCACAAAATACAACACATGCAAATGATGTGACTGAACTAACCCTCAGGTGTTTTGCAGTTGAGTTGTTTAATGCCATATCTTGAGAAAAAAAAATGTTTGGATTCTTTTACATATGACTGTGTGAAAATTAAGGGGTTAAAAATAAAATGAAATAACTGAGCCTTTTATTTTTCTTCCTAATAGTTTATTGTGTAAAGAGACTTTATTTTCCTACCATACCTTATTATTCAATACCTTCCATTTCTTTGTACGCTTAGGAAAAGTGATGTATGTTCATAGATCTTAATTTATTGATTTGTATCAAACAGCTGCTTGTATCAGTGGTCAGGCCTGCTGAGCTACAAAGTACAAACATCAAAATTTCTAAACTCTAATCCAGTAGGTAGGTCGTCTGCCTCCATAATTTTTAGAGAACCATTTTGCCCTACCAGGACACATCTGCAATGTTTGGAGTTTTATTATTTACATTTGTAACTCACAGAAGTTCTTACATAAGGAGAAGTTCTTACAAAGTTCCTCAAGGTTTGTGAAAGTTTTTTTTATTATATCTGGAAAAGGTTTATTTGGTTTATTGTATCTTCTGTTATCTCCTTTTCAATAAAATGGTCTGCTGAATTATGTAGAAAGTTACTCTTTATAATATTCATGCTTTACTCTGTATCAAAGCTTTGAGAGAGCAGAGGCTATGGACATCAGGGTTATGGGGGACAGGTTGGCTGGAGATTGGCGGGGAAAGTAAGGGAGGGGTTTGGGCCAAGTCACAAGTCCCATTCTGTGCTTGCTCTCTAAAATTTCACATGGGTAAATTCTGGCTGGAATGAAAATAAGGGCCACCTTGACAGGTAAATGAAAGTGTGAGGTCTCAGAAGGGAAGATAGAGACTAGGCAGACAATGTCTGTTGCCAGCAGCCATGCCCAGGCTCTCTTGTCCCTAGAAAAGTGTTTAGACCAGGCCTGTGGAAGTCATTTTCATTATATACTTTCCTGTTACCTCACTCACTGCAGAGCAGCAGTTTGGAATAGTTGCTATAATTTATACTACTCAGAGGATATTTCATTGTTTGAAAGAGAAAAGAGGATAAAGAATTAACCTGGACTAGACTTACAGGGGGCTCAGCTGTTGCTGTGGGCAGCAACTTATAAGGCTGGTCCTTAATTACATTACTAATTTCTCCACCCACATTCTACCCATTCTTTTCTCTTTCATGGCAGAAGCTACCAGTACCTTCACACAAATGGTCCTGGTGGGGTTTCTGTCTTCCTGCTCAGAGATGACCTTATTGAGTATGATTTCAGGGGTATTTGAATGGTCCTTTTGCTCTCCTCCAACTGACCTACCTACCAATTAACCAACAAACCAACTCACTGACCGATCTTTTTACCATGGAACAGAGCCCTTTATTCACAGGTGTAAAACCACAGGTGTAGAAGTATAAATGACTATGGTAAAATTCTTTCTTGAATGTTTCTGCTACTACCAGGTTGGTTGAATAAGGCAGGGGAAACAGAGAAGTTAAAGGTGTTTAGGGAAGTTACTGAAACAAGAGGGCGATGGTCATTTTACATGTATATTCCCAATTTTGGTTAGGGCTAGACTATTAAATATCTCTCATGGATCAGAACTATGCTATTTTTAGAATGAATTCTTTTGAATGGTGAATGAGTAACACACATGTGACTAAAGACTCCAAAAAATTCCCAAATTCTTTGTTTTAGGTCTGGGAACCTCCCCATACTTTCTCTCCTTAGGCCATTGCTACTTATATTGATTGCAGCGCCCTTTCTCAGTTCCCCATTATATAGACTCACAGTCTGATGAGATGTGGCTATTTTCCATGCTCTGGTCCTAAGAAAGAGGGTTGTACTGAGAACTTAGGTATTTATTTTCTTTAGCTTGTGATGGTTTAGCAACTGCTATGCTGAGACACCTCTACCACACTGGATTCAGTTATTCTCCATTTCTAGATACTTTTACTTTCTTGATAACTCACTATTGTGTGTGTATGTGTGTGCAGAGAAGTGTTTTTAAAACAGTTTCATTCAAGAGCTATTCCTTAGTCCCCTACTATGGGTAAGACACTTTCCCAGGCATTACAGGGATTTGGAGTGAGGCATAGACTGGCTTTGAGTTAATATATTTACATTTTTTCTTTTTTGAGAGAGAGAGAGAGAATGAGCAAACAGGGGAGGGGCAGAGAAAGAGAGAGAATCCATGCTGACAGCGTGGAGCCCATTATGGGGCTCTCCCATGAACTGCAAGATCATGACCTGAGTGAAAACCAAGAGTTGGTTGCTTAAATGACTGAGCCACCCAGGCATCCCTTGAGTAAATATTAAAGTGGCATGAGGCAATGGGGTTAGGAATGGTGAAGAAATAGAAGATAGCATTTTAAAACATTTGCTGTGAGTGTTAAAAAGAAAGGAAGATCCCATCTGTTAGGGAAAGTATCCTGATTTGCTCAGGTCTGCTGGTTTTGTTTTGTTTTCTCTTTTTCCTTCTTTGGTGAAGCTTAGGATCAATGTATAAAAAGTGAAAAATTAATAAAGGAAATATTTTAAGGCACCTGCTCCTAGGAACAAAACATGTATGAGTGGAACAGTTACTGGCTCTTTAAAGGACTTGCCCTTGACTTAGAAGATAACTTTTTAAAAAATTAAGTGAATGGGGTTGGCACCACTACTTAGCTGATTCTTAATTATTCAGGAATTCATTATCTAGTTGGAGAATTATCTAAGTTGCCCTATTTTTCTCCTCCTTTTATTTTTGCCTCTCATCTGGTCTTTATGTCCTTTTTATGTGTTAATCCCTCCATGGCTGGTAGGAAGAAAAATAAAAAAGATCAATTGCAAATCTTTAGACAGATTGGTTAGGGAAAGGCTCTGATGTTTGGACAAAATGAGGATAATTGGTAAATTGTCTATTTGTACTGGTTCATCGTCATCAGGGTAATGACTGATGGAAACCAAAGAAGCTGGGCCTGCTGAACGACTTAAAATCAAGGTGTAGGAGGAAGGTTCTTGATGTTCATAGCTTTTCCTTATTTTAATTTTTTTTTTAACATTTATTCATTTTTGAGAGACAGAAAGAGACAGAGTGTGAGTGGGGGAGGGGCAGAGAGAGAGAGGGAGACACAGAATCCGAAGCAGGCTCCAGGCTCTAAGCTCTGAGCTGTCAGCGGGGCTTGAACCCATGGACTATGAGATCATGACCTGAGCCAAAGTCAGATGCTCAACCGACTGAGCTATGCAGCCACCCTGGTTTTTCCGTATTTTACACGTTGTCCCAATATCCTGCATTATATAATGATTTTGTAAAGTCTTTATACTTTTTTTTTTTTTTTGAGTAAGTGCAGTATTTAAATTTCACAGCCTAAAATAAACTTCCTGGAAGAGTAAGCTGGGTTAAAATGGTTATAGCTGCAAGGATACATGCTGTGATATGCTTCCAGAAATCTGTAAGACAACTATGAAAGTATTTTTGCTCTAATGCATCTTAGCCAATTAGAGTTTACGGCAGCTGTCATTCAATATTAGTGGCCTATAGTTAAAAGATGAATACTTTAAAATGGATGCATTTATGGTCCCTTCTCTTGTCTCAGAATAAGTGATTTGGCTTGCCAACAAGTGGTTTTTGTTAGGGTCCCTTCTAGGATATAAATGGATGGGAAGTGGTCTTCCAAGGGATTTCTTTCTTCAGCTCTTTTAAAAGTAGTGTTAGCAAGGGATAATAAGATAAAATGCTTAATGGATCCCTAAACCCACTTTCACTGAGTTCAGGGACATTTATAAATGTACAGCTGGGGAGTGTTCTTTACAGCCAAGAAGATTACTGTTCATGCTTTTGACTTTGTGAAGGCAGCACATCCACCATACCTCAATGCCTTTCCCATAACCACAACAATCAAATCAGAAGTTTCTTTCTTATATTCAAAAGCACTATTGAGATGATTGATACAATTTGAACGAGTACTTTCAGAGGAGAGAGGCAGAAGTCAAAATTCTGTCTTCTAGGGGCACCTGGGTGGCTCAGACGGTTATGCGTCCAACTCTTGACTTTGGCTCAGGTCAGGATTTCACGGCTAGTGTTCGAGCCCCACTTCAGGCTCTGCTTTGACAGTGGGCACTTGCTTGGGATTCTCTCTCTCTCCCTCTCTTTCCCTCCACCACTCATGTTTTCTCTATCTCAAAATAAATAAAAAGAATTAAAAACATTCTGACTTCGGGATAAAATTTTAGAAATCCCCTTTCTCTCCTTGTCTGAATTCCCTTACTAGCTCCTTTTATAGATTGTGATCACCTAATACTCCATGATGTTCCCTGCCATATTGGAATCTAAATATTGCAGAGATTTTTTGGATAAAGATATTTTAGAAATAAACTTTAGACAGAATTTTGAAAACATGCATAAACTATACACATTAAAATGAAAGATTAAATGGAAATAAATCAAATATTTGACATAGGATTAAAGAATTTATTAAAGTCAATTAACCCCAGAAAGAAAAGGCTACAAAACAAAACCAATGGAAATATCAGAAGAATTATGATTTTTCCTTGTGGAGAAAAGATTGACCTGGTGCCTCATACTGTTCCCTAAATATTTAGGATGGTATTTGGATGGCTGTGCTTGTTTTGTGCTTTGTACTTGGGATGGGTTGGGCAATGATCCCAAGGCTAATGATGAAAAGAAAAGTTACTTTCAAATCACCTCTGGAAAAAACTTGTTTGAATTTCAGACTCATCCCTTCAACTCTGATGTGACAACTCCATGTTTGTGTCTCACAGATACCTCAAGTTTTATATGTTTAAAGTCTTGATCTTCCCCTAGAAATATGCTTCTCTTCTAGTCTGCATGAGTAAATAATGCCTCTATCATCTTATAACATTGGGAGCCATCTTTGATGACTCCCTCTACATTTAGTGCATCATTAATTCACTTTGATTGCACTTCCAAAGTGTATTTCTTCTAAAAAGTTTTTATTTAAATTCCAGTTAGTTAACATACAGTATAATATTAGTTTCAGGTGTACAATACAGTGATTTAACACTTCCATACAACATCTGGTGCTCATCACAACATGTGCACTCCTTGATCTCCATCACCTATTTAACTCATCCCCCCAGAATATACCTTTACTCCACCAACTTCCCAATTGTACCTCCATTGCTAGTGTTAGTCCAAGCCACCAACTCCTGAGCCTGGACTTCTGCAGTAACCTCCTAACTGAATTTATAACTCCCACATTTTTCTATCTCTTTTTTTGATTTAATGAGGTTTTTATTTTTCAAAATGTATAGTTGGTGGGATCTGTTCATGCATCTTCACCAGTAGCTGGGATATCTCCACCATTGGTGTTTCTGGTGTAAATTACTTGAGCTGTGTGCTTTGAAACCAGTTTAGTGAGTCCTTTACTAAGGAGCTCCTGAAGGGCTGCCCTGGCCAGGGAACCTTGAATCATTAGTCTCTGAGAGACCATGGCTGGGGTTATAAGCTTATAGTTGGGAACTTCCTTACAGAGTTTGTCATATGTCACTTTGTCAAACAAGACCAGATTTTTAAGCTTGTCCTGAACTTTGCCTTTGGACCACTTCTTCTTTTTTTGGCCTTGCCCTCAGGTTTGTTAACTGGGTCTTTGTCTTTTTTGTCCGCCTTTCCGGTATCTTTCTTCTTCTTGTCATGCTTGGGTGGCATTGTGAAGCTTGGAGAGCAGTGACCACTCCTGCAGCCTCACTGAGATGTCAGACACAAAAAAGCTAACTTCCATGTTTTTTTCTTCTTCAAACTCTTCTCCACACAATGGTTAGAATATGGTACAAGCCATGCCACTGTAATGTGGTATCCTCAAAATAGAGTGTTTCAGCAAAGGTAGACATTGAATTCTCTCTCAAGTAATATTTAATTGAGGTGGGAGTTTTCAGCTAATGGGCTGTTCTACTATTGTCAAAACATCATTTCTATTTTGGGCCCCAGACTTCTACCAGCAGGTAGGAGGGAAAGGGCCAGCGGAACACATACCTTGTCTTTTTAGGGAGACTGCCTGGAAGTTTGGAGAGTTTATAAAACTTCCTGAAGGCCACACAGCTATTTGATTGCAGAGCTGATTGGATCCGAGTTTTGCGTGACTCAGAAGCTGTGAAACTACTCTTAGGGGGAAAGAAAATGTATAGCGGTTGCCTTCTAAATTAACATTGAGCCTGTTAAAATTCATATTTTGAAATAATTATGTAAAGTTTTCAATGATATAGAGTATGGCAGTATGAAGAGTGGAAGGATAAATAGAAATAAGAATATTTGAAAACCGTATCTGTGGAGATAGGAAACAAATATACCACCACCATAAGGAAAAAAATATTCACCTTCCGCTGATGGTGTTAGAAACAGTTGAGAAAGAGAGTTTCTCTTGTGAGAGTTCTTAACTGCAAGGAGCAAAGCCCTCAATAAAATGAAAACCTTTATTTTCTATTCCTATCTTGGTTGCATTTACTAAATAGCTTTAATAGGAAGGTGTTACAAAGTGTAAACAGCTGCTCTCTCAAGCTAACATCAAGTGGAGAACAGGTGAAGTCAGACTTCAGGATACCTAAAGTCATGGCATTAGCCCTGGATGCTGATCCCTGGCTACACCCATGCCTGTGAGATCAGAATTCTGAGGATGGGCCCTGTTTTAGTTTGCTAAGATTGCCAGAACAAAGCATTACTGTGTAAGTGGCTCATGATTATTTATTTTCTGCAATTTATTTTCTCATGATTCTGGAGGCTAAAAGTCAGAGATCAAGGTGTCCGAGGGTTAGTTGCTTTTGAGGACTCTCCTCTGGGCTTGTAGACAGTATTCTTTTCCTCCCTGTTCCTTCGAATGGTTTTCCCTCTGTACTGGTCTATATCCTAATCTCTCCTCACTTTCTTCCCTATTCTTATAAGGATTAGGGGCCCACCCTCATGGCCTCATTTCACCTCTTTAAACAACTCATCTCCAAGTACATTCACATTCTGAGGATCTAGGTGTGGGACTTCAACATATGAATTTTGGAGGGACACAATTCAGCTGATAACAGGACCAAAGAACCACTGTTTTTAACTCCTGCCCCAAGTTGTTCCAATGTGCAGCCAAATTTGAGAGTCCACGCCCTATGTAGGATTCTCAAACCTGGCTCCATTAGAATCACCCACGTAGCTTTAAAAAAGTAAAAAAACAAAACAAAACGAAACACCAGTACTTAGGCATCACCCTCAGAGGACTGATTTGATCTGTGTGGGCTGGGGTATTGTTAGTTTCTAAAAGGTCCCTGGTGACTTAAATATGTAGCCAGGTTTGAACACCGCTGTCCTAATGTACGTGTTTCTTAACTGTGTAAATAAAAGCATATCTTTATTTTTTTCCTTTGGAAATTCATAAGAAACAGTTTCTTTTTGTGAAAGATGTATGTTCAACATAGTATTCATGTCTAAAAAAAGAGCTAAATATTTCTAAGGTGCTATAGTTTCAAATGTCAAGCACTGATTTTATAATATAGTTTTACATTAGACTTACTGTTTTTTTTTTTTATGCTTAATGAACACAAATCAAAGCAACTTGGGTATGTCACTCAGAAAGCCAATGAAGTTAGGTAACTGACACTTTAATGATTAAGATGACTGAAATGTCATAACTTTTATCACGGAATTTTTTTTAATGTAGCTTTTTTGTGCTTTATTCTTTTTTAGATCACAGAATTTCCCTTCCAGCAAATGCAATGTTTACAAAAATTTATTATTGAAATATAGTTGACATACAGTATTATATTAGTTGCAGGTGTACAGCATCGTGATTTGACAATTCTATATGTTGCTCATTGCTCACCACGATAAGTGTTATCACCATCTGTCACCATACAACGTTATTACAATGTTATTGACTATATCCAGGGCTGTACTTTTCATCTCTGTGACTTATTTATTTTATAACTGGAAGTTTGTACCTCTTAATCCCTTTACCTATTTCTAGTGAGGAAATTTCTTGATTAAAGAAGTGATGGTTTTCAGCTTTCAGAAGGAGGCTGGATTTTCCTTTCCAGATGATATCAAAATCTGATAGAAAGTCATTGATTTACTCAGGCCAATTTCTGTGTTTTGAAGTGAAGCCACTTATCTGGCATTTTTCATTAAGGCTTGAAAACAGCTGGCTGCTTCCCAGAATGCAGTACTGTGACAGAGATTATTTTATGAAGTCATGGATCAGCTTCCTTTGTAACTTGCTTTAGTTGATTATGTGTACATTTCTTCATTCTCTGGGCTTAAATGAAGGCTGCACTTGGGTGAGGAAACAGTATTATTGTTTCAATGATAAAAGACCATTTCTATCTTGCTATGTTCCATTGTCTTTCCCATTGCACCTTAATAATATTTTTGGTTTCAGTTTTTCTTCTGAACGTCATTTTTAAATACTATAAATACTGTGCTTTGAATTATGTAGTTTTAGAAACAGTATTTAAGATCATAAAACATCGTTTGAACTATATAAATATACTGTTCCAGGAGTGTAGTTCGTTTTTATTTGTCCTTTCCCTCTTGATTTCTGACAGAGAGATCTGGGAAAGTGAGCTTTTAACGAAAACAAAACAAATTAAGAAAAAAACCCTACTGTTATTACAAATGTACAGTATGTAATCACTTTCTAAAGTTGTGGGGTACCATGTCTATCTGAAACAGAAAGAATTCTAAGGGCTGAGACTAAACTAGACTTAAGTATATCAGTAAGTGTAGACACCTTTTTTTAAGAGCACTTAAGAGCGTAGCCCTAGAAATTCATTAGCAAAGACTCCCAAACCGAGGAATCAAATAGTATGTTTTTCTTTTACTCAAACTGAGGACTGACCTGGGACACAAGTGCCCACATAGAATGAGGCAATGATTGTCTCAATGAAGGGAGCTACTTTTGGTTGAAAATTGAATAACAAAGAATGAGAAATGAGGTTTTGTGTTTCGGTTTTAATCATTTTTGCCGTGGAACCAGGAGGTGAGATTTGGTCAGCAACTTAATGCTGCTGTAATTCTCAGTTGTTGTGTGGATTATTAGCCCTCACAATTCTACTTTCTCTCTTCCTTTTGCTGACAGAGGAAATAACAAAACCCCATAGATAATGGCTCATGACAAACATTTATACTTTGGCTTCACTTGTGCCTTTTAATACTGTTTTATCTGTATCTTGGGGATCACTATTAAGTGGCTTCCAGACTTAACTACTCATAAAGATCTCTTGGGAAGCCTTTAAAAATTGATCTCCCAGTTTCCTCCTGGACCTGTTGAATCAGAAATACTGAGTATGAGGATGTGGAATCTTTGTTTGACACCCTTCCTGAGTGATTCTTGATATGGCCAACCTTTTCCTTGTCCAGGAATGGTCTCTGGGGACTCATGGTGGTCCAATTTTGGAAGATGACTGTTCTCAATTCCTTCCACTCTTCTAAGTTTCCAGTCCTAACTTCCTCATCAGAAGATGACTGGGTCCTTCCTTTCAGTCAAAAAGTAAGGCCATTCTGGATATATTCCTCATGTTCCCTTTTGTTTCTCTCAGAATCGTGTCTCTGGTTATTGTCTTCCTTTGAATTTCACAGGAAAGAGCTCCTGGTTGAAAAGTAAACTCCACTTTTGTTTTTCAGTTTATTCATTTTCACTTAAAAAAAATTATTTTAGAGAGAGAGTGAGAGCGTGCAAATGGGGGAGAGGGGCAGAATGAGATCGAGAATTCCAAGCATACCCCACACCCAGCGTGGAACCTGAAGTGGGGTTTGACATGGGGCTCGATCCCATGACCCTGGGATCATGATCTGAACTGAAATCAAGTGTGGGATGCTCAACCAATTGAGCCACCCAGGTGCCCCTATCTATTTTCGTCTTTAATTTCCCTTCATACCACATCTGATCCCTCCCTCCCTTTTTTAAATTACATAGTTTCTCTTTGCCTTTGAAGAACACAGATTTTTCCTATCTGGAAAATTTTTGCCCCATAATCCCTGATACAATTGAATTTCTGTCTTTTCCCCACCAAAATTCCAGAAAGACCAATGTAGTTCTCCCTCGCCACTAAGCTTTGGGGCTCTTGTTTCTACCATTCTAAACCTCCCCCTGCCTCCTCAGTAATTTCCTCTAATTATGA